>NC_137816.1:41472336-41977336 GCF_963921795.1 Nannobrachium achirus | reverse complement strand
AACATCTAAATATTTAAAAAAAGAATCTTCCAAACAATGATGTCATTGGTAGATGGATTTCTGAACTGCCCACAGCCCTCCTATGAGACACAGAGTAGAAACAAAATTGTGAACATTAATGACGATGGGTTGAAAAGTGGTCATCATCAAAAGTCGTAAGGTTTATGCAGTATAAGATGACTTAAAAGGTTTGCAGTATATGCAATTCCAAAGTCAATTTAATTTACATTTTAAAAGAATACTGAAATGAACACAGCATTTATTTTTTATTTTTATCATTTCAAGAGTAGCTGCCGCTGCCAGGAAGGGTTCAGAGGTCAGCACTGTAAGCTGGGTAGCAGTGACCGTGTGGAACCAGAAAGGCAGTCGTCCCTGCTGAGCACGAGAGCTGGGAGGATATCAGAGAAAACATCCTCGACTACAACGTTCTGCATACAAAAGGTATTGGCATAAAAGTACCATTTTCAGAATCATATAAAGTATTTGTATCATGGCATTGGATGTTGGATAAGGGACACAGACCCAAAAAGGGCTGAGAAATGTACTAGATGCATTGGAATCAGATTGGAGCAATCTGTTTCCTCAATTGGAATTCTAAATGTAAACAGGATAATAGATGCACTAATTGTGCATGCATGCACACATGAATCACATACAAGGTTCATTTTAGTATTGATGTCAACTCAGAAATGTTAACTCAAGCCTAGAAAGACCGCTTTGTGGCCCCAGAAAGAGAAAGTGAACATTTAGAACAGTAAGACTAGGAGGTGCTGTTATTCCTAGCGTCTATCATCCACACAAACTTACTGCTAACCATTTTCCATTTTGTATGAAAAGGATAGAATTAACTATCTTAAATGTGACTAACTGAACCTCCCCCTTCTTCAGAACGCGTACGACATCAGAGCAGAAGCGTCCCCTGTGCTCCAGTCGTCCACTCAAGTCCTCCCATGGCTCCTAGGAGGATGTGGACCCGGCTGGCTTCTCCTGCAGCAGCTCGGGCGCCCCGTACCTCATTCCCCACCACCATCACCACACGGCAAACAGCAGCTGCACTAGTAGTGACGCTGCTTACGACGCCAACGGAACCGGCCACGACACGAGCGGGGACGTGAACGACGCCGGCTACGCAGATGTCGCCCAGGCAGGACGGCAGTCCCACGTCGACTTCAAGAGCTACGTGGCGCGCACTGCTTCAGCAGTGTTGGGATTGGAAGTCTCATCAAAGATGATACACAACCAACAGTCAGTGACTTGTCCCTTCAAGAACTTCCACTGAACTTGCAGGCTCATTTTAAGAACTTGCTGTTGATGAGAAGCTCTGGAAGAGTAAACGCATTCTTTTGAACTCTGTCAAATATGCGGCTGGAGCCTGTATGAGGTGGACTTGCTTTGGATTCTTCTTTTTTACTTGCACAGCACTTAAGAGTTTTAAACATATTTAAATGTTTTGAAACTGTTGTACTGATGTTGAATTTTGATTAAATGATGTTATAACTAATTGTGTTCATCTTTTCCGACAAATCTGATATATTTTAAAGTGTAATGAAACATTTATTACCCTAAGAAACACTTTTTTAGCTGAAAGAATTTTTTTTAGCTGAAGAACCATTTTTTAGCTTAAGAACCATTATAAATTTTCCATTTTCCAAAAGGTTCTTCAGAGAACCTTTTTTTGACATGGTTCTTTGAGGAACCAGAAACGGTTCCTCAAAGAACCATTTTTTGATGGTTCTTTGAAGCACCTTTAATGGTTCTTTATCGAACCATTCGAATAAATGGTTCTTTAAAGAACCTTGGTGAAAAAGGTTCTTTGTGGAACCAAAAATGGTTCTTCTATGGAATCACTCTGAAGAACCATTTTTGGTTCCAGTTGGAACCTTTTTTTTTCTGTGTGTAGTACACTGTTGGAGGTCCAAATTTTTTTTTTTCAAAACATTTTTTTTCAATTTTTTTTATTTTTATTTTTTATTATTTAAAAAAAAAAGACGTTCAGAAGACGTCTGGCAGGGAGGTCCATAGTGAAAAAGACGTTTTAAAGACGTTTTTTATTATAGAAACATATTTTTTGGCAGGGTATGAGTTAAGGACCCCAGAGGGGGTCCCTGGACCCCGCTTTAAGAACCAGTGAGCTAGATTGTTCACACACACACACACACACACACAATAGCCAGCCATGCAGCCACCGCCCCCGCAGGCAGGTGATCTGTCACTACACCGTCACTTCCCTGTCCCCGTGGCCTCCTTCCCAGCTGCCTGCCAGCTCCCTTTAATTGGGTTCTTCTGCTCCAGTCTGTGGCGATCAGCTTACCTGCCTGGAAGGATCGTTATCTCCACAGCTTGCCGTGGAATTGCACCGGACTGTTTTTATTTTTTTCAGAGAGAGAAAAAAAAAGTAGCTTCACAAAGGCGTCACGCCATGAAATGCACTCGGCTGTAAGGAAAGGACGCTAATGGAAAAGATTAGGAATGGCAGTGCAGCGCCTACGCAAATTAAAACGTATGTCCGTCCATCCTATATATAATCCTATATTAGGATTAGATGGCTGATATGTCTGCAGCTAACAGGCGGTCAAACGCATGCATGCATTCCACATTTATATACCAGTCCAGTAAGACTCCCTAATCGGGAGATAAGCAACCGTCAGGTCGCATATATTGAGTTGCGATATAGTGCGTACCACTTTGCGTGATCTTTAGGCAAGATCTGTAGGAGCAGTGTCCATTAATGTTGTCTGCAAAAAGCAACCTCGTGGTGGCGCTAGAAGAGGGGCAATGGTGCCGGAGATAAGAGAAGGGCCAAAAGTGTGACGTGACGGACAGACCGACTGACTGACTGACAGGCGGTGGAGCTTTTCATAGTAACTAACGATCGCAATTAATATTATTTTGAATATCAGTTTTATAGTATCACTTCTGTGCTTGTAGATAGATACCATAGCCGCGCTACCATATAGATTCGGAGAGATGTTGATGAAATGAGGTCGATATCTCTGCGAAACCTTGTCATGGTGTACCATTTTCTGTTTTGGATATCAGGCCAAGCAGCAGGAAAAAGAAAAGACAAGATAAATCCTGAGGCCTAATCTCGCTAATGTTTCTGTTATTTATCCATTTGAGTTGCTGGCTTTAACTTTGTCAGAGTGCCCTGCCCTGCCCTGCCGGCCAATTTGGCAAACGGAGGAAGCGCACCTGTCTTAAAAAGAGATCAATTCCCTCGATTACTTTAAACTCTGATCAATTTGTGTCAGTTAAAGATTACAGAAAAAGCCCTCAGCACTGCTCTGGGCAACAATTGATTGATTAGCCGATACTTCTTCCGAGTAACTCATGCAGATTCCTCTTCAGCTCTGCGGTCCTTCTGTGCACAGATGAGATATTCTGTGTAGATTTTATTTCCACAGTGTCTGTTGCTGCTGTTTCAACAAGCAGACAATGTTGTAAGAGGATCCTAAGCTGCACGTAAACGCAGCTATAAACTGTAATACTGTCGCTGTCAGGTATGTCCAATTGGCACTGTTGTACAATGAAGTAGGCCAGGGGTCTTCAATGTTTTCAGGCCAATGACCCCTTAGCTGAGAGAGAGATGAAGCAGGGACCCCCTCTACATATTGTATACATGCATGTGATGGAGATTCTCATCGATTTCATTGATAGATTCATAGACTTATTTGACACTTAACAACTTCAAATCATAAATTGTCGATACTTAGTAAACTTGAACTTTCACTCTGTACTTGGTTTGCTCTTTTTGGAGCTGTGTGAAGCACAGGCTCCCTATACGTGGCCGTGTGGGTGTGTCTGTGTGTCTGTGTGTGTGTATGTAGCCTGAACTTCCTAAACTTCGGCACGCCACTAGTCCCACAGTTTTGCCACCACACACTCGCGCCATATGTCAAATCGACCGGCTTACTCGGGAATCATGGGCTATTACTTTTCTAAGAGAAAGGTTCTATAGTTTAATTGATATTAATTTATTAGTGAATTAATTTTCCCCATTGACTTATAATGGGAATCGCAAAAACTCACATTCAATTATTTGTCTCTCGCAAACCATAGGGGCTAGAGTTTCAAGACTTGGAGAGGAGGTTCATAATGATTTCAAGGATTAAATAAAAAATAATTGTGTCATTTGGCCGCATGGTGGCGCCATAACACCCCACTTTACGTTTTGGCCTGTAACTCTTGAACCGTAGGTCGGAAAATTAAAAATATTTTTTCCCTGGATTCCTTGGGTCATGACGCATCTCCCCATATAGGCCACGCCCATTTGCGCCATGATAGATTTTCCGCCATCTTGAATTTTCTCCAAAACACACTTTTTGCTCCTTTTCCTACATATTTTCTTCAAATGTCACAAAAATCGGTACACATGATCCACACACACACACACACACACACACACACACACACACACACACACACACACACACACACACACACACACACACACACACACACACACACACACAGCTCCACTTCACACGGGTGTGATTTTTACCTCTACACCAAACCTATTTGCCAAAAATAGCAGATCTACAAGCTTGTAGATCTGCTATTTTTCTCCTCAGATTAAAGGGATGCAGGGATTCAAGTTGTTCATTTAAAATAATTATCCTATCACAAGGATTCAAGGATTGGCGGCCCCCCTGTAGTAACTCTGAGGACCCCCCAGGGGTCCCAGACCCCCTGTTCAGGGGTCTTCCCCTGAGGGCATTAATTTACAAAGAAATCATACAGAAATATAGAGATATTGCAATATGATTACCCAAACTATCTGTATAGAATATAGCACTTATTGGTGTATTGAAGCCCCCCCAACCCGGTCTCCTTGTAGAATAGGGTCTATTTTTCATTCCCACTAGGATTCTGGTGCCAGGTGTAGATTGGGTTCCTGCATAAACAGAGCAGGCTATCGATCAGAACTCTGCCATGGTAACAGGAGGCAAGTGGGATCCAACTCCAGCTGCTCTGCTGCTGTGTCATTTAACAGCGGTGGAAGAAGTGCTCAGATTTTGCTACCACAGTGTATACTCTAGTAAATAAGTAAATGGCCCTGTATCAAAACTTTACTTGAGTAAAAGGCAAATTGATTGATGTATTTTGGGGGGGATATAAAATGCGGCTTCAATAAGGACTCAAGTTCAACACTTGTTGATCGTGAGTGATGTGTTGAATGTGATGTCTTGTAAATTGGGAAGGTTTTTTTTTGCCACGCCTGGGGAGACAACGGACAGACCTCATGCTTCCTTCAATGCATGGGTAGTCCAAGTTGTTTATTTTCACCTGACAGGGGGATTTCCCTGGGATGGACGTAACACGTTATTCCAACCAGTTCCTTTCCCCTCCATCAGGCGCCCCTGCTGGCCAGTGGGAGGCATTATTGAGACCAGGATTACGGCATGTTTTCTAGGAGGCACGGGGAATACATGCAAACTCCACACAGAAAGGCCATATCGCCTACCTCACCTAGGGTGTGGGCGCTGATGACACGGAGGGAGGAACACGCCCCCAGCACCCACAGCGTCCCCCGGCGGGAATCTAACCCAGGACCTTCTAGCTGTGAGGCGAAGCGCTAACCACTGCGCCACCGTGCCCCATATTTTTCTCTTTTTCGTTATCATTCTTTAATGTGGACGACCCTAGGGCTGTCACGATTATGACATTTTACATGACGATTAATTGTCACTCAAATAATTGCGGTTAACGATTTAATTGTGTTTTTGTCATTGACAATTACATTTCTGTTTGGCTTTTAGGCTTTGAAGTTGCACGTGGCAGATATGACACACAACCTAAATATACAAAGAAATTACTGATATATTTGACAACTTTATACTTAAAAAATAACATTGATAGTGGAAATAGCCGAGCTTGTAGATCTGCTATTTCCACTATTTTTGACTTTTATTATGACGATTATGAAAAATAATCGTGATTATGTCAAATAATCGCGATTAGACGATTATGTGATAATTATGACAGCCCTAGACGACCCTTTGAGGTTTTCATCTTTTATACCTGGTCTTGCCTAAACTCTGAAAATACACATGATGATTGGGCCACGGATGATTTTTCAAGCTTTTCAAGTGGGTACTGAAGCACTGATTTAAACCCAGTGTGGACCATGCCAGCTTCACCAGTTTAGCTTCTCTACGCCCCTCCCTGCCTCTCTGTTTCCCTGCTGGTCGGTTCATATCCACTGGCCTCCTCCTGGTAGAGGAGTGAAGGACCTTTGTCACTTGCACCCTCTCTGAGGTGTGTGGTGGAGTGTAGGGAGTGCTTGCGGGTGCAATGTTGGGCTTGGAAATTAACCGAAAATATATAGAAACGTGTCAATCTCTTGATCATGTTTGTAGGTTAACTGAAGTTATTATTTTATCAACAATTTCTTCTATATCAATAAATCAACATGAAGAAGTTGAATAGATTCTAATATATTGTTTATTCTGATCAGCCACTCAATGCCTTTTGCTTCTGTGTACAGCAAGGTCGTCCAAAGTAGCGAAACTAGCCAATATACACGTTTTAATGATGAGATTGTACTGTAGATGAAAAATGTTCACAGATTTTCACAAGAACTATAGGGGCAGTGTAAAAAAATAATCATTAGTTGTAATGGAGGCAAAAGTTTGAAATCATGTTGCTATTGGTTGGAAGTCAAACGGCCCTGCCCACGTACAGTATGATCTTCAGCAGGGATGGGTGGGTGGACTTTGATTTAATAATCATATGTAATGTGGAAAACACAACAGGCTACAGTATATAAAGTTACCACAGCCAGACCGCTGCCTGTAATTGTGGGCAAATTTCATTCCATTTCAATCGGCCACTGCCACTGTTTTTTTTAAGTGATCTGTAAAATGTTGATTTGGCCATAATTGTAAAATGTAATGTAGACTGACTCATCATTACGATGTGGTTTATAACTGCAGCTGGTTTTACCACTGTGTGTTCTCCCTGCTATGGTGGCTGCTCTAGACCACAGTCATCCTCTTCTTCTGGGTGATTCCGTGGTCACGACAGACGGCGGGCGCATCATCTGTTTCCATCTGCTTCTGTTTTCTGCATCTTCCTCGGTTACTCCAGCCACCTGCAGCATGCAGCACGTCTCTGGCCTTCCACTTCTCCCCTTGCCTGGCAGCTCCCAGTGTTCTGCTGTCGGGCAGAAACCTCTTATCTCCAAAACAAGTGTACACATTTTTACTATGGGTTTTCCCCTCTGACATCAGGCTCTGATGTCACTGTGATTTCCGGCACATCTTGTCCTCGTATCCGTGTATCTCTGACGCCTGTCACTGTGTGTGCTTGACACATCACTGAGCCAAAAGCATCAAAAGTAGCACATCTGCAAGCTTGAAATGCGGTGCGAAGTGACACTTTTTTTTTAAGATTTGTTTTTGGGCTTTTATGCCTTTATTTGGTAGGAAAGTAGACTGATAGGAAATTGGGGAGAGATGGGGAGTGACATCGGCAAAGTCGTCCGGATCGGGAATCGAACCGGCGATGCCGTCAGGCATCAAAGCCTATGTGGCAATGCCTAAGTGGTATGCGCCTGGACCAGTAGGCCAGCGGGCACCCCACAAAGCGACACGTTTTGAGCTTGTAGATCTGCTACTTTTGAATTTTAATCCTGAAATGGTGTGACGTTTCCATCTGACAGACACAATAAGATAAGTATTTTATTGATCCTGTGAGGGACATCCAGTCGCCAAAGGCAGCACAGCAGCTTAAGAAAAGTACTGTAGATACAGTGGGGTAAAAGGCATCACATTCAACGGTGTGTATCCTTGGGGAGGATGAATCTACTGTCATTTCCCCTCTTACTAAAGCTCCCCACAGTCTCCCATGTGGAGGGGGTGCAAGTGAGGTTGATGGTGTACCCCTCCTCCCTCCACCGTCCATGTCCAAGCCATTGCAACCTCGCCTCTCTTGTTTTATCCCCAAACCTTCAAACCTGGGCTGATCCTCTCATGTAGTAATTTCGGTTTAGACGGCAGTAAAGCCATCTATTGTCGCACGATGGGGTGCCGTGCCAGATTTTGACGATCTACAAGCTTTCAAAGTATAAAATAGGGCTTAATCGACTAATGTCTCTTTTGTAGTAATTATACTCCAAATCTATAAAGTAACTTGTACGTTTTAGTGAAGAAAAACGTATGCCTGACAGTGTGTTGTGGGTTTGAGTCCCGACGACCTTTGCCGCATGTTACTCTTTCCCCATTTCCTGTCGGGCTACTATATAAGTAAGCCTGCCTATCTCATGTTTCTGTAGCGTGAGACAGCTTTATGTACAACCCCTGGACATGACGCTAGTAGTATGTCTCAGGGACTTCCAATCCAACCCTTGATGCACTGGGTCCCATTTTTGGTGTGACCCGGCTGAGGATCGAACCCCGACCTCCCAGTCTCTAACGGACACTCTAACCACAAAGTCACTGAGCTGGTGGACTACTGTATACCTAGCAATAAAAACAAAAAAACAATACAATATTTGCCTCTGAGATATATTGGAGTAGCAATATAAAGTATCAGAAAATGTAAACACGTCAAGTAAAAGTACTTGAATCTTGTACTTAAATACAGTACTTCAGTAAAGGTTCTGTACTTTCCACCACTGGACAACGGCACGTGACTAGTATAAATGAGCCTTAATGCGGGCCATGGTTACTGTCTCCTTGCTTTTATTAATTTCTACAGAGAAGCGGAACATCACAAACGCAATTTCCTTGCAGAGAGAGACTAGCAGAACCGCTTCGGGCTGCAATCATCTCCAATAGCGCAGCGCGTAGCGCAGCCCTGATAATCTTTCCCATTGACAATATTTCCTTTTTTATATTCTGCCTTGTAAGCGTCTTATCCTCTCCTCCGTGTTGCGTGGAATTTCAGCTCTGTGACGCACAAACTTGTCCTGCGGTCCTATTAGTCTGTTTTAATTGTTGGCATTAAAGTCTGGTCCTGTAAGAAATATTCGCAATAACGCTGCATGGAATGTACTAATATTGGATAATTGTATTTTATTATGGCAATTTTTTATTTCAATGGACTAAAATCTTGTTTTATTTGATGGCCTTCCTGCCCTGGCAGTTGGCCTTTGTGCCCACAAAAAATGCACAACCCCAAAGGCCTAGTGGCCTTGCCCCTACAATGATGAAATTCCAGGCCTGCTTGAGAGACATATATGGAGATCCATGTACTGTATATGGAGATATGCTCTGAGAGCCCAAACATACTTACTCAGTTATTTGTTATGTGAAAGTCCTATGATGTCTGACATCATGCCTACGGTCGCAATTAACCCGCCGCTTTAATGCTAGCCTCAATTTCCCTCCCGTTCTTAGCTTTATAGATGTTTGCTCTTTACTTTCTTTTTCTATGTTCATTACATCTTACTGTGTGTGTGTTTATCACTGTTACTATGCTGCTGCAGTGTCCAAGAAAGCAGAACAAAAGGACATGTTACTTTTGATGTACTGTAACTGAACACAAGTCGTAACAACGATAAAGAACCTTTAATCTTGGAGCCTTGTGTTTATGTTGTGGTCTGCTGCTATAGCCACAAAGGACACGCTATGTTGGACAAATCTCTTGACCATTTTGGGGTCAAAATTGTGTTTTGAAAAGCGGAGTGGTGCTTGAACGGGGGCTCTGTTACGAACGAAGGCACAGCGTCTTTTGATGTGTCCTTTTACTTGACACTCCGCTCCGATGAGTTAGGACTTGACACGGCGCCCAGTAAACATAGAAAGATAGTTTCTACTCCTTTATATGGTTGTTGTGAGAGAGTTGTGACAGACCTCAGCTTGGCCCAAGTGTCTGTCCTCTCTCTCGCGCGCACGCGTGCGCACTCTCACTCACAGACACAGACGGGGCAACGAAACCTAATGTAAACCACTTAATGTAAACAGTAATGTTGCCTTTCTGCCGCAGGCCCCCTGTTCACAGACGGATGTATTTGATTCCATTCATGGCGTTGGAAGAGGGGCCCAATTGGGGCTGGGGGGGCTTGGGGGACAAGACAGGGTTTTGGGGAGGGGTGGCGGCCCTACGTAATTGAATTAGATGTCATGCACCGCCTTCTCTAGCTGGGACGGCCGAGCTGACCCTCCTCAGAGAGGGTTGGCTGACGGCCTTGTATTAGAGATGGGATTTATGGTTCTTTGAGGTGAGCCGGATCTCTGGGATCCGTTCCTTTCAAAGAGCCGTTCAAAAGACTGGCTCATTTTAGTTACTTTGTAGATTTTGATTATGAATTTAGGATTACATATTAGGCTACTTAAACCCTATATACATTTCTGCCATTTGAAAATGGCCGATCTACAAGCTCACAATGCGCATTGTGAGCTTATTTTCTAATGATTTTTCTACATTTTATTCATTGGAAAACTTGTGAAATGGGACATTCTGTATAATGAGTACTTTCTACTATTGGTACTTTAAGTACATTTTGATACCAATACTTGTGTAGCCTACTTTACATTTTGAATTCCAAACTTCTACTTGTGGCAGAGTATTTCAGCATTGCAGTATTGATGCTTTTAATTAAGTAAAGAATTTGAGTACTTTTTTTTACACCACTGTTCATTTAGAAAGGAACGGCTCCCAGCTACTGCGAACCGGATCCCATCGTTCATTTCAAAGAGCCGTTCAAAAGACTCGATTCGTTCACGAACGTCCCATCTCTACCTTGTATGGAAGACAGACCCTGAGGCATCCGTCTGTCTGCTGTGTGTATCTTTAGGATCATTTATACCAGTCACACAAACACTTTTTTTCCAGCGTGAATGTATGTCATTTTTGTCAAACGACACGGCTGTGTGTACATGTGTGCGTGTGCATGTGCATACAGGATGTGTGTGTGTGTGTGTGTGTGTGTGTGTGTGTGTGTGTGTGTGTGTGTGTGTGTGTGTGTGTGTGTGTGTGTGTGTGTGTGTGTGTGTGTGTGTGTGTGTGTGTGTGTGTGTGTGTGTGTGTGTGTGTGTGTGTGTGTGTGTGTGTGTGTGTGTGTGTGTGTGTGTGTGTGTGGTGTTTGATTTCCAGAGATTTGGCCAAAGCTCAGCCAAGATAAATGGGTTTGTCTGGACATGGGACTCCTGACCCCTTCACCCCTTGATGGGGAGGCCAAGCAGCAACTGGTGTGTGTGTATATGTGCGCGCACGGCAAAGCAACAGCTGCTCGGCAGATGTCGTGAACTCTCTCTCAAGAAAGGAGAAAGCCAGTGAAAGAAGAGCCCACCATTGAAGACAAAGAGTGTAACTTAATATGCCAGGGCTCAGGGGTCCTTTTTCATATCCAGACACCCACACTTAAGAAATGTGGTTCCAACCTGGCCACCCAGGATACATTAAAGCCTATAAAAAAAATCAGTGGTGGAAAAAGTACCTATTTTACTAAAGTTAAAGTATCAATAATGCAATATAGAAATACTCCGTTACAAGTAAAAGTCAGGAATTCAAAATAGTATATAATGTACAAGAATGTTTGAAAATAGCAGATCTTGTAGATCGGCTATTTTCAAATAGCCAAGGTATAAAATAGGGCTAAAGTGGTTTATGTATGTTTTATAATAGTATAATTTATATCTGCAAACAAAGTTACTAATAACTAAAGTTTTCAAATAAATATAGTGGAGTACAAGTACAATATTTGGATCCAAGATGTAGTGGAGTAGAAGTAAAAGTATTGAAAATTGGAAATACTCAAGTAAAGTACAAATAGCTCAACAGTGTACTTAAGTAGAGTCTACTGTACTTAGCTACTTTACACCACTGTAAAAAATAAAATAAAAAGATCAACACAGAGATAAACAGTAGCCTATATATTTCAGTTTTCTGTTTCTGTTGACCCATAGCTTTAAACTATAGTTGTTTTTTGTGAGGTGGAAGTTATTTACTAGGTCTTTGTCACCATGTGTGCTGGTTACTGGTCATGTTGTAGAAGAGGTGGGACAGCAGGCAGGCTGGTGTTGTGTTTCAGGGTTCATTGTTTGGCAGCAGGGCCTCGTGTGTCTCTGCGCTATTGTTTGCTGGTCCGTGTGTGTACATGAGCTGTGTACATGAGCTGTGTACATGAGCTGTGTGTGTGTGTGTGTGTGTGTGTGTGTGTGTGTGTGTGTGTGTGTGTGTGTGTGTGTGTGTGTGTGTGTGTGTGTGTGTGTGTGTGTGTGTGTGTGTGTGTGTGTGTGTGTGTGTGTGTGTGTGTGTGTGTGTGTGTGTGTGTGTGTGTGTGTGTGTGTGTGTGTGTGTGTGTGTGTGTGTGTGTGTGTGTGTGTGTGTGTGTGTGCTCCAATTACTTTAGTTGTCAGGGACAAATGTCCCCATAGGTTAGCTGCGACATTGTGAGGACATGTTTTTAATTGTATTTATACTTTTTTTTTTTTTTGTTGATGATGATGATTTTTCGAGGAAAATAATTTGACATTAGACGTTTATGGGTTAGGGTTGGAGTTATGCTGCTGTGCCTGCGAGGCTGCAACACATTGTGAACTTATCAACCCTAACCCTATTTTTGGTGCTCGACACCAACACACAGGTAGTGTAACTCAGGCTTTATGGTTTACTGTTAACCCATTCAGGCCGGGAACACATTTTGCTGTTTGGGAGGGGCTTACAGTACATGTACAGTATGTAGCAACATATTTGTTTTGTAGGCTGATTTCTGATTTAGCCCTATTCTATAGGTTAGGCCTAAATGGCTAAGAAAGAAGTAAAGTTGTTTAACATAATGGCCAATATGTCGGTGTGTATCAGTTGACCATTTCAAACAACACTATAGTAGCAGGCTGCCATGTGCCAACTAAATTCAACTGTGAACTATTTGCTGAGCAGGTGCCTCGGTGGACATTATGCATTTCCAAAGCTCTTGGGAACTTTATAAATATATCGTAGGTGCAACATTCCTGACTGTCTCCAAATTACATTTAGGAGCACAACATGGACTGCAAGCCATCCCATAATAACCGCTGCTCTAATGCTCCTTGATTAAACGTGATGCAAACGTTGTATGTCCCACACTCAGGAAATGGGAAAAATAACCTGTTCCAATGGATTTAGTAAGTGTACACTACAATAGCTATTTAGTCACAAGCTCTTGTTAATACTTTTCATTGGTTCAATATTTATAAAACCCCCCCCCACACACACCTAACCACTTTCACTTAGCTGACAGCCGATCTAAAACCCCACAATGTGTCTGTTTTTTGATTGATTGAAGAATTTTATTAGCAGTTTGCAATAGAAAAAAGTACACAAATCACCGGTGCAAGGTCAACTAAAAGATCTACAAGATCTACAAGCTCACATTGTGAGCTTAAATATCTGCTATCAATGTTCTTTTTTAAATACAGTATAACATTTTCAAATATGTCAGTAATTTCTTTGTATATTTAAGTTACTAGAAGCTGGGCCGCCCTTCGGGCGGCCCAGCGTCTAGTCGGCGACCTGGCCAACTCGGAACAATGTAAATAGGGAATGAATGCCCCGCCCTTTAATGCAAACCCCATTATACCTGTTTTCATAGGACCCGTTTTGACCATTTGTCTGCCTGTGTCCATTTATGCCCATATATGGAGATATCTGTATCTGTCTGTCTGTCGGTGTCCATTTTATGTCCATATATGGAGATCACTGCAGTTATAGTTCTGGGTCCATTTTATGCCCATATATGCCCATATATGGAGATATCTGTCTATCTGCGTCCATTTTATGCCCATATATGGAGATCTCTGTATCTGTCTGTCTGTGTCCCTTTTATGCCCGTATATGGAGATCTTTGTGATTCTGCATCCATTGTATGCCCATATATGCCATATATGGAGATATCTGTTTATCTGCGTCCATTTTATGCCCATATATGAGATTTCTGTCGCTTTTTCAAACAGATGGTCAAAACGGGTCCTATGACAACAGGTATAATGGGGTTTGCATTAAAGGGGGAACCGGCACTGTGTCTGCAACACAGTCGGAGGCACAGACAGATACAGAGATCTCCATAATGGGAATAAAGGGACACAGACAAACAGATGGAGGAGGAGACAAACTTAATGCAAACCCCATTATACCTGTTGTCATAGGACCCGTTTTGACCATCTGTTTGCCTGTGTCCATTTATGCCCATATATGGAGATATCTGTATCTGTCTGTCTGCGTCCACTTTATGCCCATATATGGAGATCTTTGACCATCTGTTTGCCTGTGTCCATTTATGCCCATATATGGAGATATCTGTATTTGTCTGTCTGCATCCATTTTATGCCCATATATGGAGATCTATGCAGACACAGTGCCAGTTCCGGAAAATCCTGATGTCAGACATCAGAATCCGAACCTTTCGTGCTGGTTCCAGAAAATCGTGTATCGGGTCGGGTCGAGGCCGAGCACTGCACTACCTGCTGCGGTGGGGAACGCACGTGCCGAATTTGAAATAGGGAATGAATGCCCCACCCTATAATGCAAACCCCATGAATGCCCCACCCTTTAATGCAAACCCCAATATACCTGTTGTCATAGGACCCGTTTTGACCATCTGTTTGTCTTTGTCCACTTATGCCCATATATGAAGATCTCTGCACACACAGTACCGGTTGCGGAAAACTCTGATGTCAGACTTTATGCCCATATCTGGAGAACGCGCGTGCCGGTGGGAAGAAGGGTTCTCGAGATACGCGGATTACATACATACATACACATTCACAGAGATTTTGTGTTGACTCATGTGGCGTACGTGATGTCAGAGCCTTTTATGAAGTGATGTCACAATGACTCAGCGCTTGCGCCGATTTCCTCCGGAACAGCCTGATGTCAACAATCAGCTCCGCATAAGGAGATTCCGAACGTTTCGCGCCGGTTTCGGAAAACCGCGAGTCGGGTCGGGTCGAGGCCCGGCACTGCACTCCGAGCGGCGGCGGGGAACGCGCGTGCCGAGTCTGAAGCCGGTGGTACGAACGGTTCTCGAGATACGCGGATTACAAACAAACAGACAGAGATTTGTCGCATTTATAGATAGATGTGTCATGATTGGCATGTGCAACTTCAAAGCCTAAAAGCCAAACAGAAATGTAATTGTCAACGAAAAATACACAATTAAATCGTTAATCGCAATTATTTGAGTGACAATTAATCGCCATGTAAAATGTCATAATTGTGACAGCCCTAGACATTGTAGTAATGAAGGGCATTTACTTAAGAAGAAAACACAATACGTTTAAATATGGAGATGCAAGGTTTCCACCCGACGGTGATGATATATAATGGTCCCTTCAATTGGTGTCCTTGGGGTACTGCACTGTAGCGGGACAAGGACGACCCAATCCTTTCATTCTGTCACAATCAGCAAAGCGCTCCGCCACCGGACTCAGAACAGCACATCAATGAAACCAGACACTCGCAGGCCTTAAAAAAAAAGACAGAGAGAGAGAGACATGATACATTTCAACAACTGCTCTTCAAAAACAAGACACAAAGGGAGAGAAAAGCTGCCATTAAAACGGCCACAGCTCTGTTTCCTGGAAGCAGGGTGAAATTGGAGGAACAATGACTACTGGGAAACAAGTTGAAATGACATCATGCTTCTGGTCCTTCAAGACAGGGGGATTTGGGCCCGGACGGGTAGGGTAGCGGTCCAGGTAACCGGTAAAGTCGCCGGAATGAAGCTCGCCGGGAAACGGGGGGTGCGTTCGGAAATGCGCACCGGGTGGGGCAGCGGTGCGTTTTTTCAGTCTGAACTCTGAAGGTAAACTTTCTGAAAAGCAGCAGTTGCTAACCTAACGTTGCTATTGATGTTTATAAACTAGGGTAAATTATGGTCTTAATCTCACAGTATCACAAATGTTAATGCTAGAAACAAGCATGTACAGTAGGACAAACAATCACAGTATGCCTTCTTCAGTATCAACATGAATTAACATTCTAATATTCTATTATAAATTACCCTAGTTTATAAACATCAATAGCAACATTAGGTTAGCAACTGCTGCTTTTCAGAAAGTTTACCTTCAGAGTTCAGACTGAAAAAGCGCACCGTTGCCCCACCCGGTGTGCATTTCCGAACGCATCCCCCGTTTCCCGGCGAGTTTCATTCCGGCGACTCTACTGGTATTCGCGGTCCAAGCACGACAGCATGTCGCAGGTTCAACTCCCAAGTCCCGATCCCAGCGACCTTTGCTGCGTGTCACCCCACATCTCTCTCTCCCCATTTCCTGTACTGTGTCAGTGTACTGTAAACTTATCAATAAAGGCAAAAATCTAAAATAAATCTTATGTGATGTACACTTTGGCGTATACCAAATAGCTAAATTAGCGAAGCTTGTAGATTTAAAATAATAATGAATGTAAAAAAAGTATATATTATTTTAAATGAAAACCTAAAAAAACTAGAAGCAGTGCTCTTCCGAGCACAGCTCTCCGCCAGGTGTGGAGTTTTGGTTGTGGTTATGCATTGTTTGCTATGGGGCTGTTAAGTATGACATCATTTTGTAGGCAGAGGAGAATTTCTGCCCCCAGTTTCCGTGAATCTTTTTACTATTTTTACTATTTACACATTTTTCTTCTCTTTGTTGTTGAAAGGAAAGTGTTTAGAATTATACTTTAGTTGTTATTTTTGTCTCGGATCTGTTGAAATAGCGAGGGACAGAAAATGCTCTGGGGGCAGAGTTCTCCTCTGCCTACAAAATGATGTCACGGCTTAACCCATTCTATGCCTCCTTTTCACCACTAGAGGGCGCCCAGTGGCCATAGAAAACACCCATCCACAAGCGCTGTAACAGCACAAGCCCTGCGCAGCCATTACAAGCCTGAACACTTTCCTTTGTGTCATCAACAGGGACAGGATGAAGTTAGCTTGAAGTTAGCAATTGGCTACCAAGCATTTTAGAAGCCCTATTTTCGGCGATTTAGCCATGATTAAACCTTGCACACCTCATGGATATGCATGGAACAGAGAAAATTAGCTCTAAAGATCCTGGATTGCATTGGAGTGGATGGTAAATATCGGCGGCGCGACGCTCTCGCGGGCCGTGTAAACAGATGACGGCTGGCGGCCCGGCTCGAAAAAATAAAAAACTTTTTTTTTTTTTTTTTTACATTTTTTTTTTTTTTTTTTAAGCCGAACTAGTTCGGGATAGGCACCCAGGACGGTCCAAATCATCCCGAACTAGTTCGGGATAGGCACTAAAAGCCCCATTGAGCCCCATTGAGTTCCAAAAATGTGTTTTGCAATAATTTACCTTTTATACCGCCACCATGAGGCTGATTTGAAAAACCTGAATTGGCAAAGAAAAACACACACAAAAAAAACTGAGCACTCCTGCAAACGTTGGAAGCCAATTTAGCCAATCAGGAAGGAATATAAAACATCTGAAAGACCTGTTTTGTTTAATGACTAAAGAGGTAACTGTGTACTGATTTGTGTGATTTTTGGACAAAATCTGTAGGAGTACTGTCCAAAAAAGTGTTTTGCACAAACCCGCCTCCTGGTGGCGCTGTAACAGGCCCATGTGAAAAATTGGGGGCAGTGGTTCTGCTCTGGCAACCAGGGAGTATGCGCTGCCGGAGATTAGCTGTCCACAGACGGAAGGACACGCACGCGGACGGACGGACAGGGGCGAAAATACTGTATAGTCTCTGCCATGCCTTTTGGAAACAATAAATAGGGACAGCGGGTAACATCAGTAATTGTGTGGTACTTGTTCCTCTCTCTCATGGGTCAGTGCCACCACGATATGCAATTAGCTAAATGGGTCCATGTGATGCGGGCTCAGTAAATACAGGGGAAGGGGGTCCTCTGTGTGTGGTTAGAGACTCATTACTCCCTCACTGGGGAGTCAGGCCACCTGCCTAAAACGGCACTCATCACATCTAGATTATTATTCCCACTTTCTGGTGGTGAGCGAGTGCAGTGATGTCAGCCAATATACACAATGAAGACATGATGTCTGTCTCTTTTAAAAACAAATACAGTTTCATTTTGACCAGCTGTTTTAGGCCAATTGTGTGAGTTCTGCGCTGCAAAACACACACACACACACACACACACACACACACACACACACACACACACACACACACACACGTCCGACTTTCACCAACAGGTGATCAGGAATATGATGTTAACAAACATTCATACACTACCGGTAGAATTAAGTAGGGCATCACTGCAGTGTATGGATTCAATAGAAGTGTGTGCATGCGTGCCCATTGTGTAGCTGCATAATTACATGAACAGAGCTGGCGATGTGAGAATTCATAGCGAGCAACTTTATTAAAACTTACTGTCAAGATGTTTCCATAGCAGCTCATTGTCTAACTGCTCCCACACATGAAATAGTTGATAGATTGAACAATGAGGTCTCCTGCAGCATATTGTGTATTCTGCTCTCTGAGATCACCAGCGGTGATATGCCCCTGAACTCCACCTCTGGAAGCCCCAGTGGTCGAGATTAGGTTCCCACCACTGCAAACTACTGGGTGTTGAAGCAGGAATGTACTTGACGCGTCGAACAATGCTGTTGCTCAGGAGGTAGAGTGGCCACTTGGGAGCCGAAAAGTTCCCGGTTCAATCCCAGGCTCCTCCTCCTGACTTTTGTGTCGAAGTGTCCTTTAGCAAGACACTGAACGTGTGTGTGTGTGTGTGTGTGTGTGTGTGTGTGTGTGTGTGTGTGTGTGTGTGTGTGTGTGTGTGTGTGTGTGTGTGTGTGTGTGTGTGTGTGTGTGTGTGTGTGTGTGTGTGTGTGTGTGTGTGTGTGTGTGTGTGTGTGTGTGTGTGTGTGTACAGTTTAAAGCACATTTGAATGGTCAGATATAAATGGACCTGTTCTATTTGTACACTCTCTGAGTTAAAGAACCCCATGAAGAATTTACTGTGTAGATTGGGGGAAATCTCGCTCTTTCGACAACGCAACATTTTGACAACAGAGCGTCGGCAGGATAGTGCCTCACCCCACGGAGGTTTGGGTTAGGTTTGGTTGTCGAAAAGATGACATGTAGAAACAGCGACACGCTCCCGTAGATTGGGCTTCCATATTTCAAAGACCCTCAGTTTGATATACAGTACATTTGGCCAATGATATCCCAATCTACATTGTAAAATCCACAGTGTTAAATTAACTTCATTTGGTTCCATTTGTATACTCTTCAGTGTTACAGCCTAATTTTGACGTTGAGAAACGGTGATATATAGTATTTATCTTTAGCAAACTGTCTCTATGTGTTCTAATCACCCCCTTGGTTGAATTTTGGCACTGCTACACATATCTCCATTTCACCTAACATCAAGTCACATCCCCGGATAGTGTTTCCCACAACTGAGAAAGATTAGTTAGGAGTTGCTGTTTTTTGTTGTTTTTGTTTTTGGCCCAAAGCAATTAGCCTCCAGCTCAGAGTAGAGGATTACACAGTCTCTTCTATTGAAGCACAGATAAGGTTTCTCTTTGTTTGTCACATTCATTCAATGCTCACATGTATTTTCCTTCAGGCAGAGGCCTCTCAGAATTAAGCCACCTTCATTATCAAGACACACAGTCTGTTCTTTCCAGAGATGCGGCAGTGGCCTTGTTCCTTCTTCGGTGTGTGAGAATGGTTTATTTATCTCCTCATTCTGCGTGGGTTTAATGCAAATAAAATCATTATTAGTCAGCACCTCATTGTCACCTAATTATCATGACTTTCAAATGCACTGTAACAGCACATATTTTCCAACTTAATGGCATGCGGTTTAAAACCTATACATAACGTAAGTCTTTTCTTTTGCTCCATTAACCACATAACCTCTATTGTTATACTTTGTTGTGTGAAAATAGCTGCCAAAGGAGCTCACAATGTGTTGCATCATGCTTGTGACTATACCATTGATTAGAACATTTAAATTGAATATTTCAAAAAAATTATAAAATGAAAAAGATAGGTGGAGATACTTCTATGTGATACTTGCAGGATAGAGTTAGACAGAAAGTAGGTTTTCAGAAGTGATTTAGTGATGACATTGCTTTACCAGTCTTAAGCCTAATTTATGCTGCGTCATGCCGATGGTGTTGCATGCCAAGGATAGCCGGCCTACAGGCTTACTACGCTTTGCAAGCTTGTAGGTCGGCTATGAGTAGGCTATGAATTGGGCTTTAGGTCCTCGGGTTAGTCTGGGGCCTTAGGGTTTTTTCGTGCTAATCAGTCTAAAAGAAGGTCGCCGACTCAGGCGCCCTAGCTTTACCCATCATTTCCCTCTATAGTACCAGCAGTCATCACATCAGCCTCTAGAGTACCTGCAGGAGCACACTGCCCTCTCGCTGTGGTGTTTTTACCGTTTGTTTTGGTTGCCCAATAATATCCCTGTCTACCAAAACCAACAGCATATTTATGCTTTCAAAACCAACAGCATATTTATGCTTTCAAGGTTGTAAACTCAGGGCAATGCCTTTAACTCATTTCTAGCCGATCCCGAGTATACTCGTGAAAAATACTCAAGTATTTAGAGTGCCGATCCCGAGTATACTCGCGAAAAGTACTGTATATAGAGTAACGCCGGTTCTCCTACCCAATAGCCTGGCAGAAGGTCCTGGCACGATCGGCCTCGCCGATTCATCATCATCACGGATCCACGTGCACAAAATAGTAATCCCATAACATGGAGGCCGACGGGGAATCTCATCTTTAATGTCCATTTTCTCCAAACAACACTTTTAAAGCCAAGGATGGCATTAGATTCTCGCTACAAAAACATAATAACAAAGGCATCGATCGGCCATTTTAGAAACCACATGGTGTGACGACCGCTCCCGTTGTATGACGTCATGACGTCAACCCGGAAGTATTTACGCAATGGACTTCTGGCCTTCAAAATAAGACAATGGAGCGTAATGGAGCCCTGCGAGCGGCACGCTACACATTTAACCGTTCATGTCTGGAGCACTAAATGGGTTAAGGGTGGAAATGTCGGTCGTTTCAAACCACCTTGGTCCGATTGGGCTTAACCATTTAAACCTCCATAATGGTTGACCGGAGTCCCTCAGGGCTAGCGTGTCTTATTGTAGGAGAAGGCTTTCATAGGAAATAGCAGATCGACAAGCTCACAACATGCCGCGCTGCGATAAGGATGCTGGGGTTTTCAGTGGTTAAGAGGCAGAAGGAACGATGGGGATCTTCCACCATTGTTCTGAGTAGACCTGCATCGATATAGGAACCAGACATCTGCAGAAAGTCTCTCCTCCTACCAACACAAACACTGGACCTGCTCACTCTGAGTCAGCCCCACTGCCACTAGCACAGAGGAGATGGGGCTGCAGGTTGCAGCTGTTACCCGCTGAGCCGAGCTAGTATGCAGAGGTACAGTCTGCTGAATAAGCAGCACATCAGCTACAGAGCGCAGATCACTTACAGCAATTAGCGGCCACTGGCCAGTGTCGGCTTTCATCAGAATGCAAAGGTTTTTATGTACAGGCAGGTGTGATACTCTTTTTATTTTTTATATTGATTACTCACCCCATGGAGACTTGAATTCATGGATTATTATTTTTTTTGTCGCATTCCTATTAAGCCAATAATTTGATGACCAGCAGTGGTTCCCTATGGAGACACAAAGTGCCTGCTTTGTTCCCTTTGAAGAGACAAAGGGCTCTATTATGATCCAGGTCTTATGCCTTATGCCTTAACTTCTTTGGCTTTTTTTTACTATATAGACATTTTTTTTAATATTTTAAATAGCTGATCTGCAAGCTCTCAACGTGCAGATGTAGATCAGCATTTGAAGTATTTAAAAAAATCACACCCGTGTGAAGTGGAGCTGTGTGTGTGTGTGTGTGTGTGTGTGTGTGTGTGTGTGTGTGTGTGTGTGTGTGTGTGTGTGTGTGTGTGTGTGTGTGTGTGTGTGTGTGTGTGTGTGTGTGTGTGTGTGTGTGTGTGTGTGTGTGTGTGTGTGTGTGTGTGTGTGTGTGTGTGTAGATCATGTGTACCGATTTTTGGGACATTTGAAGAAAATATGTAGGAAAAGGAGCAAAAAGTGTGTTTTGGAGATAATTCAAGATGGCGGAAAATCTATCATGGCGCAAATGGGCGTGGCCTATATGGGGAGATGCGTCATGACCCAAGGAATCCAGGGAAAAAATATTTTTAATTTTCCGACCTACGGTTCAAGAGTTACAGGCCAAAACGTAAAGTGGGGTGTTATGGCGCCACCATGCGGCCAAATGACACAATTATTTTTTATTTAATCCTTGAAATCATTATGAACCTCCTCTCCAAGTCTTGAAACTCTAGCCCCTATGGTTTGCGAGAGACAAATAATTGAATGTGAGTTTTTGCAATTCCCATTATAAGTCAATGGGGAAAATTAATTCACTAATAAATTAATATCAATTAAACTATAGAACCTTTCTCTTAGAAAAGTAATAGCCCACGATTCCCGAGTAAGCCGGTCGATTTGACATATGGCGCGAGTGTGTGGTGGCAAAACTGTGGGACTAGTGGCGTGCCGAAGTTTAGGAAGTTCAGGCTACATACACACAGACAGACAGACAGACACACACACACACAGACCCACACAGCCACGTATAGGGAGCCTGTGCTTCACACAGCTCCAAAAATATATCAAAATAGTAAAAAAAGGCAAAGAAGTTAAGGCATAAGGCATAAGACCTGGATCATAATAGAGCCCAAAGAGTCTCCTAAAATGCAGGGTTTCCTGCAGCACTTTACAGAGAAAACCCCCCCGCCCCCCCAAGGGTATAAAAAAAAAAAAAAAAAAAAAAAAAAAATTCCAAAAAAAATTTTTTTTTCAAAAAAACTTTTTGGACCTCCAACAATGTACTAGGCATGATCGCGATCGCGAAATTGCATGTTTAACCCCCATACCAACCCTATCTTTCAAACATGGCAGCCATGTTTGTTTACATTTGAAGAAAACATAAGGGCTGGTATCTCCTGAATGCCTGAACGGATTTCCAAGCAGATTTTTTTGTTTGAAAGCTGTGAAAAGCGTGTACATGCATAGTGCATCATCTGTGCACGAATTCGTACACCAGCGTGCACACTATTTTTTTAACCCTTTGGTGGCGAACCGGCAATATAAGTTATTCAATGTTGAATAAATGTGGATGATAGCATGTAGTTGTGTTTTCCGTCATCATGGGCACATTCATGTGTTTTTTATAGGGCAAAAATAAGAATTAATATTAAAAATTAAGTGAATTAATTACTCGAATTAATTAATTAATTATCAAAAATTTTCGGCGTTTGCGCGTGCGCCATGAGATCCCCCCCCTGGTCAAGACTTTTTCCTGCAGGAAACCCTGAAATGATTGTCTTAGGAATGCGACAAAAACTAAAAAAATATCCATTAATTCAAATCTCCATGGCATGGGGTGAGTAATCGATATTTAAAAAAAAAAACATAATTTTGGGTGTGAACTAACTATCCCTTTAAGGCATGTTATACCTTTAAGGCATGTAAAATATCTTTAGCAGCAGTTTGAAATTTGCAAGATGCAGAAGTCGCATACACTCACTGTACATCAAAGTCATCACCTGTCTATTTCACTTGTCTATTTCACTTGTTTATGTACATTGTACAAGACACCTTTTGAGCAGCTTCTCTGGGTTCCTACAGTTATATTTTTTTTAGTTTGTTATGTCTTCTACAGTATGTGCGTTATAATGAACCTGCTTCCTTGGATATAGAAAAGAGTATTCTCGAGACATTTGATCGCTGTGTTCATTATTTTTGTGTTACAGTCCTCCGTGTTTGATTTTTTCCCTTTGTAAGCTCAGATTGTACAAATCTAGCAAATAATATGTTGATGATCAATTTATACAGCACTTTTCAAAAACAAGTTTACAAATGGCTTCACAGGAAAACTGGGGGAAACAACGCAAATATGCAATGCAGTCAAGAAATGGTAACATAAAAAAGACAAAGAATAAAGGATAATTAATTTAAATCAAAGAGTATTATCAAAGCATTAAAAAAATATATATTGGCAATATACACTATTCAAGTTTATTCTAATGCTGCACTCACAGAAAGTCGTGTTAATGTATCCATTTGTAATTCAGAGTATGCAAATGTTACCAAATGGAACTGTATTTGGTTACATGTATGCACTCTCTTAAAGTTAAATAAACCCTGAGGAGTTTTACAGAGTGCCAGTAAGTCCCTGGGTTATGGTAGGTATTGGGTTGTGTGTGGGTGGATTATGGTAGGGATTGGGTTGTGTGTGGGTGGGTTATGGTAGGGATTGGGTTGTGTGTGGGTGGGTTATGGTAGGGATTGGGTTGTGTGTGGGTGGGTATTGGTAGGTATTGGGTTGTGTGTGGGTTATGGTAGGAATTGGGTTTTGTGTGGGTGGGTTATGGTATAGGGATTGGGTTGTGTGTGGGTGGGTTATGGTAGGGATTGGGTTGTGTGTGGGTGGGTTATGGTAGGTACTGGGTTGTGTGTGGGTGGGTTATGGTAGGGATTGGGTTGTGTGTGGGTGGGTTATGGTAGGGATTGGGTTGTGTGTGTGTGGGTTATGGTAGGGATTGGGTTGTGTCATGTGTGTGGGTGGGTTATGGTAGGGATTGGGTTGTGTGTGGGTGGGTTATGGTAGGTACTGGGTTGTGTGTGGGTGGGTTATGGTAGGGATTGGGTTGTGTGTGGGTGGGTTATGGTAGGGATTGGGTTGTGTCATGTGTGTGGGTGGGTTATGGTAGGGATTGGGTTGTGTGTGGGTGGGTTATGGTAGGTACTGGGTTGTGTGTGGGTGGGTTATGGTAGGGATTGGGTTGTGTGTGGGTGGGTTATGGTAGGGATTGGGTTGTGTCATGTGTGTGGGTGGGTTATGGTAGGGATTGGGTTGTGTCATGTGTGTGGGTGGGTTATGGTAGGGATTGGGTTGTGTCATGTGTGTGGGTGGGTTATGGTAGGGATTGGGTTGTGTCATGTGTGTGGGTGGGTTATGGTAGGGATTGGGTTGTGTGTGGGTGGGTTATGGTAGGTACTGGGTTGTGTGTGGGTGGGTTATGGTAGGGATTGGGTTGTGTGTGGGTGGGTTATGGTAGGGATTGGGTTGTGTCATGTGTGTGGGTGGGTTATGGTAGGGATTGGGTTGTGTGTGGGTGGGTTATGGTAGGGATTGGGTTGTGTGTGGGTGGGTTATGGTAGGTATTGGGTTGTGTGTGGGTGGGTTATGGTATCGGGATTGGGTTGTGTGTGGGTGGGTTATGGTATAGGGATTGGGTTGTGTGTGGGTGGGTTATGGTAGGGATTGGGTTGTGTGTGGGCTATGGTAGGAATTGGGTTGTGTGTGAGCCTGGAGAGTTTTGTGGTCCAGTGCTTCTCCCTGCTGAGGCGCTTCCACCTTGAGAGGGTGTCTGGCTTGTCCCCCATCAGTCACCATGCTGTCACTGTGGCTGTGCTGTGCTGTGGGGGCTGCAGCCCATGTCATTAACACTGGCTGCAGACAGACACACTGCCCCAGTCCCACACACTATCGTCGTTGTTGGGTGGAAACCTTATGTATGTCCAAAAACCTCCTTTTTTATTATTTTAAAAACTATTTAAAGTAGTGAAATAGAGCTGATCTACAAGCACACAACGCCTCGCATCGCAAGGCGTTGTGTGCTTGTAGATCTGCTATCTTCACAACTTTTGTGCAACACTTTTGTATGATGAAGTAGGGCTTTAATTTACGAAAAAATAAAACATACACAATTGAAAGTTGGAGATACAAGGTTTCTGCCCGACAGTGACGACATACAGTTAGATCTGCCACAGCACACCAGCTCTGAGTGAAATGCAGATGTTTAATGTTGGTAAAACAAACATAACACCATATATGGTTGAATATGCCATGGAGTTATAGATTGAAGATTCTGATGCTTTTATCCAGAGCCAACTTCCAGTGAGTGTTGCTAGATCACTAACATTACAGGTAACAAGGGTTAGGGCCATAATGTTACGAAAATATTTGTGTGATCCTGCTAGTTTTTTGTAAGAAGGAAGTCTTGAGACTTGGGAAAGAAAGAGAAGGGAGAAGAGAGCTGAGAATGAAGAATCAAGATTCATTTGACATTTATTCGTATAGGTTCAAGCAGTGAAATGTGAAGTGTGTGAGATTCACGAAATACTGTGCAACGTCAACATAACAGTAGCGATAAGAAAAATTAAGATAAGACAAGAAAAGGCTAGGAAAATGGCAGCAATAGCAACATCAGCAGAAGTGTGTGCAATAATGCAAACCATGTTCTGTATCTGTTAATACCTTCTACACAATAGCAGAAACCTCAACATAATACTAGAGCAGGGTTCCCCAATTCGTTTTCCCCAAGGGCCGAATTATGTCTAGGGTACCAAGCCGAGGGCCACAACATTGCAGGGGGCGACGGCGGCGTTCCCGCTACTCCAGCGACTGCGACAGTTCAGATATCGTCGTTGTTGGGTGAAAATCTTGTATGTCCAAAACCATTCGTTTTACATTTATCATTTTAAAATGTATTTAAACTAGTGAAAACAGCCGATCTACAAGCAAACAGCGCCTCGCACCGCGAGGCGTTGTATGCTTGTAGATCTGCTGTTTTCACTACTTTTGTGCGACAGCCTTGTATGATTTACGAAAGAACGAACAAATTTGGAGATACGAGATTTCCAGCCGACAACGACGATATACTAGTGTTGTTGCTGCTCTTATACCACCATTATTACTGGGGTTGGTGGGGGCCAGGCAGTAGCCCCCAGCGGGCCGCAAATGGCCCGCGGGCCGCCTATTGGGGAACCCTGTACTAGAGAGAGAGAGAAAAAAAAAATGCAACCTTGTAGATTTATATATAATGTGCAATGTGATTTATTGTCACGTCACAGGTTTACAGTTGTAAAAAAGTGGCAGAAATTCTTTGTCAAACAAGGTCAGTCATTTGTAGCTTTCGAAGGGTTAAAGGAAGAAACAAGCAGATATGTCAAATAGTCCTAATATGATACGAGCAATGGGTAATATCAATAAGGCTCAAAGTTAAACTTAACCACTTAAACCCTATTATACTTGTTTGACTAAGGGTCCCCAGGGCTCTATAAATGGTCTGTTCCGTTTCCCCCTCTACACAAATCCTTTCACATAAAATAGCAGATCTACAAGTAAGTTAGAGCCAAATCATGTTCACCCCAGAATAGGGATGCTAGTGTTCAAGTGGTTAAAATAGGAACAGTCTCTTGTAGTGTCTTGGGCACGTGAGAGGCATGACTTGGCAGCAGATATCAAACATATACAGTACATAGGGACAGCCCTATGTTGTGGGCTTGTACATCTGCTAGTTTTGGCACGTGACACTGGTGTACAACTATAAGCATAAATCAGTGCTTTATGTACTGTACTGTACTGTACTGTACTCCTGAGGTACTGTGTGTTCTGGCTGGCCATACAGTATTATGTATTAATAACCATTAAGTATTGTGCTGTTGCAGATGTTCTATTGCTCTTGCTGAACACCTGCATATCTGGGTTCCAGCATCACTGAAAGGCAATGTAGGCCACGCTACTGCCTTTCCTGGAAAGTTTCACTGCAAACTGCAAAGTCTTAGTGCAGTGTGTCTCAACATGGGGTCCGGGGATCACAAGCGGTCCAAATGGACCCTTGCGGGTCTGTAACTCAGAGTTGCACATTTGGTCATAATAGGTGAATGTTAAGTATATAGGCTACCATTTGGCAACAATAGCAGATCTACAAGCTTATGGCATATTGCAAATTTGGAAAAAGGGAGGGGACCAAATATCTACAACCTCACAACTGGTCGTGAGGCGTTGTGAACTTGTAGATTAGGCTATTTTTGTGAGACACTATCGTACGATTAAGTACAGTATAAAAGAGTGCTTAATTGTTTAAGACGAGACTGCCTTCCACACTGAAATAGCTCTCTCCATGTCGGCCGTTGCGTTTGACAATTTCTTCTCATGTACAAGACGAGACCTAATTTACATTCATCCACTTAACCGACAGTAATAGTGTCCTCCTGACTCCTGACATAAGCTTCTAATTATTCTGCTGTGTTGCAATCACACATTTTGCCTTGGAGTGTGTCTTAATTCTCAAGCACTCCCTATTAAAAGTGTGACATATGGCCATAGCCCACTAGAAATATATGCCGCTAAAAATACACAGTAATGAGTGTTTTGCCTTGGACTGGGAGCTCCGCTGAATAATAATAACGCTCCAGTTTTCGACAGTCAAGTAGGATATGGTCGTCGTTAGGTTTGGGCTTTGGGGAAACATTTAAATGATATTGTCATGTGTAAGTGAAACTTGGTGGTGTGTGTGTCATGAATGTCCCTTCTCTTTTGTTTTCAGCTGTGAACGTCAGCAGACATCCGAGGCTGCATTTCCCTCAGCAATAAGGTAAGATGAAGCTCGATACGAGGCTCATCGCCTTACACTTTGCTCTGGGCCTTTCCTGTTTACTGTGGAGTCCGTCATGCAGGGGAGGATCCTACAATGGATTGATCGTTTTGGTGTAAATGCATGGACCACATTTCTAAGAAACCATAGGAAGTGTTGCAAGCACTAATGATTGCAAATATTCTGCAGTTAGTATTATTTATTACTTACAGCCCAGAGTGCTTTCCCCCTCATGTAACTGATTTGCTTCAAGAATCTGTGCCACCAACCAGGATTTGTATTTGTTACCACCCATGTACAGACATATGAGGGTAAAGGTCTCGTGTTTCAGGACATTGCAAAGAGTTGCAATCACCTTTTAGGATTTTCACAACATGTGAAACTTCAAGTTTGTTGTCACATCACGTGTGAAAAGGTGGTCATGATAGTGAAAGAAACAAAGGACTAAAATCAACAAGATACAATATCAGATAGACTGTATAAGGCGCATGGTCAAAAAATAAAACAATTAGGCAATATATCGACGTGAGCTTACAGATCTACCATTTTACCGTTTTTTTTTTTTTTTTTTTTTTCCCCAAAAAATAAAATTCAATATTGCTCCTAGTCCTTTGGCCCAGACATGCAGTATAGTGCTCAGTCGGTGCTTTGCTTCAGATGCATTTAAGTGTGTTGCAGCGGTGCCTGTGAACTCTACCCTGCATCCCCCTGGTCCAGTGGAATAGAGCTACAGCTGCAGGTGTGACAGACTTTAACACAGTCGTACAAACACTCGCCGGCGACCTGGGAGACGCGTGGAAGACAAGTGGAGTGTGAAATATGGCCAAGCTGCAGAGAGAGAGCGAGAGAGAGAGGGAGAGAGGGTAGGAGGGCGAGACAGCATCCCTCATGTCGGTTCTAAACCTGCAGGCTCCAGTGTCAGACAGGAACGGTGTGATCACTCTCTCTCTCTCTCTCTCTCTCTCTCTCTCTCTCTCTCTCTCTCTCTCTCTCTCTCTCTCTCTCTCTCTCTCTCTCTCTCTCTCTCTCTCTCTCACTTCATCACTCTCCCTGTTTTCTCCTCCGCTGCCTTCCTCTGAAATCTCAGTAGGAAGCATATTGTCGCTGTCGGGTGGAAACCTTGCATGTAAAAAATTGTTACTTTTCAGGAAATGGCAAAAAAAACAAAAAAAAAATAACCTGTGTGTTCCAATGTAGTTGTTGTTTAGTCACAAGCAGTTGTATCTATCGATCGATCGATCAACGGGACTAAAAGGATACTCAATTACAATACAATTATATATTAGCAACAACACTAGGATGCCACTCATACAGGGCTCCCTCCGTGGAGCTTGCTGAGGAAGTGCGTTGTTTGCATGTCTGGGGCCAAGCTAGTAGGGGATAACATTATCTATGTGAAGATAGTGGGGGAAAACATTAAGTCCAATTAGACCATAATTTTTCATTATAGATTAACATTATTATTTTATTTTTTACAGATGTACAAGCATTGTCAGCTTCTGGTAGTTGGGTTATTTTTCCAAAACAAAAGACAAAATATTGTGTTTCTGCAGGGCAGCGACGATGTATACCTGTGCTACTACAGTATGTTGTTGCTCTCGGGCAGAAACCTCCTATCTCCATATATTTTAACCTTTTGTGGGGTTTTTTTCGTAAATGTATGCCCTACTCATTCTACAGCGTAACACAGAAGCATCAAAAGTAGCAGATCTTGTAGATCTGCTACTTTTGAATTTGAATCCTGAAAACAGTAACAGTTTTGGACATATGAGGTTTCCACTCGACTGAGACAATGTTTTCACTGTATGTTTTCGGTTGCTCTCATGCTTGCCCTTTCGTGTCCCCCCTGTCTTGTGTTGTAAATAATTGCTTTCTCTGACACTTTTTCTGTGTCCATGTTGGTTTTCCATGGCTGCAGTTTGTGTGATCTATCCCTCTGTGTTTTCTCTCTTTCTCTTTCTCTTTCTCTTTCTCTCTCTCTCTCTCTCTCTCTCTCTCTCTCTCTCTCTCTCTCTCTCTCTCTCTCTCTCTCTCTCTCTGTGACTGTCTCACTCTGTGATGTGTTGAGGCATTCTGTCGGTACAATTAAACCTACTCACCTCCTCTACCCAGCGATGGAGATTAACTAAATGCATTTACTTAAGTACTCTACTTCTTACACAATTCTTTGGATACTCTGAGTACTTTTCCCACCACTGACTATTAGTGAAAGTGTGAGCCACGAGCACTCAGGTGTGTAAACTCTACTTTCCATGTGTCTTGTAGCTAATTATTGTCGCTGCACATTTATGGGAACTTTGGGAAGTAACTCATTTTTGTCAGTTGAAATTTGGGGGGTGGTTAAAAGAACGCTTTGCCTATTTTCCACCTTATCTTCCGTCCTCACTAACCCCCCGGCTCCACCGGGCACTTTGAGCGTTGCGTCAACCGTCAACGTCAACGCTGGGAACGCTCCCGTTTTAATTAATGAAGGGTACTCCACTGTCATTTTGGTGGAGCCCTAGCCTAATGCTTATTATCTCTTTTAACCGCCAGAGTTAAAACATCATCTATAGCTGCCTTTGCCAGCAAATCTGAGCATTTTCACATACCTTTGAAAAAATACCATTTCTATCAACTTGCTCTTTGTGGCTCTTTGTGGGGATTGTAAGCTAATGGAAAATGCAATCTTTCCCTTCCTGGAGCGATAGAATGCTGAAAAAGAAGGCACTTTTGTTGCAATAATAGAGGATAAAGAATTCTTAAAGAGAAAGTATTTAATCCTGTCTATGTCATCTGTTGGCACATTTTTAGAGACCATCCACGGTCCACCTCTGAGACACACTTAATGTGTGTGGGCAGAAATGGTAGCATGGTGAGCATTAACAAGACCCATATATTGTATGGAGATGAGGCTGAAAAGAATCTGCTTTAAGGAATATTTCTCTAACAAGGCCAGGGACATTTGAGTACATTTCAGTTTGTGTGTTATTACTTATATATTTTCGAACTGTCAGGATACACAGAACAGGGCACCAGCTTATGAAGGGGGATGATTAGAAGTGTGTGTGTGTGTGGTGTACTGTGTCCAATATGCATTTCCATGCTGAGTCAGTGGGCTGCTTCTGTGGGGGCAATTAAGTGTCAGCACGTGTCCAACCGAATGATGAAACCACTCCAGTCCACAGATGAGGCTGTGCTTTTCTCTCTACAGTAGAATCTGATCAGTGACTTTCAACCTTTCAGAACCAGTGAGCCAGTTAGTGTGGGGAGTTAAGGGGAGCAAATGCTAATTTCGTGCAAATTTGTCTTAAAGTGCCAAATTTTGCACAGATGTAGCCCAGGGCATGCTCTAATGATTCAGCTAGGGCGCCTGAGTTTGCGACCTTCGGGGTCGCCACAGCGGCCAAATCAAGTTGAGCTCCCATCGACTTTCTATAAAGGAGGAAAATACCCAGAAAAACTTTTTTTTCTGGGTATTTAAGTAGGATGTGAGGGGTCTAACTAGGGGTTTGTCATGATGCTGAATCCATTGCAAGCATTCCTTACTAGGGGTTTGTCAGGATGCTGAATCCATTGCAAGCATTTGCTTTGCACAAAAAACATTCCTTGGGCTACAAATGGCCCCAGAAAATGGTTTAGTGATGAAAAGTGATGATTCATCACTTTTCATCACTAATCACAGTTTTGTGGGCGTTTTCTGGGGCCATTTGTAGCCCAAGGAAATGTTTTTTGTGCAAAACAAATGCTTGCAATGGATTCAGCATCCTGACAAACCCCTAGTTAGACCTCTTACATCCTACTTAGATTTTCTGGCTATTTTCCTCCTGTATAGAAAGTCGATGGGAGCCCAACTTGACTTGACCGCTGTGGCGACACCGAAGGTCGCAAACTCGGCCGCCCTAGCTAAATCATTAGAGCATGCCCTGGGCTACATCTGTGCAAAATGTGGTGCTTTAAGACAAATTTGCACGAAATTAGCATTTGCTCCCCTTAACTCCCCACACTAAGTAGAGTGTTAGTAAGTAAGTGCCAAAGAGACGATGTGCTGTGAGACCTCTTTCAAATGATTGGGGCCAATTCGGCCTCGGCTTCAATTCGTTGTCAGGATGGCAAAAAAATGACATAATTAATATGATGTCATCAATATGACGTCAGAGATCGACAGGGAAGCCACACCGTTATTAGACCTCATCTTGTTAAAGATGCATACAACCTGTATTCAAAGCTATAGTTTGGACTGCTTTATCAATCAATCCATCAATCCATCAATCAATTCCACATAAGAAAGACACAAATGTAAAAAAAGAATATGCACAAAGGCTCCACCTTTGCGCTCATTTTTCTTTTCTTCTGTTCCGTTGTCTGAAACCTGTTCTCTGTTGTCATCTATTGCTGTTGGTCATCATGGCTGCCAGTTCCCACCTGATGCCATGAGGGAGTTCCGACTGTTTCAGACCATACTGAATAACTGCAAGCTTGCACAATGTCTTCAGACTAGGACTTAGATCTAAGATGTACAGGTTATCAGCAGGCATGTTCACTTTGAATCCTCCTCCAAGGATGACACGGTGGTCTCCCACCATGCAACAGCCCATGACAGTCATCCTATGACAGGGGCCTTTCCCCCTGGGCTCAACCGTCTTCCAGGAGAAGGTCTCTGGATTGAATTTCCACAGAGTATTGAAGGTCCGTTCCCTGCTGTGGCCACCAAATATGTACAGCTCTCCGTTGTAGGCAAAGGCTGAATGACCGCAGCGTTCCTCTGGGAGAGGCTGTGCGGAAGGCGCGCTCATCCAGAAGTTGGTCTCTGTGTCAAATATCCTGTTGTTGTTGGTGTAGCTGTTGTGCTCCCCTCGGCCCCCGAACACAAACATCTTCATCCCGATGATGGTGGAAGAATGACAGAATGAAACGGGTGGTGGAGAGCCTCTGGTGTTAATTAAAGACCAGGCCGCTGTGGTGGTGTCCAACATATAGGTGTCATCAGTGGTAGGTTTCAGAGTGTTGTGTCCTCCAAAGATATACATGACCGTCCCCAAGACACAGGCCGAGTGGCCGAACCTCTCCCCCGGAACGGTCCCAGTAACCTCAGGCCTGTACCATCTATGGGTGTTGGCGTGAAATATATAAAGCACGTTGCAGTACAACTGTTGATACGTAAACCCACCCCAGATGTAGATGGTGTCCTCATGATGCTGATGGTGTATCAGCACAGCTGTGTGGCCGTAGCGCATGGAGGGAAACTCAGGGGGGCGTTCCTCTCCTCTTCCGCTCATCACTGGGGGCAACTTCCTCCATTTCAAAGACACTGTGTTGAACACGTGTATGTCAATCTGGTTTGTGTCGTCTGTGTCTGCAGTATACCCTCCAAAGGAGTACATCTTGTAACCCACTGATACAGCAGCATGGTAGGCTCTCCTAGGACCTCCTTCCAGAAGAATGGTCCAGCAAAACATCTAACAACTTCAGTGGGAGATCGGATTAGTTGATTAGCTACTGCTTATAGGTACAGCAGCACAAGAGTCGAGTGAAGCATGGCCAATACGCTTCATTTTTTTATGGCCAATACGCTTCCTTTTGAGCTGTGCTAACCGCTCCTAGATTCGTGGGACACTTAATGAAATTGGCTCATAAAAGGCACCACTCACTTCGTTTTTTTTAAATGGCAACACATTAAGTGTAGAGAGAATGTCAGTTCTATGATAACCGTGGAACATTGTGAGCTTGTAAATGTAGATCAGCAATTTTCATTATTTTGCATGACACATTTGATAAAGGATGAAAAGTGAAAATAAAAAGAAAAGAAAAGGGTATTGTCTCGAGGGAGAAGAATTCCTGGCTTGTTCCATGATGAGCACTCTGGCGGGGGAGAGCGGAGAAGGCGTTAAGGCTCAGGGACGCTTGTGACTCATAGAGTGACCATAGTCGAATCCACAGAGCAGCAATCATAACTGCTGTGTCAACGGCACCGCGACACCTCAACTACACGGCAGTGCTCCGTGGATTTGTGTATACTTTCACCTACCGTATGACATTGCCAAAATAGACATCCTTCACCTGGTGTGAAGTCGGTCAGATCGGCGGTCCGACTGATATTATGCCCATATACTGTATGACCATATATATCTCCAGGACAATCTGGAAAATTGCATAATAGTGTAATATGATGTTTCAGTTGACACAAAACACTGACATCTTTAAATCATTGCGACGATCAGGTCGCAAGTTACTATGAAAACCTCCACCGGCTGTCAGTCAGTCCCTCCGTCTGTCCGTTACGTCACGTCACACTTTTGGCCCTACTCTTATCTCCGGCACCTTGGCACTATCCATGCCAAACTTTGCACATACACTCCTTGGCTGGCAAACCACAACCCCCGCCCCTGATTTCTCACATCCCCCTCTTCTAGCACCACCATGAGGTTGCTAATGCCAATTTGTGCATACTTACGACCAAACGGTCGCTTATCTCCCGATTAGGGAGTCTTACTGGTATTATTATGTGAGAATAATTATTTGATTGCGACCGCCAGGTCCCAAGTTACTATGAAAACCTCCACCAGCTGTCTGTCAGTCTGTCCGTCACGTCACACTTTTGGCCCTACTCTTATCTCCGGCACCGTGGCCCTATCCATGCCAAACTTTGCACACACACTCCTTGGCTGGCAAACCACAACCTCCGCCACTGATTTCTCACATGCCCCTCTTCTAGCGCCACCATGAGGTTGCCGACCTGACGGTCGCTTATCTCCTGAATCTTACTGGTAATTATTATTACATTTACTACCCTACCTTTTGATATGTTTGTGTTGACGCACCCAGTACAGTAGGTCATGCTAACCTAATCAATCTATGGGGAAACCCTGGCTTGTGCTTTGTCTTCAAGCCCTATATCTATACTATAATTTTGCGAATGTCTGAGTGAGTGAGTGTCTGTCTGTCTCAGCGTTTCTCCTCGGTGGCTGGAGCAATTGATCTGAAATCGCATCACCATTAGCATATGAACACACCTGACATAACTGTGAAGCCCGTTTGTCACTTTCACAAATCGTATGCTGTATATTAGCATTTTTATGGTGTATCTATATCTATTTAGCCTACAGTACCTTTTGTGACCACACATGTTAAGGGAGGGGCGCTGTTGTTCAGGCCATTAGCACAATCACACACAAACCCCCCCACACACACACACACACACACACACGGGGGGGGGAGGGGGGAGTGTGTGTGTGTGTGTGTGTGCAGGCGGGCGGGGGGGGGGGGGGGGGTTCTGGCCCTGTTACAGATGTTGTCCAAAAATCATGCAGCTCGGTACACAGTATCTCTGTAGCCGTTAAATGGAAAAGGTATTTCTTACATTGATGCTCCTACATATTAGCATGCAAGCACCAGTTAAAGTTACTTTCCATCCCTCATATACTGTGTGCACAGTGCACATCCCATAACCCACACACTGCACATCATTTCGGAGCTCATATCTTTGAACGGGTAAGGGCTAGTATATATATCTAACATATAATTTTCCGAATGTCTGTCTGTCTGAGTGTCTGTCTGAAACCGCGTTTCTCCTCTGTGGCTGGAGCAATTGATCTGAAATCGCATCACCATCAGCATATGAACACACCTGACATAACTGTGAAGCCCGTTTGTCACTTTCACAAATCGTATGCTGTATAATTGCATTTTTATGGTGTATCTATATCTATTTAGCCTACAGTACCTTTTGTGACCACACATGTTAAGGGAGGGGCGCTGTTGTTCAGGCCATGCACAATCACACACAAACCCACACACACACGGGGGGGGGGAGTGTGTGTGTGTGCAGGCGGGCAGGCGGGCGGGCGGGCGGGCGGGGGGGGGGGGGGGGGGTGGTTCTGGCCCTGTTACAGATGTTGTCCAAAATCATGCAGATCGGTACACAGTATCTCTGTAGCCGTTAAATGGAACGGGTATTTCTTACATTGATGCTCCTACATATTAGCATGCAAGCACCAGTTAAAGTTACTTTCCATCCCTCATATACTGTGTGCACAGTGCACATCCCATAATCCACACACTGCACATCATTTCGGAGCTCATATCTTTGAACGGGTAAGGGCTAGTATATATAATTTACCCCCACACAGCCCCTGCACCCATCATGGTAATGCTCTGTCTACTCCGTAATGCTGCATCACACCTGACCTATTTGTTCACAGAATGTCGCTTGGGACTTACAATTTAGGCATTTAGCAGACTTCTCAATAATGAACAGCCAGCCAGTTTAAGCCAGTGATTCTCCAATGTTTTAATTTCATTAGGCCTAAAAAAAAAAACCTTGGTTTCCGGTTGGCTTTCATTTTAGGGCTGAGTAGGTAGGGAATTTATTTTATTTTATTTTTATTTTTATTTTTTTGTGGGCATGATGGGTAGCAAGGCATTTTATTTTATTTCCTCATGGGAAGGATGGGTAGGTAGTTTTTTCTTTTTTTTTTTTTTTTTTAATTTTAATGTTTAATTTACAGTTTTAATGAATCATTTAAAACATAATTTTGTAATTGAATTTGAATGTTTAATTACAGTTTTAATGAATTATGACAAATGAAATCATATTTCAATGTCTTCAGCGATACTCTTATTCTGAAGAGATTAAGAAGTCGACCACCGTCTGGAAGTATTATTGCATTACGAAAATGACCACCGCCTGGAAGTCTTATTGCGGCTAGCGCAACATATCTTATTCTGAAAAGATCGGCTACCCGATGTGTTAGATTTTCCAGCTTAGATTTGACAAAATAACAGCTCGGCGAGCGAGCGACAGAGAGCTGAGCCGTGAGCCCGCAGTCGCACCATAACCCAGAGAGACACGCGGGGGTCCGCAAGCACTGTTGCTGTTGCCGTACAGTCTTTCAGATGAATGCCACGCTGTCATAAATGTTTCGACTCCATCTCACGTCTCTCTGTGGCTGTGCAGGGCTCAGCTGTACTGGTGGATGGACTGCTAATTTTGCTAGTATCGCTGTTGTTGTTGAGTGGCAACGTAGTTGTCCCCCGATTGTGTGTGCGCTTGTGTGTGTGTGTGTTTGGAGGAATACAAGAGCCGCTTCCCAATTCAGAGTGTGCGCCCTTCGTAGTGTAGCCCGTGTAGGGCTATGTGGTCGCACCAAATATATTTTTTGTAAGACGTTTTTGAACGACTCGTCGGATTTTGACTTAATTTTTTTTATTTTTTTATTTTCACTCCAAATGCGAATAAAATCATCTGGGTCGCACGTATTTAATAGGGTCGGTCGCCAACCGGAAACCAACACATTTTTTTGTTAGGCCTTAGGCCACGGACACCTAAGTTATACCATTTTCTATCTCTGGGACTCCACACACTAACTGCAAGAGTACAAATGGAACCAAATGGCCCTGTAACAGTTCACTTGGTTCAACCGAAGTTACAGACCGGTAACTCCTCAAGAACCCCATGGAGGCCTCGAAACCCACTTTGAGAACCACTGGTTTAAGCTAACAAAGCTCCACTAGATGAAAACACATTATTATTTTAAGTTGTGTACTTTATGTTTAGAATCGTTAGTGTAGGCATGGAAATTACATCAAACTATCACTTACTTGTCCTAAACTGTGTGTACGTTTCACAATTGGTTTGTTAATCCTAATCTAGATCATTGACACGCTTAAGAAAAGGGCGGAAAAAGAAAGAAAACAATCTGGTGTGGATTTCTTGAAGTGGACACGGTTGAGTACTCTATCAGTCAGCCATCTTTGCTGTTTGCTTTTGCCAGTGTTCATAGTGGAATAATCAAAGACGTGACTTGAATCCCTGCCAGCCAAGACCCTCCGTCATTCCTTGGCTGCGGTGGAAAGTACACTTACCCCATTACTGTGTTTAAGCACACTTTTGAGGTACTTTTTCTTTACTTGAGTTTTCTTTATACTTACTCATTTATATTCCAAGCTTGCAAATCCAGCTATTTTCGAAAGATTCTTACAGCTGTTGTAAAAATGTGTGAAATGGGTCATTCTGCATAATGAGCACTTTTACTTTTGGTACTGTACTGTAAGGATATTTTGATGCTAATACTTTATTTGTACTTTTTACTCAAGTGACATTTTTAATACAGGGTATTAAAGGGTATATATATATATATATATATATATATATATATATATAGGGTATATTTTTAATACCAGAGTATTTCTACATTGTGAAATTGTTGGTCCCAGGATAAACGCCTATTTCAGAGCCTTGTAAGGTGTTTTTTACTCAAGGTTTACTGATTGACAAATGAGCTTTACATGATTTACCTATTTTATGCGGAATCATTTAATTACAGTCTTTCCAATTATAGCCAGGCAACAACAGTACCTTACTGTCTGACGTGCTCTCTAATTGCAAAGAGCCAATTGGATGCCACTCAAGCGTCATTTTCCTTATTTCTGCTAATAATCTGCCGGCTGTTTTGTTTATTATAAGCATTATGTTCAGTTTAATTTCCTCAGTCATGAGGAATGAAAATGATAATTAGAACTAGCACTTCATTGAAGTCCCAATTATGCCGGTTAAACTATGTAAATAATGCAACCGGCATTTAAAAGCTCTCTGCTTCCTGAGGGGGGAAAGCACCGTGCACTCGTCTTCCTGCTGAATTAAATAATGGTTTAGTGTGCGTGTTATTCGATTTCCATGGGCTGCGAGCGGCTTTCCTTTGCCAATTTCATCAGTTGGAGTGTACTGGTTTTAAGCGCTGCTAAGCGGCCTGTCCAACAGCGCAGAGAACAATGGCCTTGCATTGCGGCCATAGACAGAAGGCGTAGGATATGCACATCCCCACAACTTTTTTTACGGTGCTGGATCCAAGAACAAACAAGTGAAACTGAAACTTAGATGAAATCACTTACCCTACTTTTAATCTATTAATACAAAATAATTAAAAAAAGATCAACTGATTATTGTAATGTTAGTTAAGTTGCGAGGCATATCTATTTGGGGATTTTAATAGCAGGTATAACGTGGACTATTTGTTGCATTCACTTATGGGTTCATGATGCTGCCATTGCCAATGATGTTTTAGAATGTGTCACAGTCCTCCATTCACAACGGTGACCAGGCATGCACACATAGACATCAAAGGAGGCTTGAGCCCCTGCCCCTTTATCCGTCTGTAAAAAGTGCCCTCTCCAGACCATGAATGCAGTTTTTACTATGGTGAAAGAAATGCGAATGCCCTCTTTCCATGCCATACCCGAAGGCAGCATTCAAGAGGATTGCCTTGTTCAAACTCTCCTGAACCTGAATGCAGCATCTTATGTTGAAAGAATTGCCCTCTCCAGTATTGCCTCTTTTATACTTAGTTTAGTGTCTTATGAAGTACCGAAAATAGCTGCCGCGCTGAGACGTGTTGTGAGCGTCGTTGGAGGTCTGCTATTTTCAATATTTTCATCCCAAGGCCCTTTTAGAAATTTCAGCCCCTGCCTCTCTAACATTCTCTACACGTCCCTGATGGTGACGCTCGCAGCACACATTTGGCTGTGGAAGTACTTGGTCAGCCAAGCAGCGTCATTTCAACAGCTCTGCCTTGCCCCCAGTTCAACAGCTCTGCCTTGCCCCCAGTTCGTAAAAGTCCAGTTGTTGGGAAAAGGAGACCAGAGTGTAGTGGTGGTGTGGTGTTGCAGGTCTGTAACTTGCTGCTATGGTCTGTGGTCTGTGTGGGGATTTACAGGATGTGGTTAGCCTGTTAAAGTGTTCCGTAACGGAGGAGCTCTCTGCCAGACCATGCATAGTGAATAAAGGGTGGTTGAGGTGGCTCCCTTGGCTCGCCGGATCATTGCATCTCCCACAGATGTGTATTGTGTAGCCCTTCAGAAGAACGTGCAATGAACCTGCCTTCCCGCTCCACTGGTGTGTTTCTTCTCCTCCCTGCAAAATATGTCATACCGTAGGTAGGCTATAAAGAAGTGGATGATTTTCATTTAGTGAGAGCAGAAGAGAAAAAGGAAAGAAACGTGGGATAGAAACAGGTTAGGTGAGTGTGGGTTTCTCCCAGTGAAACACGGTAGATTTCTCTTCTCCCTAAAGTGATGTGGGAGTTATCCATCCAATCACAGTGCTATTCAGCATGAAGTGAGCGGCGGAGCCATTAGCGTGGGGATGACCAGCTGTGGCTCTATCCCCTTGGCAGGGATGAGTTGGCCTGGCTTCACCTTGTGGTTTATGCAAAAGCCTCTCAATGGACATGATGACCAGTCATCATAGCATCATGGAAAGGGAGGTGGTATTCCTGTTCATTGTTTTTGAAAATGTCCTTTTGTCTGTATTATAAATCCTTTGTGATATTATAATATTTTAAGATATGGATTTTAGATTTTCATGAGCTGTATGCCTTAATCATCAAGATTAAAACAAAAAAAGGTTTGAAATACTTCACTTCATATGCGCAATGAATCTAGCGTATATGTTTCGCTCTTCAAATTATTATACGGACCAATATACTCCTTGGTTGGTTCCAATGCCACAACATTAACGATACTAGCTGGTATTGGCATCAAAATAAGTTCTCAAAGTACTCAAATTGATCAAAAATAGCAGATCTACAAGCTCACAACACCTTGATGTGATGGAAGGACTCTAGACTATATGGGACCTAACATTTCTGTGTTCGCTGGGGCTGGGCCATGTATCGATATTATATCCATATTTTTCATATGAGATTAGATATCTGGGATTCTGGATATCATGTAGTGATATGACATACATGTTGTCTTCCTGGTTTTAAAAGCTGCATTAAAGTAAACTGTACTTACCAGACTGTTCCAGATGTTCTATTGTTTGCCTCTCGTTATTGTATAGACAAAATATGGTACATAGACCAAGGTTAGTTTGCCAGCCTTACAGGCCCATTTGGTTACATTTGAACCCTCTCAGAGTTAAATGAAGACTGAAGGATTAGAGTGTGCATTGCTGGAGAAGCCCCAGAGCACTGTGGGTTCCACAGTGTAGGTTGATTGATGGGTGCCATATGGACACGATGTGCATGCATGCTGCAGGCACTACTGTACGTGCACACGCAAGCGCGCGCCCACACACACACACACACTCACACACACACACACACACACACACACACACACACACACACACACACACACACACACACACACACACACGCCATTTGTCTGTTCTCACACTGCTATGCAGAGGGAAGCACCGCCACACATGGAGTGAGCCGAGCTCATGACTCAGTCGGATCTGTGTGTGTGTGTGTGTGTGTGTGTGTGTGTGTGTGTGTGTGTGTGCTTGTATTACTATGCTTGTGAGGGTCAGATGTCCCCACAAATAAAGTAGGATTTAAGAAATGTGACATTATGAGGACAATGTTTTTCAGTGCACTCTACAAGGTATATATAACTCCGGCTTTGGAGTTAGAAATGCCAAAGAGAAAAGGTAAAAATGGCATTCATAAAATTGACACGCTTGAACTGTCACGTCCTCACAAGCACAGCAATACAACTGTGTGTATATGATATGGTATATGGGTGTGTGAGTAAGAGATGCTGACCGCGTTCATTCATTTCTCAGTTATAACCTGTTTCCGGGAACCGAGGAAGTGATGTCGTCATGTTGTCTGTCTTAAAGTATGTTGGAGAAGTGCACCCCCCCCCCCCCCCCCCCCGGCCCACGATGACTGATGCATCACATCAATCTTTCTGTAGCACAGTTGTTGGACATATGGCACTCGTCACAATGAACTGTGTTCTGGTTCTGGCTCCTTAACCACTTACTTAACCCATTAAAGACGGGGTGCCGTGGGACCTTTTATGTCTTTGTTACCATCATTGCACCCTTGTAACTAAATGGGATAATGTATTATACTGTTAACTATACAAACGTAGGGGGGAACCTATACCGTACCTGGGGTGTGTTTGGGTGGGTGGGTTATTTGTTATGTGTTTTTTGTTTTGTTTTATTGTACTTGTTGTTCCTGTCTTGTCTTTGTTATGTTATAAATTTGAAAAAACTTGTGACATTTGTCTAAATAAAAATATCTTTAAAAAAAAAAAAAAGACGGGGTGCCGTGGCCACACCCACCTGCTCATTAAAGCCCCTTTTCGACTGCAGCTTTAGCACCACACCACACTACACCGCACCACACCGAACCACATAAAAATATCTACATTTACCATTACACACAAGTACAAGTACCCCTACCGGGAAGAAACAAATTGACCCTTTTAACTGTGATTATGATACAATATGAATTTGTATTACAACTATCCTAAATTATACTACACTATAATGGATTAGAACTGTGATTATAATACACTATAAAGTATTAATGTATGATAATTATAATACACTATAATAGATTATAATTGTGGTTATAACGCAATAGAATCTATTATCATGTATTACAACTATATCCTCAATCCTGGTGGTCTAAATGAAAAGTCAGTGAGTGATCAGTCATTATAAAGTGTTTGGCCCTGTTTGGCCTAGCTCAGACCTACTCTAGATTGGATACTTTTTAGCACCACGTTTAGTACCACTTTCACACCACTCTACCCAGTTCCTTGTAGTGGAAAACCTGTCACAAGTGGGCGGTGTGGTGTGGAGTGGTGTGGTGTTGGGCCAGTGGAAAAGGGGCTTAAGTATGCCTGGTTGTCAGGTGGGTGGTGACCCAGTTTAAGTTAGCCACACCCACAGTGTTGTTGAATGGTAAAACCCCTTTAGAGGATGATATTATGATGTCATTATATCAGTGTTTTCAATTTGGCCTTTTGACTCAGAGGCTTTCAGCTTTCAGGAAGTAACCAAAATTACACAGGGAAGACATATTTGCACATTATAACCACACCTGGGGGTTTATTAGTGTAATGTTGACTCCATAGACACATACAAACAAAAAAATCACACCCGTGTGAACTGAGCGGTGGTTTAAAGGGTTAGGTTAGCCTGGCCTGAAAACAGCGCCCCTCCCTTAACATGTGTGGTCATAAAAGGTACTGTAGGCTACATACAGACCCACCCACATACACGGATACATACACGGATACACGGATACAGGGTTTCCTGCAGGAAAAAGTCTTGACCAGGGGGGGATCTTGCGCCCGCGCAAAGCGCGGGCGCCGAATTTTTTTGATAATTAATTAATTGATTCCAGTAATTAATTCACTTAATTTTTAATATTAATTCTTATTTTTGCCCTCAAAATAATAAGAGAACATTTATCATTTTTGGCCTAAAGAAGTAAAGAGAAGTGTCTTAATTATTTTCAAGGTATTTGTACTTTACTTGTCTATTTCCAGTTTTCAGTATTTTGATTCCTTCTACTCCACCACAATTTCGGATCCAAATATTGTACCTTTACTCCACTACAAAAACATACATTTTATTTGCATAGACCTGATTGCTTGTTTCTCTCACAAACAAAACATGGCAACGCTGAGCAAAGTTAGACGGTCGGAGTTGGAGATGTGTTTATCTTAGCACACAAACACTTGCAAGCAGGCTGGACACACATGCAGCTCAGTAACGTGTGGATATGTGTCGCTGTTGGGAGGAAACGTCGGAAAAGCAGTGTTGATCACCAGCCCAGGAGTTTGTTCTGACTCTTTGAAAACAAAGACACACACGCGCCTCTCTACCTAGCGCTACTCCTGTGCCTGTTTTGGGGGCGACCGAGTATTTCCCGGTGAATCTGTGCGCAAAGGTGGGGGCCGATGGGCAAGGAGGGTTGCGAGCTTATGAGAAACAACTAAAATAAGACCTTAAAACCTGGCGAAAACAGTTGCGTGCATTAGCGGAGGATGACGATAAAGGAAATCATTTAATGGAAAACATTAAATTAACTTCTGAAAAGCATACACGGCCTTAAAACATGGCAAAAACAGTTGCGTGCATTAGAGCAAGATTAGATGAGGATAAAGGAAAACATTAAATTAACTTCTGAAAAGGCTTCACCCACCTCGAGTCTATAGCCTACTAAAAACTAGTGAACCGCGATCTTACCACACGTGAATAATTGTGGTTGTAAACAATAACACAGACAATATAAATCCTTGTTGTGGGAAGAAAGGATATCATCATGGCCCCAAATAACTTTTAAATATCTTGCAATTTGCGACGAGTCTCTTACTAAATCGGCAAGATTACATTACATAACATAATACATAAAAGCTAAGCTATATCACCTCTCCATCATCAGCAATAGTCAGTGGTTCGTGTCCCCCACACTCCCAAGCCCCCACCTTTGCGCACAGATTCACCGGGAAATACTCGGTCGCGTTTTGGGGGATTGAGAAAACTCACAGCTAAAGACTAGTTTCTCCATAACAGTCACTTCATGTTCGCACAATGAGGCATGTCGCTTTACGGGTTGCATTGCGCGATTTTGAATTAGTTGCAGGCAGTTGAGCGCTCATCGCGTCCGGATGCACGTCTTTTTTTTGCATAATGTGAGCCTGTAGATTAGCGGTTTTCATCAAGCTCACACGCCAGCAAGCCTGCACTGCACAACGTTCGTACGGGAGGGACTGGGGGGGAGAGAGAGAGCGAGAGAGAGAAACGGAACACTATTGCCCCGTTCAAGTAGGCTAAAGAAACATATCCAATGTTAATGCAGGCAGCATGTAGGATCCGCATTTGCAAACTGTTGACTCGCTGGGAGGTGAAGATGATGAAAACTTTTTGTTGTGGTTCTCATCTGGCATCGCGTCCCATCGGACACATAGCGGCACTGTTAGCATGTCGGCTAATAATATAGCTCTCCCTCTCTCTGCAAGTGTGTGTGTGTGTGTGTGTGTGTGTGTGTGTGTGTGTGTGTGTGTCTAATGACGACGACGTGAAGTCTCTTTGCAAAAAAGGGGTATGGTGTATGCTCTGCACGCTGCAGCCATACAGCACAGCACAAAAGAATAAAAAATAACAACTATGTAACACAAATCTATCTGGTGTTAATGTGCGCTGATAGACAGCGCAGCGAGGCAGGATGCATGCACATTCTTGAACACATTCCAGAGCCGTGTCGCCTGCCTGTACGCTTTTAGGAGGAATTTTGCATCATTTTCCCTGGACGTCTGGCCGGGCGGGGGCGATATCAGACCGGGCGGGGCGCCCGGCCTATATAACGGTGGCGGAAACCCTGGGATACACACACGGCCACTCTATGGAGACGGTGTGACCACCGCTCAAAAAGTACAAAACTATGGCACCAACTCTTTAAAGACTTGAGGACCCGATTCTGCAAATGTCTTTTAAATCCTAACAGTTTTCTGAAAAACCTGTTTCTTTGATCAGTGCTTCTCAAACTTTGTCATGTCAAGGACCCTCAAAATCCGTAATGTATGTATCAAATTATGTTGTTCCAGGGACCCCCTGGAAGCAAAGATGTTAGTTAAAAAAATGTTCGCCTTAAAAGAATACAGTATATTCTTTTAAAGCAAACGTTTTGAACTACCGTAAAATAGCAGATCTACAAGCTCATAGCGCGACACTCGGTACCGCGCTATGAGCTTGTAGATCTGCAGTGGATAATACAGTAGATATTACACTGAATATTACAGTGAATATTACAGTAGATATTACAGTGGATATTACAGTAGATATTACAGACATATTACAATGAATTTACATTAGATCTTACAGTGAATATTACATTAGATGTTACAGTGAATATTACATTAGATGTTACAGTGAATATTACATTACATGTTACAGTGAATATTACATTAGATGTTACGGTGAATATTACAGTAGACAGTACAGTAGCCAAGATCAGCCTCTGTAGCCATGGCAACGTGTAACTGAATGCAGCTGTCATTGTTGCAACAGAACGGTCAGTCATCTTAATGAGCCAGGCTGGACAGTTTAACATTCATACAGTATTTAAACAAAAGCATAGCTTCTTTAACAGAACAACATGGAATGTTGCGGTGAAGATGGTTGGGATGGAAGGACTCTAACCCTAAAGAACCTAAAGCAGGGGTCTTCAACGTTTTCAGGCCAAGGACCCCTTAGTTGAGAGAGAGAGAGAGAGAGATGAAGCAGGGACCCCCACCCCACTACATTGTATACAATTGTGTTGCAGATTTTCATAGATTTCATTGATGGATTCATAGACTTGTTTGACTGCACTGTCATCAGTCTACTGTATGTTGGATTTGTGTTAATGTGTTTTTTTCAGACATTTAACCATTTAAATCATCGATACTTAGTCAATTTGATCTCCTCTTTTTTTAACCTCTACACCAAACCTATTTGCCAAAAATAGCAGATCTACAAGCTGAGAGCTTGTAGATCTGCTATTTGTGTCTAAAGTTCTCCTCAGAATAGGGGTGAGGGTTAAAGTTGTTCATTTAAAATGATTATCCTATCACAAAGATTTGGCGGGCCCCCTGTAGTAACTCATGGGACCCCCTAGGGGTCCCGGACCCCCTGTTGAAGACCCCTGACCTAAAGCCACTTCCTCAGAGAGAGAGAGAGGATTATTCTTCATGTCGTGCTATGCTGGCGCGCTCTGCTGGCGCACAAGTAGGCCATGTACTTTATGGCCTACTTGTGCACAAAGCGCAAGTTTGCACCCCGACAGAGTGCAGTTCTAGTTTATTTATTGTGGCTGTCTTCACAAATACCCGATCTACAGAATCAGCTTGTAGATCTGTTATTTCTTTCTTTTTCTTTTTTAAGAACACTGGCTTAGAGGGTGAGCTGGTTGGTTGTCATCGCAGAGAGAACGGAGAGAGGCTTAGCTGAACATCTGTTTAGCTTATGTCACCATGTCACATGATGACACACGGCTCTACTGATAGAAAAGAGACATCCTACTATGTGTGATATCAGTTGGTGCTACAACACGGCTGTATGCTGCTTCTTATGGATATTATAGTTAATCAGTTTGTGCTACAACACTTCTGTATTCTGCTGCTTATCGTTACTGTCAGGCAGAAATGTTGTATCTCCAATTTTCCAATTTTTTAATGTTTCGTCAAATAAAGCCCTGCTTCATCGTACAAGACTTCACAAAACTAGTGAAAATAGCAGATCTACAAGCACACGTCTTGCGGTGCGAGGCGTTGTGTGCTTGTACTGTAGATCGGCTATTTCAAATAAATACAAAACAAGGTTTCCACCCGACAACAACCTTATGGATCTTATTGTTAAGAGCAATGTGGTGGCAGGCACGAAATAAATGAAAAACGTACATGCTAGCTAAATCGATAGGGATGCGCGTGTGCGTGCACGTTTTCCTGTCCTCATCTGCTCTCTGTGTGAAATGTGCAGTGCATTGATGTTGCTGCCAACACCTGTCCACACCTTCTGGCCTTTCAGCCATTGACCAGGCACAACAACCCTCCCCAATCAATCTCCTCTGTGTTTATTGGACCCACAACGGTCTGTGTGGATCCATTTAAATGGTCTCGGAGTTTAATGAACACTGAGAACTTTACTGTGCGCATACACACACACACACACACACACACACACACACACACACACACACACACACACACACACACACACACACACACACACACACACACACACACACACACACACACACAGTGTCACTCGGGAAGTATGTATGCTCTCATCCAATTCTACCACCGAGCAGGTGACTAATTGCTCCTGTGGTTTCTTCTCACATATTGCTTCCCGAGTGTGTGCGGGTGTGCGCTCGCGCATGTGTGCGTGCACGTGCATGCATGTGTGAACACGTATTTGTATGAGTAACTGAATGTGAAGGAGACGATCCAAGTGCTTTAGTAATGACACACGGTTGAGCTGTTAACTCATCCAGAGCCCAGGACATTAACGGATTAGGGGGTCCAGAGTGCCCCCTCCCGGCCCCATTAACGGCCATTGTCTTATTTTGAAGGCCAGAAGTCTAGACCGGAAGTACTTCCGGTCTGACGTCATCGGATCCTGCGACGGAACTGATCATTGTTTACGTGGTGCCATGCTGGATTGCATAGGAGCGTTTATACATGTGTTTTATAAGCGAGCATCTGCCTCCATCTTCGCTTCTAAAGTGTTGTTTTGAGATAATGGACATTAAAGATGAGATCGGCCGTCCACCTCAATGTTATGGGATGACTATTGTGTGCTCGTGGAGCCGTGATGATGACAAATCAGCGCGGATTTCGTCTCCAGAGCGTCGGCCATTGTACTAGGTATTTTTACTCGCCGTTACAGTAATATATTACTTTTCGCGCGACATCACGCATTCGGCACTATACGTACTCTAGTACTTATCGCGTGACATCACGCGAAAGGCACTAGATGAGTTAATAGAAGTGTGCAGAAAGCTCATGGCTTGAGGGACAGTGTGTCAGTCCATAGGCCTGCCTGTCACCATCATGATGTTTTAGTTCAGGGGTTCTCAACCTTTTGGGTTGGTGACCCCTAAAAAGACTTTTTCTCGCCACCCCTGCTCCACAGCGTACTCGTTTCAATGAGATGGTTGGGCCTGAAAACACATCAGGTGGAATCAATCTCGGTTTGATTGGGATGCACACAGCAACACTATGCTCTTTTGTTGTCGCGCGCGCGCGCGCGCGCACACACACACACACACACACACACACACACACACACACACACACACACACACACACACACACACACGCACAGATAAACCCACTGTGAAATAGGCACAAAGCATGTGGAGGCCAGACTAAGATGTCATCTAAAAAGTCAGTACTGTGATGTCAATACCTGAATACTTGGATATTGTATTCCCAATATGCAGGCCTATGACTTCAGCACGCTGCTGTGATCTTAGACATAGAAAGGTAGACCACAGTCCGCTGCTGTGATCATGGACATAGAAAGGTAGACGCCTCCTTCTGTGTTCGGACATATGCATCGCGAGGCGGGAGGGCAGCTTTCACAGAAACGACAGTTCGATATGCCAGCATGATCTAGGTAGGACAATCAGAGGCAAGTAGGGGAGGGTCCTTTCATAACCCAGTGTGCGTTCGGATATAGGAACTGAGGGCACTGGTGCTGAAAGCTTTTTTTCAGCTGAACTGAGCTTAGCTGAGCACTTTACGTCGGGGCTCTATTTGGATGTTTAGAAGAGGAGGTCATAAAATACAGAACGACATCTGATCGGAGCCGGGATCGTGTCAATGTGAAAGGGCCTTAAGTCGAATTTCGCCCCCTCATCATTGGAGGCCAGACTAAGGCACGCGCGCGTGTATGTGTGTGTCTGTGTGTTAGAGTAATTTAGATTTATAATTGCCAGAGTGGTAGATTAGAGGAAAAGGCAGTCTAATGTGTTTGCAGCTTCAAGGCCTATTAATAAGAGGAGCCTCTCTCTTGCAGGTCTTTATTCGGTGCACACTCTCAGATACCCTGCATCACTATTGTAATGTGTTACGACTCATTTAACCAGGAGCATTGAGTAGTTCTTCTTGGTGAAACGGCTAGTTGGCCTATTGGAGGGAATGTCTGCACACACGCACACACGCATGCACGCACACACACACACACACACACACACACACACACACACACACACACACACACACACACACACACACACACACACACAGACACACACACACAGTTGAAGCCGACCACTGGAACCTCAGTCTGCTATATGGGCTGGCCCACTACATCAGCTCTGTTGGAGCGGGTCGGGGTCCAGTGTCTAACTGGAGATAAGGGCCCGAAGCCAGTTAAGCTAGGGTGGAGCGATGCTCATTCAACTCATGCAGCTCTATGGACAGTCCAGGGAATGTGAAACAGCAACCATCCAATCAGGGGTGTCGCACCAAATTCTGGGCCCTGGTTACAAGGATTCACTGCGGGCCCCCCATGAATGTTCTTCAAAGTTAGACTGGGAACTAATTATTATGCATTATTTTGTGCTTTAACTATTGAAAAATAACAGATATATTAAGCTCAGCTTGTAGATCTGCTATTGTTGAAAAGTCTTGAACATGTGTGCAAGTCTTTTAATATTTCAATTCAAGGTTTGAAAAACTGTTTCTATGCCAGTGGTGCTCAAACCTTTTCATGTGAAGGACCCCCAAAATGATATGTATTTGGCCACGGACCCCCATCTCAAAAGATTTAGTTTTAGACCCCCCAGAAGCAAAATTTGAGTTACAAATGTTCGCTTAAAAAATACATATATTCAAAGACTTTTCAAAAATAGCAGATCTACAAGCTCGTAGCATGGCACTCGGTGTTGTGCTATGAGCTTGTATATCTGCTATTTTTCAATAGCTAGTATAAGTATAAAATAATTCCAGGTCCCCTCCACCTTGGGCCCTAGTAACTCAGTCCCACTCCCTCCCCCCCCTTGTGACGCCCCTGCATCCAATGGAAGGCTCACTTCTGTCCTCTTTTGGTGTTCCACCGGCTGCATCCATGTGTCTGCTTGTCCACCACTTCTGATGTGAGCCACTGCCTCTCTACCCACCAAGCCTTTGGTTCTCAAATGTTTTCATGTCATGGACTCTCAAATGAATATTTTGTTTTGGCTGCGGACTGCGGACTCCCATATGAAAGTATTTTGATCAGCTTTTGATTAAATAGCAGATCCACAGTACAAGCTCACAATAAGCTTGCAAGTCGCTCGGCTATTTTCAAATAGTCGATTTACGTATACAAACTCATTTTGCTGGGGACCCCCTGGAACCCACTCAAGGACCCCAGGGGGTTCCTGGACCCCACTATGAGAACCCCCCACTAAGCTGCAGTGACCGTAGCTTAGTGGCTAGTGAGGCAGTGATCAGAGGGTCGCCGGTTCACCTCCAGACCTTGGTCTGTGTCCCTGAGCAGGACACTGAAGCCCTAACAGCCAAGGGTAAATGTGAAGGGTTGTCTTGCTCAGTTCAGCCCAGCAGGACAAGTCAGAAACAGTAGACTTTCCCTAGTTCTGATTCTGAAGCTGCACAGGTAAATTAGTTCACGATCAAAATAAATCCCAATAAAAATAGATCACAGAAAATAGATCATAGTATTAATGTTAAAATTAAGCTCTTCTCTTGTTGGTCTATGAAAAACATTTAGGAACCTAGTGTCACTGTGGGATTTACGAGGAAAGATTTTTTGTAGTTACTTTTTATTTCAGGACCAAATGTCTTCAATGTATACTTTCTGTTCTGATATCGGACCTTGACAAAGCCTTTGTCAGTGTTTTCCGTTGAAAAATGCGTACGTTGAGTGCCAACCTTCCCTGCTTTTTCCTAAACAGAAGTACCTGAAGGACATATGAGAGTAAAAGAACCTTTCTAGACCTTGCAGTGTGCACCCAGTAGGAAACTACTACTGTATAATAAGTACTAAGTTTGAGTTGCGGTTGCACGCCTTGAACTCAGTGTGTCTTTTTGCAAGCAAATTATTTTTTCCAGTGGTCCTGTCCCGAGGCCATGCGTGGTGTTGGACTGAAAGCCAGTGTCATACGATGAGGCTGGTTCGTATTTTCATGGTCAGATGGGCCTCTTCCCTGCAGGGCTGAGTTGGCTTTGAAGAGGCAAAGGGCATTTTTAACTACTTTCGACCTGGTATCTATGACCGTCTTCAAATATTCACACATTTTCACATTTTTATGTGGATCTCGAGATCCACATGGGATATGGCAGGGCTTCGATGTGGATCCTGTACTTCATGGCCTTCCATTACAAAACTAAATTAATATTTCAAAAAGTAAAAAAGTGTGGCCGACTGGATGTTTGCAAGAAATGGGGCAGAGATTGTTCCAGTGGTTTGTGAGATTAACAGTTAAGTTGACTGAACACACAAACAGACAGACGAGACAGACAGACAGGCACACATCGACTTTCTTATAGACAGCTAACCTCCTACAGAGCCCATGTTGTAAAGATTTTTTACTAATTAAATGGCAGATCTATAAGTTCACAACGCATACTGTAATGATGCAACACTTTGTGAGCTTGTACAGCTGCTATTTCTTTTGTGTGATACCGGCGTCCGGCGTATATATAAATTAGGGTGATTAAATGTTTGGAGTCGTGCGTATTGAATTTGAAAGTGGTGGTTAATCTTCACTGCAGAGACGAGGTAGCAACAGTATGTGTATAAAACCTGCCCTAAGGGCAGACTGAGCCTTTCTGCTGGAAAGTGGGTCTGTGGATGTGTAAAGGACCACTACTGAACCAGGTCTGTGCAGGGGCGTCACAGGGGGGGGAAAAGTGGGACTGAGTTAATAGGGCCCAAGGTGGAGGGGGCCTTAATTATTTTATACTTTAGCTATTGAAAAATAGCAGATCTACAAGCTCACAGCGAGCTTGTAGCTATTTTTGAAAAGTCGTGAAAATGTGCGCAAACCTTTGAATATATGTATTTTTAAGCGAACATTTGTAACTCAAATTTTGCTTCTGGGGGTCCCTGGAACTAAATATTTTGAGATGGGGGTCTGTGGTCAAATACACATCATTTTGGGGGTCCTTCACATGAAAAGGTTTGAGCACCACTGACATAGAAACATAGGTTTTTCAAAAAAACCTTAGAAGGATTTGAAACATTAAATTTTTCAAACACACATTTTCAAGATTTTTCAAAAATCAATAGTTAAAGCACAAAATAATGTGTAATAATGCGTTCCCAGTCTAAATGGGTTAAACCCCCTCCCCTATGAAGAACGTTCATGGGGGGCCCACAGTGAATCTTGTACCCAGGGCCCAGAATTTGGTGTGACACCCCTGGTTCTGTGTGTCCTGGAGCACCTCGACCACCAGCCAATCAGTGTTGAGGACAGTGGTGGAAAGTATAACTTAAATAAGTACAATACTCCACTGCACTTATTTGACAGCTTTAGTTAGATTTAGATTATTAAAACAATATACAAAATTTGCATCTTTTGCTTAACCAGCATGGTGTTGTGAGCTTGTAGGTCTGCTATTTGGCCGATTTTTGTAAGTACCTTTACTTGATGTAAGATGAAGATATATTTTCAAGTCAATACTTTCATATTATACTCGAGTCACATTTTGTATTCAGGGCTTTTAACGTGTAACAGTGTATTTTTGTATTGTGGTATTGCTAGTACTTTAAGTTAAAACAAAACCTCCAACCACTGGTTGAGGGCAGCTCTGACATCGATTAGGATTAAGGGCTGTGTTACTGTAACTATGCCCGGGCATTCCCTGCAGATTCCTCTCTGCATCGCTGATCCGTCAATGTATTGATCCATATACCCCAGCTCATGTTCTGTCCTCTCCCCGTTGGCTATTTCTATAGACTGCATACTGTATCTCTCAGATCAATACACATGCGCTGTATTGGCATGAAGTGCTTATTGCCAAAGCAAAGCCAACACATGAATGTACAAATTCAAGTGACAATAGCCACACATCAAACAAAATGGCAAATGATCGTAATGTAATATTTGCCTCTATGTGCCATTTGTGCTGTGATGGTTCAGATGGTGAATGTATGTCTGTCTGAATTAGTCAATTTCATGCACGCACAGACGCACGCACGCATTGTCGCACGCACGCACACTAGGCCATATCGTATAGCATCCATTGTGTGGTCATGGTAGTGCAGTAGAATATGCCTTCCGGCTCATCATTATCCAGCATCAAAGGCGTGTGTTAGTAGACAGTATGAGTGTAAAGCCTCACATATCCACCTCTGGCTAGGAACTAAAAGCAAATAAAACATGGCGGACGCTTAGAATAAGTCAGGACTTTGCACATTCATATTTCAAAAGACATGAATGCAGCTATAGTATATATAAAGTTGTCTTACAAGCTATACGTTCTTAAGTTAAAGGACAACTTTAGTTTTTTACAACAAGGGTTCATATTTTAGATTGTAATTAAAGAAAATAAAAGATGAGTGTTAAAATTATTTCATCTACTTCTTTCTATTGTTTTAGAGATTCTTATTTCAGTGGTTGGGGGCATGCGTACAATTGGCTAAATATGTAATTTTACACAGAATAAGCCCATTCCCAAGATACAACGCAACCTTTCATGGTTGGATGTGACTAATGGGGGCTAGAAGTGCTACTAGAAACTGCTGGCTTATTGCGTCTAAAAAGACATATTTAGCCACTTGTACGCATGCCCCAATGCGTACACATGCCCCACATTTTAGCACGGTAAACACGATAAAACAATAGAACGAAGCAAATGAAACCATTTTAACACTCACTTTTTCTTTTCTCTAATTACAATCTAAAATATGAACCCTTGTTGTAAAAAAACAAAGTTGTCCTTTAAGTTAACTTGCAAACAGTGTTCTTTTCTGTCACATCGTTTCTAGTCTCTAACTATTCCACAATCTCTGAATGCTATATAGAGTCTGGAACAGCAGCTCCCGAACGGCGAGTATCGGAAGTAGCCACTGCTGCACTGAACTGTAGTCCCATTGGAAACGTAACAGAAACACAATAGCTCAGACAAAGTCATTCGAGCTGCCTATTATTGTTATGAGTGTATAGTTTAAGAAAACGTTTTAAAACATCATGGAGGTAACACCAATAACACCAGAGAAAGACGAAATAAAGCCCCCAGAAATGTTGAAAGGAGACATAACGCTTCCAGTATGACATGTTATTGTTACTGCACCAAGGGAGCGGTTGCGTCATATCCGCTTTATCTCGCACTCATCGTTTCTTCCCCGGTTTGCCAGACTGTATGCCGGGAGCATTTGACAAAATCGCGGAGGCAACAGTCTGGCCACGCGAGACTACATCGTTTCAGAAAGGTGATGTACATCCATACTGGGTTGGGTGGAAACCTCATATGTCCAAAAAGGTGTGTTTTTTCTTTAGGATTCATATGTCAAAGTAGCAGATCTACAAGCTCAAAATGTGCTTAAAATATGGAGATATGCTGTCGCTGGTGTGGGACGAAATGGACAAAGGAGAAAAGTTGTACAAAGTAAAACCTTTTTACTGTAAAATCTACTGTAAATTATGTTTACTCAGAATGTTGTAATAGGCATGTCATAACACTATTACACTAGAGGGTGTAATTTCTAGTTTCTACACACATTTCTTAATGCACTTTTTTTTGCACATTTCAGCCATTTTGTGAGACATGAACCATAGGAACCTGTGTTCTTGCAGAAAGCTACGTTTTTAACATAATGTAGGCCTACTCTATGTATGTAATGTGTGTGTGGGGATAGGTTGAAGTCACTCTCCATCACCACCCTACTGATTCCTGCCATGTGTGTCAGTGGTTTGGACAATTCTGTGTCTAGCAGTGATAGCCTACTTTAAGTACAATTTCAAGGTGCTACTACTTTACTTGAGTATTTCCATTTTTCCATACTTTATACTTCTACTTCTACTTCTACTACTACAAATATTGTACTCTTTTACTCACTACAGTTATTTGAAAACTTTAGTTAACAGTTACTTGTTGTAGATTATTAGATTAGATTATTACTACAAAAGCCACTTTAGCCCTATATTTTATTTTATACTTTGATGCCGATACCTATACTTTTACTTGAGTCAAATTTGAATACAGGACTAATACCCTAACCCTTGTTTCTATTAATCATCAGTCCGTTACGCTCTTCCTTAACCTGTTCTCTTTGCGTGGCGTCTCTCTAGAGCTGTTTTCACTGTGTATATTTCTTTCTCTGTCTCAATCATTCATTATCACAGGGACGCGGGGGTTAACAGGTGGAGTTGGCAGATCTGTTTCTAGCCTAAAATCATTCTTTTTTTAAACGGCCACTTATTAAATCATATTAAAAGACAGCTGTGTGCTGCAATGTGTTGCGAGTCTCGCGAACACTGTGTGCCTCTTTCTCTCTTCTCACCCACCTCTCCCGGAGCTCATTTTTACATACATTGTAGATGGACAAGCCATTTTATTCTCAGTTATGTCAACATTGCTTTGAAGCATTTTTGTGTCACACTTTTGGCTATAGGTACTGTAGGCTACAGGCAGTCTGTCACACAGCTCTCTCTCTCTATCACTATTCATTTAAAGCATGCTGGCTCTATCCAAAGTGACAGTGGCTCTCTTCAGTCCCTCAGGGCTTTATACTAGTGTCTTTTCTGTTATTGTGGGGAAAGCTTTAGCTGACAATAGCCAATCTGCCATTTTCTGCAAAAGCTTTTTTCCCACACTACGGATGCTGGGGTTGAAGTGGTTAAAGTTGTAGTAGAGTTAGGTGTTGAATGTGTTGGGAAGATATATTTGCCTTTAAACTGAAGTAGAGTAGGTGTTGAACAAGGTGGGAGGGTATTTGCCTTTAAACTGTAGTAGAGTAGTTGTTGACAGCTTGACGGATGGCCGCTAGTGTGCAGAATGCTGCTCTTCACTCCCATTGCTGTCAACATGTCAGATTGGTACTGGAGCTGGCTCTCACCCACAGCCCAAACAGCAGCTGGATCCACTGCACTGGCTCCAGCTGTAGTTGGAAAGACCTTTTCTAAAAATCTACATTTTATTCAGCTTTTCTTTTCTTTTATAAGATTATATTTTTAAGGCACATTTTGAAAAGTATAGTTACAGTAGAGATGGCCACAGCATGACTTGTCCAGAGCCAAATTGTGACGTTACGAGCATTGCAAATGGCATTGCAATGGACTAAACACAATCACTGCCAGGTATTAATTAATGATTCCGCCTCTGCCCGGGTTGTTCAGTGTTTTTACCTTATTTTCCCCAGCAACAGGCACGCACCATGTGGCCCTGATTTAAACAAAAAGCACAGGTGGACGATCATCTTTTCTTTACCCCGGAAAAGAAAAGTTTAAGTTATATCCACGATGATGTGTTCCTTAGTTAGGGTCCGTAGAAAAAAGCTTGTTTTGATTAAAACACAATCTGGGAAAACGAAATCTGACATTGAGCCTGGCGTAGAGACTTTTTGGGTGACGACATCATCAACCGTCGACGTCATTTGCGTCGTTGTCCAACGTTTCTGTTGTGTATGATGTCAGAGCACTGGTTGCTCAGTGAGAGACAGAGGGAGGGGGGAGAGAGAGACGGAGAGAGCCTATTTCACCCACGCAATAACCCGGGCCATGCTTGGTACTGACAATCAGACAAGCTGATCGACTGACTCGTTGTCAGCTTGTGTGTATATACAGTATATATTGTATATAAAAATAATACCATACATACAGCATGCATCTTTTTGCAAGTCTGATGAGGGTTACATAGAGTACGTGGAGGTGAGGTTTGTCAGCTGGGGAGCGAGTGCGGTGGATTGGCACTGCATCTTGTTGTACCAGGGGTGTCGCCCCAAATTCTGGGCCCTGGGTACAAGACTGGGAACACATTATTTTGTGCTTTAACTATTGAAAAATAGCAGATCTACAAGCTCGCAGCGCGGCACTGAGTGCCGCACTGCGAGCTTGTAGATCTGCTATTTTTGAAAAATCGTTTTTTGAAAAACCTATGTTTCTATGTCAGTGGTGCTCAAACTTTTTTACGTGAAGGACCCCCAAAATGATATGTATTTGGCCACGGACCCACATCTCAAAATATTTAGTTCCAGGGACCCCCAGAAGCAACATTTGAGTTACAAATGTTTGCTTAAAAAATACACATTTTGATAGATTTGCACACATTTTCACGACTTTTCAAAAATAGCAGATCTATGTGAGCTTGTATATCTGCTATTTTTCAATAGCTAAAGTATAAAATAACGAAGGTCCCTCCACCTTGAGCCCTAGTAACTCAGTCCCACTCCCCCCCCCTTGTGACGCCCCTGTGCTGTACTGTAGTACATAGTGTTCACCCCTGTACGTGAACACATCTCACACGGTCGCTACATTCTGTGCGTCCCTATCACAGTTCAGAGGGCAGTGGCACAGATGAGAGGCCGTCTGTGTGCTTCCACCCGGGACCACCCTGACCCGCACCCTGACCCCTTCACCCTTTGACCCCTGGCAGAGAAGGACTCTGTGTTCTGATTGGCCCTGGACAGGAGGGGCTCTGTTTGCGAGGTCACCTTCTCAAGGCCAAGACCCCCTGCCACCCCCCCCACCCCCACCCCCACCCCGCTCTCTTCCTCACCAGCCCCGCCTGTCTCTTATTCTCTGACTGAATCACAGCAGTGTAAGCCACTGGTTGTTTTTGTTTTATTGACACAAATAACATTTGTGTGTCCACTTTGAGTCTTTGACTATTGCCAGGGGGCATTAGCTATTCTATTTAGCATAACAAGAGGTTCCTCCTAGGTGTAGAGATCCAGATAGAGGGGTTTATTTCAGCCACTCAGGTATTGAGTACAAGCAGCCTAATGGTATGTTCACAAGACTCTGTTGCTTAACAATAACAATGCAACAATATACACAAGATATTATTCTGCCGGGGGACGCTGTGGGCGCTGGGGGCGTGTTCCCTCCCCCGCGTCACCAGCGCCCACACCCTAGGTGGGGATTCTGTGTGGAGTTTGCATGTTCTCCCCGTGTCTCCAAGGGTAGATACCCTCACAAAAACATGCAGTAATCCTGGACTCTATAATGCCTCCCCCTGGCCAGCCGGGGCGCTTGATGGAGGGGAAAGGAACTGGATGGAATAACGTGTTCCTTCCACGCGCTACGTCCAAACCGGGGAAATCCCCCCTGTCAGGTGAAAAGAAGCAACTTGGACTACTCATGCATAGAAGGAAGCATGAGGTCAGTCTGTTGTCTCCCCAGGCGCGGCAGAGGGAGAGCAAAGCCCAGGATTACATAGGCAATTGGCACTGGGTGAAAATGGGTTACAAAATCATGGGATAAAAAGAAAGGTTTGTTCTTGAGTGTTTGTAGCACCTGGCTGGCACAAGCATCCACAGCTGTTTGCTGTAGTGTATTTCACTGCTGTCCTATCAGATATGCTCTCTCTCTCTCTCTCTCTCTCTCTCTCTCTCTCTCTCTCTCTCTCTCTCTCTCTCTCTCTCTCTCTCTCTCTCTCTCTCTCTCTGTCTCTGTGATACTGGTTAGCGGGTGACCTTGGGAGAGGTCTCACGTCACCTAATTTACTATACCACGGGTTCTCTAAGTGCGGTCCGGGGGTTCCAGGGGGTCCCCAAAGCAAAAATGAGTTAATGAGTTTATTTATTGTTTTGCTATACAAAAATAGCAGATCTACGAGCTCACAACACGTCTCATTCGCTTGTAGATTTAGCTGTTTTGGAAATGTTGAAAAATCGAGATCACATGGGGCTCCGCGGCCAAACACATTTCAATTAGGGGTTCTCGACGTGAAAATGTTTCAGAAGCGCTGATCCACAGTATATTAACCTCTCTCCATCTCTCCATCTCTCTCTCTCTTTCTCTCTCTCTCTCCCTTGTCTTTCACTGCCTCTAGGTGTAGTTGCCCCCCCCCCCCCACCACACCTCCCGCCAAGATGGTGGCGTTGTCTCTGAAGATCTGCGTGCGCCAGTGCAACGTGGTGAAGACCATGCAGTTTGAGCCCTCCACGGCCGTCTACGACGCATGCCGCATCATCAGAGAGAGGGTCCCCGAGGCGCAGGCCGGACAGGGTACCAAAACCATGCAGTTTACACAAACACACGCATGCACGCACGTGCGCACACACACCCCATGAAAGTAATCCTTTGTTTACATTTTGTCTGTGTTGCGTGAGAAAAATGGAAATACAATCTCACAATGTGTCATGTTGGACAAAACAGAGTTGTGGACTTGGCCCTGTCTTTTTTTCCCTTTACACCAAATTTCTTTGCTGAAAATAGTTGATCTAGTACTAATGGCTCACAACGTGTTGCAAGCGTTTAGTTTGACAATTGTCGGCACACATCACCATGCAAGGAATTCTAATTCAGGCTCAAAGTCATTGCTGTGTAACATTTTCAATTATACAAGAAGTTATTTAAATACCAGATTTCTCGGAATTGCAGTTCTCACAGACCATAGACAGACTCAGTAATGACAATGACGGTGTCGCCAAAATCACTAATAAAATGAATGTTACACAGTGTGATATTAAAACTATTTTAAGTGCATTTCTAAAGCTACAACTTAGTATTTTTCTCCTGGTGTCCTGCACTGTGCAACATGTCGTTGCGGTCGTGTGGAAAGCTTCTATGTCCAAAACCGTTCCCTTTTTATTGTCTTTTATTGTGACATTCCTCCTCCATCCTTGACACCAGCATCGAGAAGAAGATTGTTCACTCCATAGTTAAAGCTTTTGGGTTTTTTCCTAAATTATAATGCCTTTCTTGATCATGCTACACACAAAAGTCACACAAAAGTAGCAGATCCACAAGCTTGACACGCGGCGCAAAGCGACGCGTTTTGAGCTTGTAGAGTTGCTACTGTAGCTGTTTTGGAATTTGAATCCTGAAAAGGCAACGGTTTTGAGACAAGATGATGATTACCTTTATTAATCCCTGTGGAGATGACATTCTGACTTCACGGTCATTTCTAAAATGGTGTTTTGTGCACACTTTTGTTCACGCAGCGTCAGACTACGGGTTGTTCCTCTCTGATGAAGACCCCAGAAAAGGCATCTGGCTGGAGTCTGGCAGGACCCTCGACTACTACATGCTCCGCAACGGGGTAAATACACACACTTTAGTTTTTATAAAAAGTCTTCAACGTTTTCAGGCCAAGGACCCCTTAGTTGAGAGAGAGATGAAGCAGGGACCCCCAGAACCTTTTCATAAATTCCGTATAGTTTAATTGTTTGACAGCACCATTTTTGTCTAAAGTTCTCAGAATATGGACACTAGGGTTCAAAAGGTTAATATAAAAAAGGAGAAAAAAGTTTCTATCACACAAAGATTTGGAGGACCCCCTGTAGTAACTCTGAGGACCCCCTGGGGCATTCATACAAAAAACAGCTGCCTGACAGCAACGATGCATAACAGTAAAATAAATGTATCTCAAGTACCCTTGTAGTACCGATCTGTGCACATGTAACCTCATTTGAGGAACACTGCTAGATCGGTTGTAATAACGTTTTATTCATTCAAATAGCAGGTTTAAGTGTACCGCACGCTGTATGTGTTGCAGCGTACAGTATGTGCCAGTGTGTGTGTTCTATAATGAGAAGGCAGCTAACCATGACGGATAATGTGCGACAGTTTCTTTGGAGGGAGGTGTGTGTGTGTGTGTGTGTGTGTGTGTGTGTGTGTGTGTGTGTGTGTGTGTGTGTGTGTGTGTGTGTGTGTGTGTGTGTGTGTGTGTGTGTGTGTGTGTGTGTGTGTGTGTGTGTGTGTGTGTGTGTGTGTGTGTGTGTGTGTGTGTGTGTGTGTGTGTGTGTGTGTGAATAACATTGACCTGGCCAGTCTCATTAGCTGCACAGGTCAAACAGTTCAGCATGTGCACTTGAATGAGAATAATGCGCACGTGCGTGGATACAGGCATGCATGCGCTGTGACCTTCTTGATAGGCGTGACAGATGACACACATACGGTACATACTGTAAGCAAGCACACACGTCTGCAGCATGGGTATAGTAATGTTTGAGCAAGTCTAATGCAGTGTTGAATTTGTTGACTAAAACTATAACGAAACATTTTCGTCGCCTAACTTTTTTAACTGACGAAAACTAAATAACAACTAAGCTATGATGAAGAGATCAATAGAAAGACAGGACATTATGTTTGGTTGCGTACTGAAAATAGGAGATCTGCAAGCTCACAGCTTGTAGATTGGCTATTTTCAGCATACAACCAAGTGTAAAATCACAGCCACAAAAGTATAAAAAACATGAGTTCCTCCTGCTCTTCGGTTCAACTGAAAGCATCTAAGGTACTCTGTAAGGCACGGCTGTGACTGATCCAAACCCAGGCCAAAAATATACAGGGTCCCATAGAGCTCCATCATTCATTCATTCATTCATTCATTCATTGTCAGGACATCCTGGAATACAAGAAGAAACAGAGACCTCAGAAGATCAAGATGTTGGACGGCGCCGTTAAAACCATCATGGTGGACGACTCCAAAACAGTGGGCGAGCTGCTGGTCACCATATGCAGCAGAATAGGTACAGTGTGCATTATCTCTCATCACTGTACAATGTCCAGCCTTTGTCTTTGTAACAAGGTAAGAGAGAATTGTATTATTAGGGGCGATGGGGTGGTGGTGAATGGGTAAAGTACCTGCCCACCACTGCAGAGTCTAGATCCACCACAGTGCATCTGGTGTCCAGTGGGGCTCCAGGGAATAATCAGCAGGGGGGCCTTCAATTTTCCAAAGGGGGCACTTTATTTTTCAACAAACCACTATATATAATAGCAAGCCAACGTTTTGTAAACTAGTAATGTCCATTAATTTACAGGATTTGAATGGCATGCAACACATGACATAGACATCAAAACAAAACCAACTGGTGCAGCGCTAGTGTAGGCTACCTTTTATTATTGCATTTCATTAAACTATTAATTAATTTGAAAATGTATATTTTATAATAATAATCACAAATAACTCAAAGAGAAAACACATAACACATGTAAAACATATTAAAATAATGGTGGGGTAGGGTACTACTGGCCAATCTGGACTGGGGGGGCACAATGTGTAATCTGGGTAGGCATTCCCCCCCCCCAATGCCCCCCTGTGGAGCCGCCTATGCCGGTGCGGGGGAAGGAAGCTGGCTGGGGAGGGTGACATGGCTGCAAGTACAGGCTGGGGTGACACAAGGTAAGAGAGAATTGTATTATTAATGAATTCACTTGTTGGATCTCTGTTAGTGTGACTAACTGCTGCAGGGCTGTGATGTGCAGGTATCACCAACTATGAGGAGTACTCCCTGATCCAGGAGCCGGTGGAGGAGAAGAAGGACGCTGAAGGCATGGGGATGGGGACGCTGAAGAAGGACCGGACGCTCGGCCGCGACGAGAGGAAGATGGAGAAGCTCAAAGCCAAACTGCACACGGACGATGAGCGTGAGTTCACCCAACCAGGGGCGCGTCGCACCAAATTCTGGGCCCTGCGTACAAGGATTCACTGCGGGGCCCCCCATGAATGTTCTTCATAGGGGGAGGAGGAGGGGGTTTAACCCATTTAGACTGCATGGGAACGCATTATTACGTGTTGTACTATTGAAAAATAGCAGATCAACAAGCATTTTAGAAAAATCGTGAAAATGTTTTTTTTTTCTTTTTTTAACCCATGTTTCTATGTCAGTGGTGGTCAAACCTTTTCATGTGAAAGACCCCCAAAATTATATGTATTTGGCCACGGACCCCCATATACAAATATTTAGTTCCAGTGACCCCCCAGAAGCAAAATTTAAGTTACAAATGTTCGCTTAAAAAATATATAGGCCTATATTCAAAGATTTGCACACATTTTCACGACTTTAGCAGATCTACAAGCTCGCAGCGCAGCACTCGGTGCCGTGCTGTGAACTGAAATGAACGCACACATGGGTTGTGTTGAGGTGATGGTGATCTTTTTCTTTCTACTTCATTTAGAAATCTGCGTGATATCAGATTGCCCGTTAATTACAGTACATGCTCAAATAGACCGATAACCAATGCGAGTTCAATTTTAAATAGTACCGTAGGTCCTATGTATGATACATGACATAAAAAAAGGCTTTGTATACCTGTACATGAAATCTTTTGGTGAGGGGTAAAATCTTTCATCTAGCAGTCATTTGGCCGGTGAGCTAGATGGTTAATTTCAGACCCCGAGGACATGGCATGTATTTTTAATGGTGTTTGCAGAGGCTGTATGTGCTGTCTGTCTTCATTCAGACCCATTTGAGAGTGCTTAGTCCTGAGCAAGCACACTTAACCTCCAGTCAGAAGAGACCATTTCCATCACTTACCACTTAGTTTCCTTTCTGCTGAAAGCTCCAGTGTGCTTAATAACATTTGGAATTCCACGTTCTACTATGAAGTGCACTCTAATATTAGACGGGGTATTTTAATTATTTTGTGAACAGATGGTTGTACTGTGGAACCTGCATTTGTCTGTCCAGAGCTGAAAGATAACCAACGGATAGCTGTAATGTACCTGATGCCAGATTCAAACTCCCTCAATTCTGGAACTTGTCCATGTTTTCTTCACCTCGGTGTAAACGGGGTCTTTAGTCTGTTGACTGTAGCATGTGATCCAGAGCCCTGTAATGAGAGAGTGGCGACAACGGAAGTCCAAAATGCTTGATCGTCATTCGTCACATGAATCATAGCCGGATAGTCCCAGTTATCTGTTAATTGATTCAGATGTAATCATAATATAATCTGATTCTTTTAACAGTAACATGTCATTAGGTCGAACACCCTTTGGATCAACCACCAAAACCTAACCTTAACCCTAACCTCAGTAAAACTATGCCTAAACCTAACCCTAACCTCAGTAACCGTGACGCGGGTGATTATCTAACCTGCTGACGCTGTTTGACCCAACGGGAGTTCGACCTATGGGGCAGTCCCCCTTTTAACCACTTTAACCCTATATACTAGTTGACCGAGTACCCCAGGGCTCTATACTTGGTCCTCTCCTATTTTTCCCTCTACACCAAATCTCTTTGTGGACAATAGCCGATTGACAAGCTGTGGGCTCACATTAATGTCGCCGGGTCCTAGAGCACAACCTGAACTGGCTGACCAGGAAAGGAGGCTCCTTCGTTTTGAATATCCTCAATATGGTGGAGGTGGTGGCGAGGGTGCCTACCATATTAGCGAGGAAATTGTATGTTATCTTTCCCAAGGGGACACACTGTAGACTTAGACTGTCTTTATGCCGTCAGCTATGAAATAGTTTTTTTTTTATGTTTTTGTCCTGCATTATGCATGCACTGTTAAGGGTCTTTATTGATGGTGTTTCTTTTGTGTATGATCTTAAGCTGCTGTACTGCCTCTGACTAATTTCTCTCGCCGGATCAATAAAAGGTCTTATCTTATCGTGTAGATCTGCTAGGGTTAATGAGGTTAATGTCTAACCTTTCAAATCCTGCTTCTGGGAACCATTGAGAGGCTTCATGATCGGTCACTGCTGTAAAGAAAACTGGACTCATCGCCACTCTCTCTCTTCTCTCTCTCTTTCTCTCTTTGGCCCATTTCAGCCTTGAACAGAGTGAATATGAATCCATCCATCATTGCTGTGGACATTTTTACTGTCCTCCTGACACCATGTCTGACCCTCTGGAAAACTGACAAACCAACATGTATTATTATGTTCACCGCTTTGTTCTTTCCACTCCAGCTCTTTAGTATGCGGAACATGCATTTTCCGGTGTGGATACCAATTTGATCCCCTCAGGAGAGAGAGAACTCATACTTAACAGGACACAGGGTAAACAAGTGGTATAGTGCAGGGGTCTTCAACGTTTTCAGGCCAAGGACCCCTTAGTTGAGAGAGAAATGAAGCAGGGACCCCCACAGCCTTTTCATAGATTCCATAGTTTGATTGTTTAATAGCACAATCATCAGTGTATTTTGGATTCATGTCAATGTGTGTTTTCAGATATTTAACCACTTGAACATCAATACTTTATAAACTTGACCTTTCACTCTGTACTTAGTATGCTCTTTTCCCCTCTACACCAAAGCTCTTTGCCGAAAATAGCCGATCTACAAGCTCACAACGCCTCGCAGCACGAGGTGTTGTGAGCTTGTAGATCTGCTATTTTTGGCTAAAGTTCTCAGAATCTGGTTAATAATCTGGCTAAAAAGGAGATTTTCTTTTTTTTTCTTTCTATCACACAAAGATTTGGAGGACCCCCTGTAGTAACTCTGAGGACCCCCTGTTGAAGACCCCTGGTATAGTGGTATTGGAAGGGACACAAACTGTGTGTGTGTGCGTGTGTATGCGTGTGTGTGTGTGTGTGTTCGTTCCAGTGAACTGGTTGGATCACAGCAGAACGTTTCGGGAGCAGGGCGTGGACGAGAGCGAGACGCTGCTCCTCAGAAGAAAGTTCTTCTACTCGGACCAGAACGTGGACTCCCGCGACCCGGTGCAACTCAACCTGCTCTATGTACAGGTAAAGACCTACTTTTAAAGCTCCATTGCTCCATTGCTTCATGTTCCTACCCGTGGGTGACCACATTTCTGCTGCTCATCCAAAATGGAATCCCCACTCCCCAAAGCTTTTAGACGAAAATAGCCGATATACAGACTAGTAGATCGGTTATTTTCGCTGAATGTCTGCACACAGAACAGGGACGCTAGGGTTCAAGTGGTTAAAATAAGTTTAATTCTGGCCCGGAGTGCTAGCCTTGCGGTTTCAGGCACCTAGGCTCATAAGTAGGCGGACAGTGCCAAGCGGGTTCGAGTCCCATTCCCCACGGTCTTTGCTGCATTTCTCTCCCCCGGACATCCTGTCCATCTTTACTACAAACTACAAATAAAGGCAGAAAAAGCCAAATATAATAAAATGTAACATGTTTAGTGTATTGTCCTTATCTACATTCACTTACTATAGAACCCACCACTAAATTGCCAAGTACCAAGGATCTGTCCAGGAAAGGGAGACAGTGAAACACCCCATGTAGGGCTGGGCAATTAACCTGAAATACTGTCTATTATTGAAACAGACATTAAGAACGGCTCATACTGTATACTGTAGCTCATACTGTATAGGTTAATTGAATATCGCAGAGCAGGGTTACAGTATAAAATATTAACAAATCAACACAAAAATATTCTAATAGATTTTTTTAAGCTACTAAATCAATTAGTCTGATTAGCCATTTAACCCTGGTGTACAAATATGTATCTACATCTACAAAGCTCTCAACGAGCTTGTAGATCTACTATTTCTCTATATATATTTTTGTTATAATCGTTCCTACAACCAAGGCAAACCGGACACAGGCGTCCAGGCCTGCTGCACATCATGTCACACAGGCCAATTCAATCATGTATTGGTTGGAGGCCACGTTTTATGGTTTTATGAGGGTTATTTTCTTATTCTTTTATCACCCCTTTGTTCTCTTGGAGAGAATGGCAGTGGAACAAGCATCAATACAAACCTCCATTCACTCTCTGCTTTCTCAATGTATTCCATTGTCCCTACCTGTCACTAAGCAATTACCTAAACATGGAATGATGGATGGCTTTGGAGACGAGGTGTTCCTGCTCATTTAGTCGGGGGAGTACCTGCATGTCTTTGAAGGTTTTTTTTATTTCCTTTTTTCGTCTTTTTGTAATAGAGCGCCAGTCTCTCTAGGTAAAAATAAAGTTGCCGGTCATTACACCCCATTTGCATTTCGTTGCTGTCGGGTGGAAACCTTTTATGTCTTTTTGGAGCTGTGTGGAACACAAGCTCCCAATAGACAGGTATGTCCGTGGGTATGTGGGTGGCTGGGTGGCTGGGTGGCTGGCCCTGTCCGTAGCCTGGCAATACCTTGAGTGGCCACACACAACACACTAGTTAAAGGAGGGGCGCTGTTTTGTGCAGGCCAGGCACACTCACCACTCACTCATAGGAACAGTTTACAGTTCACACACACACACACACACACACACACACACACACACACACACACACACACACACACACACACACACACACACACACACACACACACACACACACACACACACACACACACACACACACACACACACACACACACACACACACATATAATTTATAGATCTAGAACACATAGAATTTATATATAGAACACTTAGAATTCATAGATCTAAAACACATAGAATCAAAAGCATAGATCTGGAACTGCTCAAATTCACAGCTCCACTTCGAACGAGGTTTGATTTTTTATGTTCCTTTTTCAATTATTGTTTTACAAACATCTAGAAATGGTGGCAATAGCCAATCTACAGTACAAGCTCACAACACAATGTGATCATCACAGCATGTTGTGGGTCATGGCCTCATGGGAGCCGACTTTTGACCTCGTGTTGTACAAAATCCTTAACCTTAACTACAAAATTAATTAATTAAACTACGGCCAACCCGTGTTTAAACAAAACCATACACAAAATTAATTAATTAAACTACGGCCAACCTGTGTTTAAACCAAACCAACAGCGGTTAGAACTAAGGTTAAGATTAGGATCTTAATTAAACCCCACTGCTGCCCTGTCTAGACACAACCATAGTGATAAATACTAATGAGTCTACATGTAGATTTAACCATAGTGATAATACTAATGAGTCTACATGTAGATTTAACCATCTATACTATAATTTTGCGAATGTCTGTCTGAGTGAGTGAGTGTCTGTCTGTCTGAAACAGCGTTTCTCCTCAGTGGCTGGAGCAATTGATCTGAAATCGCATCACCATTAGCATATGAACACACCTGACATAACTGTGAAGCCCGTTTGTCACTTTCACAAATCGTATGCTGTATATTAGCATTTTTATGGTGTATCTACTATCTATTCTGCATCTAGCATGAGGCACATCTATTCTGCATCTAGCTTGAGGCAAAATGTTTAACCAGCTCTGTGTGTGTGTGTGTGTGTGTGTGTGTGTGTGTGTGCAGGCAGGCGGGTGTGTGCAGGCGCGTGTGTGTGCAGGCGTGTGTGTGTGCAGGCGGGTGGGCGGGCGGGCTGGGGGGGGGGGGCAGTATCTCTGTAGCCATTAAACGAAACGGGTTTCTTACATTGATGCTCCTACATCATGCAAGCACCAGTTAAAGTTACTTTCCATCCCTCATATACTGTGTGCACAGTGCACATCCCATAACCCACACACTGCACATCATTTTGGAGCTCATATCTTTGAACGGGTAAGGGCTAGTAGTGATAATACTAATGAGTCTACATGTAGATCAGCTTAGATATAAGTTGGGTTCCACCTACAGTAGATGTGTCCTGCCTTCTGCCATCAGTAGGTCTCCTGGGAGTACCTTGGTGCAGATGCTAATATGGGCCATGCAGACACCGATTTTGTGGGGGGAAAAATAAGATTTCCATTGCTTTGTAGTTTGTACATTGGCAAAGGAGGAAAGCGACCTGACCCTTATCCGGCGGTGAGTGTGCTTGCATTCAGGCTGTAATATGTTTTTATAAATAGTTTGTAGGAATGTGTACCGGTTATATCCAGATGTTATAACACTACCAGATCTGCCTGGGATGAGGGAAGTGTGGAAATCTAACGTGGTTCTGGGGGCTTGGAGCCAACCCAAGGCACAACTAGGATGGGAAGGAGGTACACGACCTACGTAGACACACTGCGGCGTGACAGCGTGCTAACAACACTGCAGAGCTCAAGACCCTGATGCTAGACTGGAGGGAGTGGAGGGCAGTGATCCAGGAGTCCAGAGATAGTGTCGCCTAGTCCACACTTCACATCGTGCTAACATCTGTCTATAACCCATTAAGACCTGAGGCAGATTCTACAAATGCCTTCTAAAGGGGGTATCATTGTACAGTCTACGGTGATAAGCTACCACCGCGGTGTAGTCTTTTAAAGTCAGAAAACTACAGCATTACGTCATTAGCCGCGGTGAAGAGCCATCACCACGGACCTAGACATTTCTCCTCTGTTTTTACTTTCAGACATCTCCCCATCACCCCGTTCACTGATTGGTCGATCTTGACCAATCAGTGTGCCCCCTCGTTTCAGAGGCACAGAGGCGCGGTGGTGATAGGACTTCACTGTGAGTCCGTGACTATGATGGCCTCCACTTGTTTTCTACTTTTTAGGTGATAGCTTATCACCTAAAAGTTGAGGTGATAGCTCTTCACCTCGGACTCTGATAAAGCCTTAAGGCAGTAGTTCTCACACTTTAAAGATTTTTCAAAGCTATTGCATATCTGCTATTTTGTTATTGCCAATGCAACAATCTAAAATAATTTTCCGAGATAATCTTCTCCATAAATTACCAAAACATCTGAATGTTACTGTCAGACCTTACAAAATAAGTGAAATAAAACCAGGTGAAAAAGAAAAGGAGCTACACCGGGAACATAAAAGGTGAACTGCACTTCAGGGACCACCACAGTCTCCACAGAGCAGAGGTCAGTCGGCCCCTGATCACACACATCTATGCTGTAAAACCCTCAGTGTTCATATAACTCTGAGAGGGTACAGAATAGACATAAAATGTAAACGAGTCCATTTGGTTTCATTTGTACACTCAGTTATAGTAGGAGGGAGACAGATGGGGAAAGCAGAACATGTAACTCTCTCTCTCTCTCTTTCTGTGTGCACGTGTGTGTCTCAAAGGGGTCTCCCTATTAATATGAAGGGTGTTCCCACTTCCCAGTAGCACACACACACACACACACACACACACACACACCCCTCTCTCCATGGTCTCCTGGAGATAAAAGCAGCACTTTAATTTTTCAGCCAGGGTCCTGCCCTCCTTCCTAAGTAGCTGTGAGTGATGGGTGGCCAGATAGAGAGTCCGCTTTCAATTAACTGGTTCACAGAGATCTGACTGACTGCCTGGCCCTGAGCCAGCATTTCTTTAGCAGGAAAATAGCACTGCTGCTGTGTGAAATATTTAATTAAGATAGACTAGTTCTAGTTTCATGTACCCCCACAATATCTACTGTACTGTACAACATAGGTCTTAAACAGACAAGGGTCAGGTGAAAAGAAACAACTTGGACTACTCATGCATTGAAGGAAGCATGAGGTCAGTCCGTTGTCTCCCCAGGTGCGGCAGAGGGAGAGCAGAGCCCAGGATACATAGGCAATTGGCACTGGGTGAAAATGGGTTGCAAAATCGTGGGATAAAAATTATAGAAAAAATAAAAAATAAACCTGACCTTTCACTCTGTACTTAGTGTGCTTTTCCCCCTCTACACCAAACCTCTTTGCCGAAAATAGCCGATCTACAAGCTCACTGTGAGCTTGTAGATCTGCTATTTTTGTCTAAAGTTCTCAGAATATGGACGTTAAGGTTTAAGTGGTTCATATAAAAAAAAGGTGAAAAAAAAGGTTTCTTTCAAACAAAGATTTGAAGGACCCCCTGTAGTAACTCTGAGGACCCCCTGTTGAAGAAGGCTTTTTTTTTTATCTGCCTCAGGTCTAAATGGATTAAAAGAGGAGATTGCAGTACTTTTAATGTTACAAACAAAGGTGGAGATAATTGGAAATGAACTACATTTGTGAAAAATGAGAGAGCGGGAGAAACAAACTGTAAATGCACGGTAATGAAGGTGATGTTATTGAATGGAGGGAAATGCCATGGAACATTATTTCACAGAAAGTCACTTAGCTGGTGTTTATTTACCAGGCGTGAAATGTGAATGTCAATACTTCATCAGCATATTGATGGAATATTGTACGTGTGTTTGTGCGTCGGAGGGCAGAGTAGAGGAGGTGCAGTGGTTCTCAACCTGTGGGTCGGGACCCCCAGAGGGGTCCCCTCATGATATGGGTCGTCCAGATAACATGGAAGTGAAAATTAAGACCTTTTTTACTGTAAAAAACAAGAAAGAAAGCAAAGAAATAAGACCATTACTGCATCAAACATAATCAACAAATGTATACTGTAAAGACTGGTCAAACATTGGGCCAAATTGTCAAATAATATACCGTAAGAAAGAGGCAAACATCTTGAAAATAGTTGATCTACAAGATCTACAACGCTGTGAAGCTTGTAGATCTGCCATTTTCACAATATTTATCTGTGGAGCCAAGTCAAACTAAATTGAACTCATTCAATTCCAAGTGTTTATCAGGGTGGGGGTTCCCCAGTTCAAATATGATTATTTGATGATTATTTTTGCAGCCTGAAAAGGTTGAGAACCACATAGTGCAGTATATGGTCACTGTCTCCAAGTTTCAAATTTGTACGTTATTTTGTAAAGTAAAGCCCTACTTCATCATACAAGACTGTTGCACAAAACTAGTGAAAATAGCTGATCGGCTATTTTCACTACTTTAAATCGTTTTTAAAATAATAAAAAAGGAAGGTTTCCTCCCAACAACAATATGAATACACCCATATCTTCCCCCCCCCCCCAGACCCCCATGATAATGAAAGCCTTTGCTTTTCCTGTGTGTTGCAGGCCCGGGACGACATCCTGAACGGCTCTCACCCCGTGTCCTTTGACAAGGCGTGTGAGTTCGGAGGCATCCAGGCACAGATCCAGTTTGGACCGCACATAGAGCACAAACACAAGCCTGGATTCCTGGAGTAAGCACCCGCCACTCAAACACACTTCTACAGAGCCCATTTCACTAGGGTTGCAACAGTCAACTGAACTAATCTATTACGATTATCGATTATAAAAAAGGAGGAGGGGCGCATTTTCCTTTGTTTTTTTTTTCTTTTTCAAACAAAGAAAATAGGCAATCTACAAGCTAGTCTGTCTATTTTTGTCCGCGAACTAAATTGCTATCCATAGCTCCAGATTGCACTGGGAAGCCACAGCCTTATCAGACTCTGTGACTCTTGTTTCGTTGAATTTGTATGCTTGTAATATAAAACCCAGGGACCATATGGTTTTATGTGTGAACTTATAATGCATGCATTTAATTTTTCCTCTAGCCTGAAGGAGTTTCTTCCTAAAGAGTACATCAAGCAGAGGGGATCCGAAAAGAAAATCTTCCAGGTGGGAAGGAATTAAGCATAATTATTGTTGCTTTTTTTCAGCATTAATCTCCTTCACACACAAATCATCAGTGCCAATATAACCCTGAGAGTTCAAATCTACTCATTTGGGTAAATGTTTTACTCCATTAAACCTCCCTTTTGTTTTGGGCATATCATTATACAGTAGGGCTACCGGTATATGCTTAATTTGAGCCATGTCACATGTATACCAGACCTGTAAGCTCACAACAAGTCACAGTGTGACACGTTGTAAGGTTATAGATCTGTTTTTTTTAACCCTTTTTGCTGTACAATGCTGTGTGAGGCTTAAGTGGCTTTAAAAGCAGCATTATTATACAGGTATAATAATGCTAAGGTATATTTATTTAATCTCATATTAACCCCCAGGAACATAAAATGTGTGGAGAGATGACAGAGATCGAGGCCAAAGTGGTGTACGTCAAACTGGCCAGGTCTCTGAGGACGTACGGAGTCTCATTCTTCCTGGTTAAGGTGAGCAGCTGAAAAACAACACTCTATAGCAGGGGTTTTCAAAGTGGGTGACGGGGCACCCTGGGGTGCCGTGACGGCAGTCCAGGGGTGCCTCAGAATAATTTGATGATATTTGGAATTCAGCAATATCACTTCACTATGGAGACCTGATTTGCACTGTACTTGATGAGTTCGTTTTCCATGTTATTTTCAGTCAGTTCTGATGGAAACGGTTGATATTTCGGTCCCATCCTCTTTTACAGTACACTTTAACTCTTATAGTGCCAATCCCGAACTAGTTCGGGATAGTTTGGACCGTATTAACGTCCAGGGTGCCAATCCCGAACTAGTTCGGGAAATTGTTTTTTTTCTACAAATTCTACTTAAAGGGGCACTCCACCACTTTTCAACCTATCTTCATATAATAGGTCCTCACTAATGTTCATGATAAAATATCACAATTTTTTTCTTCTCAGTTTGGGTCTCATAGGAGAGCTGTGGGTGGGTCAAATCCTTCTACCGGTGACATCATCAATGGGAAATGCAAGCTAATAGAATTTGCAGGCTTGCAGAAGTTGCAATGTTAAAGTGGAAGCCATTGTTCTCGTGATAATAAAAATCTAAATATTTTTTTTCAAAAATATTATTTAATATTTTTTTGTCAAACGATGATGTCACCGGTAGAAGGATTTGACAGCTCTCCTATGAGACCCAGACTGAATAGAAAAAAATTGTGCTATTTTTGCGACCGTCAGGGAGCAGCTTACTATGAAAACCTCCACCGGCCGTCGGTCGGTCGGTCGGTCGGTCGGTCGGTCGGTCGGTCGGTCACACGTCACACCTTTGCCCTGCTCATATCTCCGCATCAGTATATAGGGCTTGTTTGTTTATTGTATGACATCACGCCACATCATCAGCTGTGGACTCTGTGATGTCATCGTATCTCCATATATGGCCATCTCCGTATATGGAGATATAAGTCGTCCATGCCCAAGTATGGGCTGGTGAGGTCAGACTTTGTGTGATGCGTAGGTTATCTCCATATATGGAGATTCAACATTCCAGGTGTAACTATGGCTACCCGTATGACGTGAGAGGTGGAGGTTGTGATATTTGTGGAGATAAGCGACCAACGGTCGCTTATCTCCCGATTAGGGAGTCTTACTGGTATTATGAACATTGGTGAGGACCTATTATATGAAGACAGGTTGAAAAGTGGTGAACTACTCCTTTAAGTAAAGTACTTGAATACATCTAGTAGTTACTTTATACCACTGTGTATACAGTACAGCTCTGTAAGAAACTTAAAACATCATTAGATGAGATGATTAATGGCTCACCTGCTGCAACAGAGGAGGGAATAGAACACACTTTGTTCCATATGCCTCCTACACAATATTTTCTAGGTTATAAGAGCACGGTTTGTTGGTTTCCTTATCATAAACATCAAGTTTTGCCCCTTGGGCACTATTGTTGGACACTCGCACCTGTTATGTGCACCACTGATCATATTCCTTCTAAATGCGAATCCAATGGCCAAAACAACAAACAAACACTAAATCAGAATATGTTTTATGACTGTGTGTACAATTACAAACTCTGAAACCTGAATCAAGAATCAACTTTATTTTCACATCACTGGTTTACAGGTGTGAAGAAGTGGGTGAAAAAAAATACAAAATACAAAGACAACCCTAAACCTGTGTCTCAGACAAAGCAGTCTCTAGACGGGTTCTCTCTGGGTTTGTGTAAGTGTTGGTCTGAGGCTGCTCTTCAGTGAAGGCTTTCTCCAGCACCTTTAGGACAGATCTGCGGAAAACATCCTTGAAATCCTGACCCATGAACACGTACAGCAGCGGGTTCAGGCAGCTGTTGAGAAGTCCCAGTCCTTTGGCTGTCGGGATCCCGATGATGACCACGTCATAAATGTTTTTACTACTGAACTCTGTTGGCAGGACTTTCACGTAATGAATCAGATGCATGATGTGAAAGGGAGCCCAGCACAGCACAAACGCGGTGATAACAGTTGCTATGATTTTTAAGGGGCGACCTGATTGGCTGGCCAGCGAGCGATTCTTCCTGAGCCGGTAGATAATGACAGAATAGCAGGAGACGATGGCAGTGAAAGGGACCAGGAATCCCATGAGGAAGCGAGTGATGATCATGACCCCAGATCTGAATATCCACAACTGCCTCACTTCAGCTGTACTGTAGTCATCAGTGAGTGCAAAGTTGTAGTAGCGCCGGATGATGTCTTTATCATAGTCAGAGGGCCGTGTGTCCTTAAAGATGAAGTAAGGGGAGCTGAGAGCCAAGGCCAGCACCCAGACACCCAGACTCACCCAAGACGCCTTTCTGACACTGCGGTGGTTCTTGGCCCACACTGGACACACCACACTTACACATCTGTCAACACTGATGACCACCAGGATGTAGATACTGGCATACATGTTCAGGTAGAAAACCGTACCGTCCATTTTGCACATGAATTTGCCAAAAGGCCAGTGGTTGTCTAGAGCTGTTCTTGTGATTCTTAGGGGCAGGAACGATGTAACGAGGAAGTCGGCCACAGCGAGGTTGAGGTACCAAACAGTGTTGATGGTTTTCTTCATTTTGAAGCCTGTCACCCAGATTACAACACCATTCCCCAACACACCAAGCACAAAGACTAGGCTGTAAATGACCAGGGATACAATGGTCATAATCTCCATCCTCCTAAAACCTAAATGAACAAAACAAAGGTTTAATGCTTTGTTTTAACAAGCCATGCATTATATTGAAATTATTTGTTGCCAGGGATGCCCATACGAGATTTGTATTGTTAAAATGTTTAATATATATACAGTATATTAAAAAAAGTATAATAGCCTACACATCTCCAAATCGGCAGACCGGTAGATATAGTGCCTTGTGTAAGTGACTTGTTGAAGACACAGTAAAAGGGCAATTATGCATCAATGCTACAATTAAACTCTGATTACTCTACAGAAGGAAAGTTTAGGGTTTATTGTTTTTAACTTGAAGGGCAACCTCCTGAAACTACACACACACACACACACACACACACACACACACACACACACACACACACACACACACACACACACACACACACTTTTTTAAATATTCAACCTACACGCACACAACGTTCTGAGGCTCTATGCACAGCAGCCATATTCATATAAAACCTCATACAACATCATATTACAAATACAATCAACATTTTGTAAGTGATATTCATTCATGCTAAAATAAAATGGCTCGTATTCTAGATGGCATTAGAAATAAAATGCAAGATACCTGTTTCAAGGTTTTGAAGAGACGCCAGCCAGAGGAGTATCTTTGTTCAAACTGTGATCAGTGAACACAGAGGAGCGCAGAGCACCGTCTAGCACCTTATGGGTGTCATATGCAACACACACACACACACACACACACACACACACACACACACACACACACACACACACACACACACACACACACACACACACACACACACACAAACTCAAACTATTTTAGTATAACATGATGGAGGATGTACTTAAGTGTGATTCTTGTGGCTTCCTCATTTTCAACATTGAACTACCATATGTCATTAATATATTCATATATTCTGTAAGCCAAAGAGTACATGTATCGTCATGATGTCACTGATCACATTACCCCACAACCAAACCTCCAGTTCTAAGCAACACAGAAGGAGGGGACTTTTTTCTTATTTCCACAACAACTCTTAAAGTATATTAATGACATGGTTCAATGTTGAAAATGAGTGGTATTCCCCTTTTAAGTGGAAATGGAGCAGGAAATCAAGCAAAAATAAAAGTACCTCAAAATTGTACTTTAGAACAGTACCTGAGTAAATGTACTTAACTTGCTTTCCACTGCAAGCATTCCTAGCACTCATGAAAAGAATCCAATTCCACCTGAGCATTAAACTTTAAGGACAACCAGATGTCAAATAAAAATAAAAACTCATCTGGTCTGGGCTTGAAGTGGGAAAAAAGACAATACGCACATGGAGGAATGCACCTGTTCTGTTTTGGCATATCCCAAATACACATAGACCCGCCGACTCTCTGAGCGGACTGGTTCCAGCGCTGACGGCCGGGCTACACCAAGCCGTTTTGCGCGCGTCAGTGCGTATGCGGGGCGTGCGCGCGTATGCAGGGCGTGCGCGCGTATGCGGGGCGTGCGCGCGTATGCGCGTTTTGGATAGATCCAATGTATATCAATTCAGTCAGCTACACCAGGCTCACGGATAGCGCGGACCACGGATACGCATGCTGTAAAAATAGGATCGGTTCTATTTTTTACATACGCGTATGCGTTTTGTACACAGACTCTCTGGTCTCCCGCACATATACCTCGTCCTTGGTGTAGCCAGGGGCTTTTCGCACACGTACAGACAGCGCACGCATAAGCACGTGTTTTCTGGTGTAGTCCGGCCGTGAGTCTGAAATCAGGCTACAAAAACACAGTAAAATCCTCAGTGTACAAATGGAACCCTCATGGGTCCATTTGGTCGCTACAATTTGGTGTAATATCGGTGTAATATCAATTGTAATGCTTCACCAGTATGCTCCTACTATACCTCAGTGCAGAGGCAGACCACAGGATGGCCGGAATAACATCTACAGATAAAATATAATACGAAATATGCTATATTGCACTTTCATTAATGTTGCACTATACTGTATAGGCTATAAAAAGAAGGTGTTGTGAATGCTATAAATCAAGGCCCCCAGAATCACGGTTCCATTCAGTAAAGTCATAAAGTAGAGAGTGCAGAGGAGTGAGCCATGGAGGGTGAACCCAGGCCATATATCCTCGCTGTAGTTTGGAAATTTCATATGTCAAAAAAAAAAAAAAAATAGCAGTAATAGCTGATCTACTGTTATCGGCTATATTTACTAGGCTACTTTTGTGTGACGCTATAGTATGACGAAGTAGGGCATTCAGCAGTGGTGTAAAGTACTTTACTTAAGTACTGTACTTAAGTACAATTTAGAGTTGTTTGTACTTTACTTGAGTATTTCCAATTTCCAATACTTTTACTTCTACTCCACTACATCTCGGATCCAAATATTGTACTTTTACTCCACTACATTTATTTGAAAACTTTAGTTACTAGTTACTTTGCAGATATAAATTATAATATTATAAAACATACATTAACCACTTTAGCCCTATTTTATACCTTGGCTATTTGAAAATAACCGATCTACAAGCTCACAGCGCGTCGCATCGTGGCGCGTTGTGAGCTTGTAGATCAGCTATTTTCAAAAATGTTACTTATTCTTTTGTTACTTTAAGTACATTTTGATGTCAATATATTCGTACTTTTACTCAAGTACATTTTGAATTCTGGACTTTTACTTGTAACGGAGTATGTCTACATTGCAGTATTGACTCTTTTACTTAAAGGAGTAGTTCACCCCCAAAATGACTTTTTTTCTATTGATTAGTCATACCATAGAGAGTAGAGTTCAATAATATTTTTTGGTTTTTGTCACATTCCTAAGAAATTTGATTTGAGTAAATTTACGGAATGAATGGGGGTACATTTTTTGTCTTAGGAATGTGACAAAAAACAAAAAAGATTATTGAACTCTAGTCTCCATGGCGTGACTAATCAATAGGAAAAAAAGTAATTTTGGGGGTGAACTACTCCTTTAAGTATAAAACGTGAGTAATTTTTCCACCACTGGACGAAGTAGGGCATTCATTTATAAATATTGAAATATGGAGAAAAGAGGTTTCTGCAGTGTAGTCACTCTCATCCCTCTTTCTACTGGTATGGGGCGGCTGGCTGCCGTCAGCAGCAGCCTGCTGATAGCAGCCCAGGTGCATCTCCACTGAAATTACAACCATGAAAGGAATGCTAAGTGTGTGTTTCTGTTTTGTTTGTTGAGTCGTCCACAATGGCATTTTTGTTTCTCTTTGATTCTTTTCCACCTGTTGTCACCTCAGCTGGCCTCTGTCAGCTGCAGATCTTTGACAGAAAAATGAGACTGCTTCCTGGCAACGGGTTGCTTGAGCTCTGCGTGTTGAAGCCACACGGTTGACGGTGCCAAGCTGTTTTGTGTGCCGCTGCCAGATAATTACTGGCTTGTTGTGAACAGCACTTGTGGCCACCGAGCGAAGGTGGGGCAAGACATTAACAACATACTAAATGACCAAAGATACGCAGGTGTCCACATGATGTTGTTCATCATCAGTCGAAACCTGAAGCCTGAATGTGCGACACCTTGTGGGCCTGTAGATTATTTTTGCAGTGCGACACTGCCTTGCAAGATAATATCAATCAAGCACCCGGCAGCATTCAAATGACAGCTGAACTGGGCTCGCTTCTTGTTTGGTCATGAATTATAAACATGTTGTGCTGTGCTCTAAACATTAAGCCACCCTTACATCTCACCTGCCCCCAACCCATGTGACGTATTGACTGCTCATCCCTGTCATGCTCTACTGTGGATGGGTGGTCCTAAAGCCCTTAACCTACCATAACAGAAAGAGAGAGCATGTAGTTTCTATTAGCGAGGACATCCCATCGATGATGTCACTGGTAGGCATGTTTATGAGACAGAGTGACTAGGCAGAAAGGGTGGCATCTTAGAATGCACATTATTGAGGACAAATTCTATGAAGATAAGCTTGAAAAAGGGTGAAGTCCTCCTTTAATGTGAGAACTGCGCATTGAGTAAGTGACATTAAAGCTACCTGCCCAAAACATGTGGAGCAGGGATGTGGCACAGTACTGTATTGTTGCGACCGTAGGTCGCAGTTACTTGCACACTATCCAAACCTCCACCGGCTGTCCCTCCGTCACTCCCTCCGTCACTCCCTCCGTCACTCCCTCTGTCACACGTCACACGTCACACTTTTGCCCTGCTCATATCTCTGCAACCGTTGCCCCGATCCATGCCAGATTTTGCACACACACTCCTTGCCTGCCAAACTACAACCTCCAAGGACCCCCGGAGTTTCGGGGACCCCCAGGTCCCTGGGGGACCCCCAGGTGTAAAAAATTACCAAATGTGCAAAAATGACCAAATGACCACCCCAACGGGGCTGCTCTCTCTGTGTCACACACACACACACACACACACACACACACACACACACACACACACACACACACACACACACACACACACACACACACACACACACACACACACTCTCTCTCTCTCTCTCAAACATAATGTGTGACCTGCCAAGTGGCAAGGAATGTTGCCACTGTCCTCTCTCTCTCACACACACACACACACACACACACACACACACACACACACACACACACACACACACACACACACACACACACACACACACACACACACACACACACACACACACACACACACACCCTTCACACCAGGGAGTCCAGGAAGGATGAGCCTCCATGCTTAAATAAACAGACCTGGGTCCACTATCAAGATCTGCCTGTGGGTGTGTCTACTTTTAGCAGGAGAGCTTGCATCTTGCATGCTAGTATTGGCATTTCTCCCAAACTCAATGAAGACAACACACAAGATTTGAAGACTTCTAGAAGAAATGAGACTTTTGCAAGAAATACAAGTGTAACTATACACGCTGAAACTCTGGAGTGTCAGGTGATCATTGCTGAAACCTCAGAACAATAGCCACATATTAGCAACCATAAATACAGATGCCCACCCTTTAGCTAACAGAAACTGCTTTTGTAAATGCTGGAATGTTAAAAAGGTCATCTCTTTCACTTTCAATTGTATACATTAGCTATTGTTCATAACTACACAGTCATGTCATCAAAATGCATCTGTCCCATCTAGCGCCACCATCTGGCTGATTTTTAAAAAACACATTTTTGGACACTGCTCCTACAGAATTTGCCCTAAAATCACACAAACCACTACACAGTATCTCTACAGTCACCCTGCTCCTACAGATTTTGCCCTAAAATCATGCACACCAGTACACAGTATCTCTACAGTCATGTAATCACAACGCATCTGTCCCATCTAGCGCCACCATCAGGACGATTTTGCACAAACTACTTTTTGGCCTATTTATGGAGATAAGCGACCAACGGTCGCTTATCTCCCGATTAGGGAGTCTTACTGGTATATAGGGGTGTGAAGGCAAAGAGTTTGAATACGGAGTGTAAAACCAGGTGGGAATCGCTCGTGTCACTGTCTGCACCTGCCATGTCCCCTTGTCGCCATCTTGTACCCATCTGCTTGTACCCAGCACCTCCAGAACTCAGAGAGAGAGAGAGAGAGAGAGAGAGAGAGAGAGAGAGAGAGAGAGAGAGAGAAAAGGGAGGAGACAAACACCGAAGGGAAAGCGAGGAGACAAAGATGAGAGAGGTGCTGACAGGGTGAAAACAGGAGAGCGGTGGTGCCGGTCGTATTCATCTAGCTGTGAATATTCTATCAGTGCTGCTGGTTAAAGGGTGTCTCCAGCAGCACTTAAATGCAAGCCAAGAGATGGTGCGTAGGAAGATCTCTGCACAATCGCTGGTCCGCACGCACAATGCCCTCCTACGCGCCTGTCACCCCAACAACGCTGTGCTAGATACTGTACTGTTGAGAAACCATCTGATTGCCTTTAGCGACACCGGGAATGGGTTGTTTTTTGTGATAGAGATCAGTGGTTCTCAAACCTTTTTTGTGTCAGGGATCCCCAAATTGATTTGTATTTGGCCATGGACGCCCATCTGAAAATGTTTTGTATTTATTTAATATTAGTATTTATGTTAAATAAAAATAATATTCAAAAGATGTTTTTTTTAAACATTTCAAAAATAGACAATGTACTTTAAGCTTTCTGTGTGACAGAGAGTGATGCACTGTGAGCTTGTACATCTGCTATTTTTGAATAGACAACATATACAGTAAATGGATAAAGTTGTTAAAATGATTCCGGCTGTCAGCCTGTTTGTCTGGCTGTCAGTCTGTCACACGTCACACGTCACACTTTTGCCCTACTCATATCTCCGCCACCGTTGCCCCGATCCATGCCAACCTTTGCACACACACTCCTTGGCTGCCAAACCACCCCTCTTTTCTCACATGGCCCTCTTCTAGTGCCACCATGAGGCCGATTCTTGCAAAACACATTTTTGGACACTGCTCCTGCAGATTTTGCCCTAAAACCACGCAAAGCGGTAGCGGTAGTGCGGTACACAGTACAGTAACTCTAATTCCCTTGCATTTTTCACCTCAGCCTTTTATAGCGCCACCAGGAGGCCGACTTATGTAAGACACATTTTTGGATATTACTCCTTCAGATTTTACCCTAAATTAACAAAAATCTGTACACAGTATCTCTACTGTCATATGATCAAGACGGATCTGTCCCATATTAAATATTCCATCCTAATTGGCTAAGATTGGCCTCCAAACTTTGCAGGATTGATCTGTTTCAAACAAAATGCCTCAAATCAAACACAGCGTGCAATTGTAATGAAATTGTGCACGCTCATTCGCAAAAGGCCAAGGAAGAAATTACACTACAAAATGTTCAGCCTTATGGTGGCGCCATGAAATGTCTAAGATTGGTGAAGAACACATGCCACCCTTTTTACATTGGCCTATTATAGCACCACCAGGACGCTCGGAAGAGCACTTCTTCTAGTTCTGCTTGTTCTGATCTGGCACTTGTAAATCGCACCCTCTCCCCCCTATCTTCCTCCTTGCAAGTCTCCATCTCTGTGCTCATCCTACTCACACTTCATCACATGACGAGGTGTCGGTCACAAGGCACCTGCAGATGGAAGGGAGAAGATGATGTGTGATGTGTTCTATTCCTGTGCTGTTAATGGGGAACGGTGTGTCTCTTTCCACTTGATTAGACAGTCCGTTTGTACAACGAACAAAGTATAACTCCAGATTGAGACTATAATCTAAATCTACTGCAGGAATTCTCTTTTTTTTCTCCACCCTGTGAGGGCTGTCGTTTTTCCTCCCGTCTTTATTTGCTGCAGCTGCTGCTATTAATTTGTTGTGCTGTAGTGGCCATGAACTCATGTTCAACTGCTTAACAGAAAACCAAAAAACCAATCTAGTGGGCTATATTGGATAAACCTGCTGCAGTGGAAAATAGTTTAATGGCAAAACTGTTCACCCACTCTACTATACTGTATGTGCCCTCCTCATACGCTACATTACTCATGTGTCATGTTTTCGATTGTTAAAAGAAAGGCGACGTTTATCGAAATTGAGACTGGATTGGTTTATTTCGCCGTTGAAACACATTTTTGGTGCCATTGTTTTGACATTTCCTAATTTGATTTCTGTAAGTGGTGCGACTTGAAACATTTTCCACGTGTGACAAAAAGCTTTGCACTAAAACGTTGCCAACTGCAGTAAGAAAACACACAAATGCACTGTGTGTGTGTGTGTGTGTGTGTGTGTGTGTGTGTGTGTGTGTGTGTGTGTGTGTGTGTGTGTGTGTGTGTGTGTGTGTGTGTGTGTGTGTGTGTGTGTGTGTGTGTGTGTGTGTGTGTGTGTGTGTGTGTGTGTGTGTGTGTGTGTGTGTGTGTACTACTAATACTACTCTGACAACAGGTACAACGGGTATTGCATAATCAGAACGGGTCATGCATTCCCAGTGGGCATGTCTCTTGTGTAGTGGTTCTCAAAGTGGGGTCCGGGGACCCCCTGGGGTCCTTCAATGGGTTCCAGGGGGTCCCCAGCAAAATGTGTTACTGTGGCTATTTAAGAATAGCAGGTATACAAGCTCACAGCGAGCTGCTATTTTTGAATGAATTTGGAAAATCTCAATTATTTTTGGAAATCTTTTGAATTTTGAACGCAAATCTTCTCTTCTGGGGGGCGGGGGGGGGGGGGGGGTTCCTGGCACAAACTAATTTCAGATGGGGATTACGAGGCCAAATACATATGAATTTGATGGTCCTTGACATGAAAATGTTTGAGAATTATCGCTCTGTGGACATAATATACAGTATAATCCTTTAATGTATCTATTTATATCTCTGAGTGCAATGGGTCCATCTGTGTACATTTGTACACACTGAGGATTTCACTGCGTGCTGCACCTGTTACTGTCTACTCTAGGGCATTCACCAAATATTCGAATATTCGAATATCAAAGTCACTATTCGACATTGTTCACCAAAGTCGAATATTCGCTTTTTTTTTAATAATATACAGTATATATTTCTTCATGGTTTATAAAGCTTGGCTAGATAGGAAGTCATAAGAATGAGTTGTCAATGCCCCTGGTGGATGAATGCGTTAATGCTCTATACCAGGGCTTCTCAAAATCTTTTAGGCCGTTACCCCCAAAATAAACATATTTGAACTGGGGACCCCCACCCTGACAAGCACTTGGAATTGTAGGTATTACAATTAATGTGACTCGGTTACGCAGATAAATATTGTGAAAATAGCAGGGGCCCACTTTGCCTTCCTGCCAGACTAAAGAGCCATGTGTTTTGTGTTGTGCAGGAGAAGATGAAGAGTAAAAACAAGCTGGTGCTTCGTCTCCTGGGGATAACCAAAGAGTCAGTGATGAGGGTGGAGGAGAAGACCAAAGACGTGGTCCAGGAGTGGCCGCTGACCACCGTCAAGAGGTGGGCGGCTTCTCCCAAGAGCTTCACTCTGGTAAGAGGCTACCACCTACGCACACCAGACCAAGGGTGTCGCACCACATTCTGGGTACGAGGATTCACTGCGGGCCCCCCATGAATGTTCTTCATAGGGGGAGGGGGTTTAACCCATTTAGACTGGGAACGCATTATTTTGTGCTTTAACTATTGAAAAATAGCAGACAAATAGCATACAAGCTCACAGCGGGGCACCAAGTGCCGCGCTGCGAGCCTGTAGATCTGCTGTTTTTTGAAAAATTGTGAAAATTTGTGCAAGCCTTATAATATATAATATATATATATATATATATATATATATATATATATATATATAATATACCTTCTGTTTCTATGTCAGTGGTGCTCAAACCTTTTCATGTCAAGGACGCCCAAAATTATATGCATTTGGCCACGGACCCCCATCTCAAAATATTTAGTTCCAGGGACCCCCCCTAAAAGCAAAATTTGAGTTATAAATGTTTGCTTAAAAAAATACATATATTGAAAGATTTGCACCCATTTTCAGGACTTAAAAAAATAGCAGATCTACAAGCTCACAGCGCGGCACCGAGTGCCGCGCTGTGAGCTTTTATATCTGCTATTTTTCAATAGCCAAAGTATATAAAGTAATTAAAGCCCCCTCCACCTTGGGCCCTAGTAACTCAGTCCCACTTTCCCCCCCATCCCTTGTGACGCCCCTGCACACCAGCCACCAACACACAGAGACATCCACGATTGATCAAGAAGCTGAGCAAGTTATCGTGGCTGTCAGGTGGAAACCTTGTATGTCCATAACCTTGTAGATCGGCTAAAGCTTGTAGATCGGCTGTATTCGCTACTTTTGCGTGACTCTTATACGAGTTGGGACATTAATCCCATGGTGAAAAACATGAAAGGTTTCTGCCCAACAGTGACGTTATGGAAGTAGCACAATAATGCACATAAATACATACATGCCCAGATACGCTTTGTCTGCAGATGCAGACTCAAGTTAACGTGACACTCAATTTCCATTTTGTTTCACTTCATTATTCTGTCCAAAAGTGCTCCCCTTGTCGCTGTAGTTAATCCCCTGACCAATCACAAGCCAGTCACAGAATTTGATACGTCACCAAATTCTCCACAACTATAACGTTACCACAGTGAGGAAATACACTCCCCAGGTGCTACTGTATATGGTTGTTCTGAAATGTTGAGCTGTTGAGTGTTGCCATTCGGAGATCTAGAGCATTGCTCTGTGGAAGTGGTCAGTGCGCACACTGACCACTTCTGACTGAAAAGCCGGGTTATCCCGAGCGTCTGAACAATGAAGGAGGGAGTCATTGCAAATTGTGATAGTTGCAGCTTGTTTGGTACACCGTATTCACCGTGGTACACCGTATATGCATGTACATTAAATAAAACTGACAATAATCATGTTTAGACATGAATGCTCAAGCCCCCTTTAATGGCTATGTGTGCACGTGCCAGTTTTCTGATATGGGGAGCTCTGTATGATATTAAAACGAGTGTGCTCTGAAATGCACTTGGAGCGTATTTCTGAATGCACCCCCTGTTTCGTGCTGTTCACTTCCATCGTCGACTTCAAAGCCAGTCGGAATTCCAACTGAGAACACAGACTGAACGACACAGACACCAAACCCCTGAATCATATAGGATGTTTTAATCAGTGTGACTAGCGATTCAGGGGCTGGAGCCAGGCGAGACACAATTATCAATGCTGCAGAAATCAGCTAGACATTTTCTCTGTAACTTAAAGGCCCATTCCCACTGGGCCAGATAACAGATAAAAAAATCTCTTTCTCCAGATATTTTTCCATTCAAAGTGGATGGTAGATACAGATAAAAAGAAATATCTGCCACAGATAAAAGAAATATCTGTGGCAGATATATTTTTTATCTGTATCTACCATCCACTTTGAATGGAAAAATATCTGGAGAAAGAGATTTTTTTTATCTGTTATCTGGCCCAGTGGGAATGGGCCTTTAGTCTCAATTGTAGAACCAGAAGCGTCTTTAAATCCTCATATTCATAGCCTACAGTACCAATATATTTGTGTGTGTAATTTAACTAGCCAGAGTAACGCAAATTAGTTGTAGCAGACTCAACTTTTCCACAATGGTCATAAACATTCATCCACACATTCAATTTCTCCGTAGTCACTCTCTTGCACAGTTCAGCTATTGAACAAACTCCTTTGTCTGGCTTGTCAATAACCCTCCTTTGTGTCGACACCCGCAGTCAATGTGCAACAGGGGATTTAATCTAGGAGATCAGGTACACATGCTGTCTTCACTGGCCTTCTATTGAATTAATCCTCTCTCTCTCTTAATCCTCTCTCCCTTTTTCTTTCCACGTAGACACAAATGAACGCTTTGAAGTTCAGACATATGCCTCTCGTTGACTCCCCCGTTTGAAATATATGCATAGAGTAGATTCGGTTATTCAAACATATCCCTATTTTTTTGGAGGGGGCTGTAATTTTCAGCCGCTGACAGTCCGCTGCCGGCAAGTTTTGCAATTCCAGACGTGTGATGTGCGATGCATGCATTATGTGCACACAGTGTACATCGTAAAAGAAAATGTTCTGTCTCTGGAGTTCTTGCTTCTTTGCGCTGATTTAAACATAAGGTCTTCCTTCTCATAGTGTTTATTACAGGGGTCTTCAACGTTTTCAGGCCAAGGACCCCTTAGCTGAGAGAGAGAGAGAGAGAGAGATGAAGCAGGGACCCCCACTACATCAAGCATCTATATCGGAGCACTTGGAGGCAATCCTAAACCAGAATGTTTAGCTACATATTCCCACAAACACCTCTCACAAACATAGCCACCACGTCGAACAAACGTGAAAATTTTAAAATGTCCACATTGTAAACATGCCACTCTTTGAACCGCATTTATTTCAATTTAACAAAATTTGCCTCACGCAGAGCAGCCACTCCTGACGGAATGATCCAACGTTGACCGGCGACGCGATTTGCGTCACATATGGGCGTAAACACAACGCACTCCAACTAAGTAACTGCCTGCAAGCAACAGAGATGGGGGGAGGATGGGGGGGTGGAGAGTAGAGAGAGTAGAGAGACAGAGCGGAGCTGTTCTGCTTCACACCAAACACTACACAGGGACACACACTGCCATTGGAATATGATAGGAATAGCGTGTTTTAAACCTTCTACTTTACCCTTTCTGCAATGACAACCTTAAAAATGCAGCTTACAGCAGAAAAATGACTTATTTAAGCCACGCGTGTGTGTGTCAGTTCTCCATGTTCTCAACAAAACATTGCTTCCCTCCATAAAGAGTAGATTATGCATGCGATGTTTGACCAGACACGCGTGTGTGTTTGTGTAGTCCGTTAACAAGCATGGTATGTTGGTAGCGATACTTTTGTACTTTTACTTGATACCTAACGTTGGGAACTAACGTTGGGAAGTGTTACCGAATAGAGAGAGAGAAAGAGAGCGCGAGAGAGAGAATCGTATTTCAGAGAGAGAGAGAGTTCAACTTCTGACGTAATTCTGGAGAGCAGATCTGCAAGCTCACAACGCCTCGCGCAAGACGCACATCGAGATGTTATCTGCGTGAAGATCAGCTGATGTGTGTTTGTCTCCCGTTCTGTCCAAGCAAGAGAGTGAAAGTTTTTTTTCTCTCTCTCTTTTTTTTTCAAGCCGCTGCCTGCTGTGAGTGCCGTGCTGTCAACATAAAACGAGCTGTATATCCTCTGTGTTGCTAAAGCTCCCCTATAAATCACATGTTTGTGCAAGAAAGAAAAGATTGTAAATCTGTTGATCCAAATGAAGACTGAGACTCAGAGACTGTACAGCAGGAGCTCTGCAATGAAGCGCAAAGTAGGCTATGCTGTAAAACAATAGGGTGAAGTCAGGTAAATTGGGACACTTTTTGGAAGCGCAAAGTATAGGGTGAAGCAGGGCCGTGCAGCCCATAGAGGCAAAATAGGCAGCCGCCTGGGGCCCCCTCACAGCCTGGGGGCCTCATGAGATTATTATTATTATTTTATTTTTTAACCAACATGGCCATCAGGGGGCCCCAGTTGAGCTCTCAACTGTGAGACAGAGAACAGTTGAAGTGAGGGTGAGGGTTAACATTAGCTCATTAGAATCTGAAAAGAAGTCAGGTAATTTGGTCCGCTTTTTGGTAATTGGCCTAGGAAACTAAGAAAAAGCAATGTGTGATACTGAATTTGTTTTTATGATTAATAAGGACTGTTGTCAACATGTTTAAGTTAAATTTATGTAATAAAATAAATTCGTTTTGATCCTACAGCTTTTGAAACAGCTGTCACACATTTTCTTGATTAGCAGTTTTCAGGTAATTTGGGCTACCATATCAGCTGAAATGACGGGCACTGTTACGATGTTAATATTATGGGCTCATTGGGCTGTATGCAGACACATACATTTACTGCACCCATCATTTAGCTTGTCAGAGTGGTCGTTGGAGCGCCTCAGTGCTGCTGCAGAAGTCACGTGCAACTTCTTCCAGAGAGATTGATTGATTGATTGATTGATTGCATAGGAAATAAATGAGTCAACTGTAACTCCATCAGGTGCTTTTGTTTTACATGCTGCTAGGAATACACCATGGAACAGTGGTTCTGTTCATATCAGGAACCCTCAAATTTTTTCTAACACATTTTTGGACACTGTTCCTACACATTTTGCCCAGTAGCTAGATAGATACATACATATACATAGATAGACAGACACATAGATACATAGATATAGAACTCTGGCGGTGTGCTTCACTTCAAAATCTACATTAGTGGCATTTACCTGTCGCTCTTGCGCATTAACATCATACCTTATTTTAACACACCAAGCCAACACAGAGCAAGCTTTCCTGTACCTGAGGGGTTTGAATAGTAATAAAGTAAATGTCATGTTTTCAAAATGCATAACTTAGAGGGGAGATTCATAATAATTACGGTCAGCCTCATGGTGGTGCTATAACAGCCCACTTCACATTTTGCCCTACTAGCCCTTACCCGTTCAAAGATATGAGCTCTGAAATGATGTGCAGTGTGTGGATTATGGGATGTGCACTGTGCACACAGTATATGAGGGATGGAAAGTAACTTTAACTGGTGCTTGCATGCTAATATGTAGGAGCATCAATGTAAGAAATACCCGTTCCATTTAACAGCTACAGAGATACTGATTTTGGACAACATCTGTAACAGGGCCAGACCCCCCCCCCCGCCCGCCTGCACACACACACTCCCCCCCCGTGTGTGTGTGTGTGTGTGTGTGTGTGTGTGTGTGTGTGGGTTTGTGTGTGATTGTGCATGGCCTGAACAACAGCGCCCCTCCCTTAACATGTGTGGTCACAAAAAGTACTGTAGGCTAAATAGATATAGATACACCATAAAAATGCTATTATACAGCATACGATTTGTGAAAGTGACAAACGGGCTTCACAGTTATGTCAGGTGTGTTCATATGCTGATGGTGATGCGATTTCAGATCAATTGCTCCAGCCACTGAGGAGAAACGCTGTTTCAGACAGACAGACAGACAGACACTCACTCAGACAGACAGACAGACACTCACTCAGACATTCGCAAAATTATAGTATAGATAACTCTTTAACCATAGGTCGGAAAATCAAAATGTATTTTCCCCAGGATTCCTTGGGTCATGACACATGTCCCCACATAGGCCACACCCATTTGCATCAGGACAGATTTTCCGCCATTTTAAATTTTCTTCAAAACACACTTTTTGCTCCTTTTCGACATATTTCCTCCAAATCTCACCAAAATCGGTACACATGTTCTCTGGACCCATGCAATAAACATATTCAAGCGACAATTTTCATAGTCCATATTGTTCACCTGTAATATGCTTCCAAAGTTAGTGGGAGGGGCCTATTTATCAGAAAAGGCCAAAAATCACGAACAAAACATCCAGTCAAGACTAAATTCGAATCACATGTCAAGGGTTGTATGCTCAACGAATTCCCAGAAGCAGGGCGTGCCACAAATGCACAAAATGCAACCGTTTCATGCCAAAACATGATTTTTGGGGGAGCAATCCTCCCAAAATGAAAGTTTGCTTATTTTGCTGACGCAAACATATTTCTCACATAAGCATATACTATACACTGTATATGCTTATGTTTCTCCATTAGCATATATGCTTATGTTTCTCTGGCAGTGTGAAAGGACTGACAGATACAGATCTCCATATATGCCCATATCAGTTGGAACACTGCTGCAATTTAGCTGTGAGCGCCCGCGAAGCGGGCGCGATCTCTAGACGTGAGCGGCCCGAAGGGCCGCGAACTTCTAGTATTGTATAAATGTGTGATGCAGATTTTCATCGATTTCATAGAGTCATAGACACTGTCATCAGTCTATGTTGGATTCATGTTAATGTGTATTTTCAGACATTTAACCACTTAAATCATCGATATTTTGTAAACTTGACCTTTCACTACAGGTATGTACTTGGTCTGCTCTTTTTTTACCTCTACACTAAACCTATTTGCCAAAAATAGCCGATCTACAAGCTTGTAGATCAGCTATTTTTGGTTAAAGTTCACCTCGGAATTAGATTAATTTGCCACGATGTGTCTGCTGCAGTGGTGTGACATCACCCAACAGAGTAGTGTGTGAAACAACTGCTTCTGTACAGTGCATACACATTAATCCTTCCACTAAACCCTCTGGGGAAACCCCAGGCCTGTCACTGCAGTGGTTCCTGGTCTTACAGTAGAACTGTTGTGGTGGAAATGATACTTACTGTACAGTAGGTGCATGCTGGTGTTGCACACCGAACTCCTTAAACCTCCTTAAATGTACTGTACATACATTATTGACTGGAGTACCTCTAGGATCTATACTAGGCGGGAGGGCCCCTTCCTTTTTCCCTCTACACCATCACCGAAAATAGACGATTCTACCAGCTCACGATACGGTGCACTGTGAGCTTGTAGATCGCCTATTTCCGATGTTTTAACGAAATGTATCAAGCCGCTTCACCCCGACCATGAATTGCAGTTTGATGGAACTGTGTGTGTGTGTGTGTGTGTGTGTGTGTGTGTGTGTGTGTGTGTGTGTGTGTGTGTGTGTGTGTGTGTGTGTGTGTGTGTGTGTGTGTGTGTGTGTGTGTGTGTGTGTGTGTGTGTGTGTGTGTGTGTGCGCGCGCGCGTACGTGTGTGTGTGTGTGTGTGTGTGCGTGTGCGTGTGTGTGCGTGTGCAGGACTTCGGGGAGTACCAGGAGAGCTACTATTCGGTGCAGACCACTGAGGGTGAACAGATCTCTCAACTTATTGCTGGATACATCGACATCATCCTCAAGAAGGTGAGGGAGCCATTTCTTCTGGGAAGCCTTTCAATGGGAACCAATCAATATCCCTCCTGGGGGACATGTGGTGTCTGTAGCTGGAACCGCACTGCTTGGCTCTGGCAGTGAAATGAAGCGCAGTGCTGGGCGGTCGATTTGCACTGGCATTCTTTTGGAAGGGTTATCTGGTGGATCTATATGTATGGATTTTACTTATTTTGAGACTTAAATATGAGAACGGGGCGCCTGGTTCTCAACGTCGTGTCTGCGGACCACCAGGGGTCCAATTAGACCTGTGAGGGTCGGGTGCAGACCTGTGAGGGGTCTTTTAGTTCCATTCTACGCTCCGAGTTACAAACCTGTGACCTTAGGAACGCAGGCATAAGCGCATACAGGGGTGAGCTTGTAGATCTGCTATCGTGAAGATTTGTGCAAGTCATTGAATATTTCAAATCCTTCTAAGGTTTTTTGAAAAGACTTAGTTTCTATGTCAGTGGTGCTCAAAAATGTTCATGTGAAGGACCCCCAAAATTACATGTATTTGGCCACAGACCCCCCCCCATTTCATTTTTTTGGGTGGGTTCCCAGCATAACTGTCCATTTGGTTCCATTTGTAAACTCTTGAGTCTCTGGACCTCTCACGTTGAGAACCAGTGATGTCCTTAATGGTTATTGGTTCAGCGTGTTATTGGCATACCAACCAGTAAAGGTATTTGAGGGCGTGCGGGCGGGGAGTTGTGGGGTCCCAAAGTAAAAGTATTTGTGCCGCGGGGGCCAATCGCAGTCCTGTTACTCCACCGGGAGCTGTGCTAAATTCCTCCGCTGCAGCGGCGGCCCTTCAAACTATTCTGAGCAAATGTTTAACCACTTAAACCCTCAATACTTGGTAAACGTGACCTTTGGCTTTGTGCCAGGGCTGTGCTTTCACCCCTTACCCCTCTGCAACAGATCTCCTCACTGAAAATAGCAGATCTACAAGCGCCCAACGCAACTTTATTCTGGGGTTTAAGTGGTTACTGCAGTGTGTCTCAACCTGAGGTCCGGCCCCCCCTTGGGAGAAGCGGCACCAAAGATCACAGGGGGTGAGGCTGTGGTCGGTCTGCAGTAGTGTAAAGTAACTAAGTAGATTTAATAGTAATGTACTTAAAGGATTACTTCACCACTTTTCAACCTATCTTCATATAATACGTCCTCACTAATGTTCATAATAAAATTGCCAAAAAAAAAGATCTACTCGGTCCAAGTCTCTTAGGAGAGCTGTGGGAAGTTCAGAAATCCATAGTCTTGTGACATCATCAATGGGGAATCCAAGCTAATAGAAAATGCAGGCTTTCTATTCCTGAAAAGTTGCAATGTTAAAGTGGAAGCTGGAAACTTGAGTATTTTCAGACATTTCGGCCATTTGAAAATAGCCGATATACAAGCTCACAATGTGTTGCGATTGTGAACATCAAAAAAGTTCATTTTGTGTACTTTTACTCGAATACATTTTGAAATCCAGACTTTTACTGTGTGGCGGGTGTGAATGTCAGCCCCTGTGGGGGGTATTTATATGCAAATATTGTGGCCAATGGCATTGTAATACTAAACAATAGAATCCAATGGTGGTGTTTAGGTGGTAGGGGGAGCTAAAATAAAATGATTTAAACCTTTTTTTGGATAAAATACAAACGTTGTAATATTACAACCGTGGGCCTTAGAGGGTTAATAGAGTAATTGTACTTTGCAGTATTTATACTTAGAGAAATATATATACATATACTTTTCCCACCACTGTCAGTCTGTTTGCAGGTGTTTTGTTTGTTGCACAACATCATAACTTTAGCATTTGGGGTCATTACATTTTCAAAAGTATTCTGCATATTTCAAGATTATCGAAAAAGTTTCAAATGGAGGAAATGGCACATCTACAAGCCCGCAATGGACGCAGCATGCCGTGAGCTTGTAGATTGGTCTGTTTTCACTATTCGTCATACCAGAAGTGTATAAAAGTGGTTAACATGTTTGAAAACAAAACAAAACCAAACATGCATGTTCCCTCTCTCCTGTCCTGCAGAAGCAAAGCAAGGACCGCTTTGGTCTGGAAGGTGATGAGGAATCCACCATGCTGGAGGAATCCGTCTCCCCTAAGAAGTAGGTGAACAAAAACACCCTTCCAGGTTTTCAGACATACCCTAATACAGGGGTCTTCAACGTTTTCATGCCAAGGACCCCTTAGTTGAGAGAGAGATGAAGCAGGGACCCCCAGATTCCATATAGTTTCATCGTTTGACAGCACAATCATCAGTGTATTTTGGATTCATGTCAATTTGTGTTATCAGATATGTAACCACTTGAACCGTCAATACTTGACCTTTCACTCTGTACTTAGTCTGCTCTTTTTTCTCCTCTACAAAAAACCTCTTTGCCGAAAATAGCCGATCTACAAGCTCACAACGCCTGCTATTTTTGGCTAAAGTTCTCTGAATATGGACGTTAGGGTTCAAGTGGTTAAAATAAAAAAGGAGAAAAAAGCTTTCTATCACACAAAGATTTGGAGGACCCCCTGTAGTAACTCTGAGGACTCCCTGTTGAAGACCCCTGCCCTAATAAAAAAAAATTATCTGTATGTGCAAATAATAACTGGAGCGGCTTGGCACCGCTTGCGACATTCCCAACGTTCTTTGTAGCATTGCTGAGGCCAGAATGTGTTGAGAAATGAATAACCTTTTATTTAACCAGTAAAAATTACATCGGGGTCTCTTTTTTCTCCAGTAAGAACTGGCCAAGAAGCTGAACAAATATCTGTGTTCCTGAAGTTTATCACGCTGCCTTTTGTCCTTGCCCAGTAGATTTCCCCAGGTGTTGTTCGGCTGGGACAATGGAATAAGGTCACATTCGGTGCATAATATCATCGCTGTCGGGTGGAAACCTTGTATGTCCAAAACTCTTCCTTTTTTGTTATTTATAAATGGTGAAAATAGCGGATCTACAAGTTCACACCGCGTCACATTGCGACGCATTGTGAGCTTGTAGATCTGCTATTTTCACTACTTTAGTGCGGCACTCTTGTATGATGAAGTAGGCCAGGGCATTCATTTATGAAATAACATAAAAAGTTGAAATATTATGGAGATACAAGGTTTATGACTGACAGCATTGGGCATCTCTTTACTCTGTTTGCTGATCCTGCACCACTGCACCGGTGGTGCAAAGTAATTAAGTGCACTCAAGTACAGTATTTAAGTACAATGTTAGGTACTTTTACTTTACTTGAGTATTTACATTCTTTTTACTACTCCACTGCATTTCAGAGGAGAAGTAAGCCATTTGCCATGAGAGGGAGTGGGTTGTTGGCTGATTTACCACTGTTTCAGGGTTGTGCCACGAGCCGCAGGCAAGTGGCAAACAACCCTGAAAAAAAAAAAAAAAAAGAAACAAACAACAAAAAACCTTTGAAGGATTTAGAAGACACTTATAGAATTGGGTCAAAATATTCAAAGACTTGCACACATTTTCAAGATTTATGCTCATATATATGTTACAGCTTATATATCTGCTATTTTATAGTTAAAGCATAAAATATTGCGTAATAATGCGTGTCCGGTCTGAATGGGTTAAACCCTAATTATTGATCAATCAATTGATTTTGTTCCTGCTTGGATCAACGGAACCAACATACTGTAGTATACTTTAAGTTCAAGTTTATTGGTATCACTGTGAAATGGTTTGGGAACCACTGCTACCATACAGATACAGATTGGACAAAATAACATTTTATTCACACACAAAACTAACATAATAGAAGCTTTAAGTACAAGCGCCCTGCACTGCAGCAGATTACAGTTAATACATCTCCCTGGCCTTCATCTCCTGCCACAAACACTTCCTGAGCTGGTCTTGTTCCAGAGAGATAATAATTATTCGAGGAAATCTCGGAGCGCCGGACAAAGCGAGGGGCTGTATCAGAACATTTCCTGATTAGATGAGTATTAGTCCATTTATCTGGGCTGCTCGCCTGTTGCAGAACGGAAAGGAAGTTGTTTTTCTTTTCCCACTCTAGCCTCCATTGATATCGTTTCCCTCTTCTGACAGAAAGAGTATTTGCTGCAGTTAAGAAAGGAAAATAATCTTATCGAGGTAGTCGTGCAGCACTGGAGGCAAGTGGCTTGAATGCTGCCAACGCGTGATTTTACTCTGATTTCTTTACTCAGTGGCAATACTAGTCTACTATAGCAATACTCTATTAGGAGTAAAAGTCCTGAAAATGTACTTACACTACCAAAAGTTAAAGTAGTCATTTTGCAATATTATGTACAATTTTTGCAAGTTTTTCCAATTTTTTCTAAATCTTTTGAAAAATGGCGATCTACAAGCTCACAAACATGCAGTGTGCACTGGAAGGCCTTCTCTGAAACAAAGCTTTATTTCCTAGTAGTATACTGTAGAACAGAGGCGTGCTTTCTGTGTTGTATCAGAGGGCTTCTCTCTCTCTTTTTCTGCCCAAAATAACAGACCTGCAATTCTTTGGGCGTGTTATAGTATAAATCAGGCTTTAAGCCACTGTTATCGTCCATTTCTCGGCCAGGAGATCGTGCGTGCCTGTGCGTGTGTGTTAGGGGTTCCACCACAGAATATTCAACTATCAAAACCACTATTCGACACTGTCCATCGACTTTGAATATTGTCACTGTCCAGCAGAAACCTTGTATCTCCAAGTTTCAAATGTGTTGTTTTTTTTGTTTGTTTTTTTGTAAATTAAAGCCCTACTTCATCATACAAACTGTCGCACAAAAGTAGTGAAAATGGCAGATCTACAAGCACACAACGCTTCCTGATGCGAGGCGTTGTGTGATTGTAGATCGTCTATTTTCACTATTATAAATGTTTTTTAAAATAATAACAACAAATTTTAGGTTTTGGACATACACGGTCAACAACGATATTCACTTATTGCGACCGTAGGGAGCATTTAGTATCAAACCTGGCAGAAGCTTGACCGTCAGTGAGTAAGTGAGTGAGTGAGTGAGTAAGTAGGTAGGTAGGTAGGTAGGTAACGCCTCAATGTCTATAGCTGCCCTGTTGTGACGTCACATTGTTGACCCATATTTGGCAATGCCCATATATGGACGCCCCATATATGGCCAAGACAGAATTCATTTACAAATGCCTCAATGTCTATAGCTGACCTGCCCATATTATATGGAGATCCCTGATGTCATCAATATTAAGCCCATAGCTTGGAATGCCCTTAAGGGCGAGGTCGTTTTTCATCTCCAGGGAGTCTTACTGGTATCTTCTCTAAATGAATGAATGAATGAATGAACTGTGTGCCTCCAGGTCGACCATCCTGCAGCAGCAGTTTAACCGGGTGGGACGTGTGGAGCACGGCTCCGTGGCGCTGCCGGGCGTCATCCGCTCCGGGTCCATCGGCACCGACTCGCTCAGCGTGGGCACCATGCCCGCTCCCCAGCAGCAGATCACCATGGGACAGATGCACCGCGGACACATGCCCCCGCTGGTCAGTACAGGGCACTGCCTCTCAAATCCTTTTTGGTGTCAGGGACCCCCGAATTGATATGTATTTGGCCCGCGGACCCCCCATCTGAAATTGTTGTGTGCCAGCTGGGACCCCCAGAAGAGATTGTTGAAAATAATTCACGATTGTTAAAAATGTTCCAATACTTCAAAGATTTCTAAAAAAAAAAAAAAAAAAAAAAAGAAAAAAGTGCAGCAAAAGTGATGCGCTGTTTTAGATCTGCTATTTTTGAATCGCCAACGTATAAATGGATGAAGCGGTTGAAAACATTTTGAGATTGGGGGTCCGTGGCCTAATAAATATCTGTTTGGGGTTCCTTAAAAGCGATCAAGCATGGGATCAATACCATTTTAAAATGTTGAGAACCTCTGAGCTAGTAGCCTGGGATCAAGCATTTCTGATCCTGTCAGAGCGGAAATAACTTTACGTCATCACGTCACCAGAACTACCGGCGCCGTGAATCCGCAAAATGATTGCCCTAGTTGAAAACTTGTTCAGTTTGGTATAATCATTTAGTTTTTTGGCTATAATAATCATTAGATTATCTAGTGGATTTTGTATTCTAACTTGTAGCACGATGAGCGAGACTAAACTAATTGATTCGCATTATGTGGGGAACAAAAACGATTTGACACCAACCGGAACCTATACCGAAACATGATTATTTTGTATTTATTTTTCTAAACCGGATAACACGGCTAGTTTTAGAATGAATACCTCTGCGGTGGAAAGTCTGTTGATGCGAGGTTACTGAGCTAGAGGTCCATAATCATGTGTTTGGTAAGACGGCGGTACACCAGGTGATTAGACTAATTAGTTCCCTCTCCTCTCGAGGTGTCCTAATTAGTGTATAATCACCTGCTGGAAGGTTTTGTTTAGGAAGAACACCTGCAGCCACACCAGCCTGGAGCGGATGTGGGGGTCTCTGGTATAGCAGAAATAACAGTGTGTACTGTACATGAGTGCTTCTCAACCTTTTGTGGATTAGGGCCCACTTGGAAATCTCTAACCCCAGTTTATCTGATTTTTATCTCTGGGACGCCGATCTATTGATTTATTGATTGAATATTTTATTAGACAAAAATGAAGAACAGTACAGTCAAACAAGAAATGTAGTACAGCACAAGTACAGTCAAACAGAACTGCCTAAACGGAACACCCCAAAAAAGCCCTTGCGGTCTTGTTTCCATTGGGGGTCCTTGGTATTCAATTAATCGACATATAAAATAGCAACAAAAATCGTTCAAATATCATCACAAGTATAAAACACTATATCGTCGTTGTCGGGTGGAAACCTCGTATCTCCAAGTTTAAAATGTGTACCGGTATGTTCTTTCGCAAAGTAAAGCCCTGCTTCATCATACAAGGCCGTCGCACAAAAGTAGTGAAAACAGCAGATCTACAAGCACACAACGCCTTGCGGTGCGAGGCGTTGTGTGCTTGTAGATCGGCTGTTTTCACTAGATTAAATCATTTTTAAAATGATAAATGCAAAACGAACGGTTTTGGACATACAAGGTTTTCACCCGACAACGACGATATGTACAGAGTAGGGGGGGAAGTGGGGGTTGGGGTAAGGTAAGAGGGGCGTCTATGCTGATGTTGGTTCCTAAGTATCAATCATGTGTTGTGTGCAGAGTTCGGCCCAGCAGGCTCTGATGGGAACCATCAACACCAGTATGCAGGCTGTCCAGCAAGCTCAGGTTGACCTGGACGAGGTGGATACCCTGCCACCACTGGGACAGGATATGGTATATAACACACACACACACACACACACACACGCACACGCACACGCACACAATCTTACAACTGTCATAACTTTAGTACAAATGCATAGCCACACAAATACTCATATAAACACGCTAGTATTTTGTGTGTGTGTGTGTGTGTGTGTGTGTGTGCGTGTGCGCGTGTGTGTGTGGTTGCCTAGGCATCCAAGGTATGGATCCAGAACAAGGTGGATGAGTCCAAACACGAGATCCACTCGCAGGTGGACGCCATCACCGCGGGAACCGCCTCCGTCGTCAACCTCACTGCCGGTCAGTGGCTTCATCCATCCCCCTATCCACCCACACACCCACCCACACATCCATCCACTAATCCACTCTTAAATCTCTACCATATCGGTGGTAGAAACCTTGTATGTCCAAAACCGTTCCTTTTTTATCATTACTTTAAAGGTACGATAAGTGATTTCATTTTAGTTTCAGTTTTCATGTAGGTGACAGGCGGGGGCCTTCCTCCAATCATGATCAAGTGGGGGCGGGCCTTGTTGCGCATAAGGCCCCCCACGACCATGATTGGAGGGAAACCTGTCTCCTCCACTTTTTTCTCCTCACAGGGGATAAGGCTGATGTCCTAATATGGACCAAACACTCTATAGTAACTAGTACTATCAGAACTTAACACTCTATAGTAACTAGTACTATCAGAACATAACACTCTATAGTAACTAGTACTATCAGAACATAGGCCCACTTTGTTATTATTTGAATTAAATGAAATCACTTGTCCTACCTTTAAAAACATTTAAATGTGTTAAAATAGCTATTTTCAATACTCTTGTATGATGAAGTTATTAGGGCGTTAATTTACTAAAAAGTTAAACTATTGACAAACAAGGTTTCTTCTTGATAGCAACGTTATATTTTAGTATAGATCTGCTCCAAGTAAAGACCAACACTAACCCAGGAAAGGTGTGCCCAGCCTTGATTTGTGCACGTCTCAGGTGTATCAGATGATGAATGCCACCTGTTTGTAAATTAATTGTGCGTTAATGTGTGCGTCATTGGCATTGCCCCACGGCGCCCACGCCCCATTTAACACCATAAAAAGCCAACTGGATGACTATCCAATGTGAAACCAACTTCACCGCAGTTAAAGCACTCAGTAGTACAGATGTGTCGCCTGTCAACTGGAAAAAATTATAATAATCGGTTTGAATTTGCCTCATGTCTATAAGCCCAGTTATGCATCCTCATTGCAAAAACATGCAATAGATTGTTTAACAGTCTCAACGGTCTAATCTTTTTTTATTATAATGTTTTTAATTTTTTGGGCACGTAAACATTTAGTTTTAGGTTTGGCACAATTGAATGGATTTGACATGAAGAACAAGGCATTCTAAGTGGCGTCATGCATGTTTTCTGACACATGTCTCACAGCAGACGTGAGTGTGTATACCTAACGATCATATCGTCGCTGTCATGCATAAAACTTGTATATTCACATTTAAATATAATATTTAGTTAAACATATTTTGTAGATAACGTCCTAATACATCATAGAAGTGCATCGCACAAAAGTAGTGAAAATAGCAACTCTGCAAGTTCACAACGCGATGCATCACGAGAGCTTGTTGGTCGGCTATTTTCAAGATTTTATTTAAAAATGTATACAATAATAAAAAAGGAACCGTTTGGGACATTCAAGGTTTCCACCCGACAGCGAGGATATTCAGCTGAGAAGAAGAATGATGAATGAATCAGACTCATGGAAACGCTCACACAAGCCTTTTATGATTGTAAACACGTTGTCCCCTTGACTGTGTGAAATCTGACCCCCCATTACTTGCACCCTGCTCACATGTGCCTCAGCCGAGGGCCTGGAACTCCTGCAGATGTGCCATGTCAAAACCTCAGCATTTCCTGTACTTTTCCTGCATTTGTTCCTGGAGATACTTGTTTTCCAAGGTTCTTTTCAATTCAATTCAATTCAAAGGAGCTTTATTGGCTTGAGAAAACATACGTTTACATTGCCAAAGCAAGTATCACAAATACAATAAAAACTGTTGAAAATGGGGAACATATATACAGTTGGAGGGGGTACAGCATTGTGTAAACAGCTATGTCGCATTGTGACATTTTATATATAGGGTACAAATAGCAGCGTTATTTTCCTCAAAATGCATTTAAAGGTATCAGCTCTTTTCACTGTTTAGCCTTGCTCATTCTTCTCTTTTGTTACTGAAAACAAAATGCACTTTTTGACACTTCTTTTCATTGGAAAGAAGAATCTGAACAGCATTACAACACCTTTTATTTAGGCCTAGAATTATTGAATGCTTTAACCAGTGAAAAATAGCAGATATACAAGCTCACAGCGCGGCACCGAGTGCAGCGCTGCGAGCTTGTAGATCTGCTATTTTTGGAAAAAGTTGTGAAAATGTGTGAAACTCAAATTTTGCTTCTGGGGGGGCCCTAGAACTAGATATTTTGAGATGGGGGTCCGTGGCCAAATAAATATCATTTTGGGGGTCCTTCACATGAAAAGGTTTGAGAACCACTGACATAGTAGTCTCTCAAGAACAAACTAACTGAGCTCCAGTTAAGTGAAAAGGACCTTTTCTTTGACGATAGCTGGCCAGATTGCTGACGTAGAAACAAAGGGTTTTTCAAAAAACCTTAGGATTCAAAAGACACTTATAGAATCAGGTCAAAATTCTAATTTTCACGATTTTTCAATAGTTAAAGCATAACATAATGATACACAATAATGTGTACCCGTTTTGAATGGGTTAAAAATGTCCTCCTTTCTCACTGTCAATGTTCTAACAATTTACTGACAATCCGCCGTCTTGCCGATGGCATGATGAAGTTCTCAAGTGGCACATCTGTATTTAGCACAGCATCCAGTAAGTTCCATAGTCTTTTTGGCATCTACCGTATGTGACATTTGCATGTCATACGACTTCGGAGAAACGTTTTATGAAGCCTACGCCATAAGCCTCAACCCCAAGTTTTACAAGCATTTCTCAATGCTGCAATTTCCCTGCATTACTTAAACTAAATCCCACCAATTACCGCTATCTCTGGGTGGGCTTTGCTATTGATCTGTTCCTCATTAATGGCATCTGTCTTAAGCTTAAAGGAAGCCTTCGCCCCAAAATGACATGCATTTTTCTATCGATTACTAATTGCATGGTGAGTGAATTAGCGAGGTTTTATTTTGGTTCGCATTCCTTTACAATGAACGAAGAATCCGAAAAACAGAGATGAATTTAAATGAATAGAACAGCTAAACTATTAGGTACAGTACCCGTGTATGTACTGTACCTAATGTCAATAGTTTATTTTAAAATGGGATTTAAATCAAGTCATTCTGTCTGTACTCTATATTGGATATCCGTATACATTGAATACTTGCTTAATACTCACAGTATCAATCAAAGTATTTATTTTTTAAGTCAGGGGTCTTCAACAGGTGGTCCAGGACCCCTAGGGTGTCCTCAGAGTTACTACAGAGGGGCCTCCAAATCTTTGTGATTCTTTTTTTATATTAACCACTTGAACCCTAGTGTCCTTATTCTGAGAACTTTGCCAAAAATAGCAGATCTACAAGCTCACGCCTTGCGCTGCGAGGCGTTGTGAGCTTATAGATCAGCTATTTTTGGCCAAGAGGTTTGGTGTAGAGGGAAAAAAAGTACAGAGTGAAAGGTCAAGTTTATTAAGTAGGCCTATTGACGGTTCAAGTGGTTAAATATCTGGAAACACAAATTGACATGAATCCAAAATACACAGATAATTGTGCTGTCAAACGATTAAACTATATGGAATCTATGAACAGGTTGTGGGGGTCCCTGCTTCATCTCTCTCTCAACTAAGGGGTCCTTGCCCTGAAAACGTTGAAGACCCCTGGTTTAAGTTGTTAAAACACTTCAGGAATAAACAGTCTCGTGCGTGTACATTTGAACCCAGCTTGGGCTAAAAGCAATACGTCATTTTGTGGGTTAAAAGTGTTCCTTTAATGGCAGTTCTCTCCACTGTGGGCTAACAGGGCATTGGTCATAGCTGGCACCTCCTGGTTCTGAGCCAGACTGAACCATGCCAAGTCAAAATGACTCTCCAGACGTCTACTGCTTGGCCCTGAAGCCTTTCTCCTTCATGTGGCACATTGAGACACTTTGCTCATTAATCACCTTTAAGTTAACTGATGTGTGGTTTCAGTGGGGGGTTTGTTACTGGCAGCAGTGCTAAATCTTTCACTGTTTCAACTAGTTTCATAGTAGCGTCGCTGTCAGGTGGAAACCTTGTATGTCCAAAACCATTACTTTTCATGAAATGGAAAAATAAGTGTTCCAGTGGATCAAATGTCATTATTTAGTCACAAGCTTTTAACACATACATTCACCCATAATTAAAAAAAATATTAAAAAAATGCACGCCCATTCACAGATCATGCACCGTTCACAGCTTTCAAACAAAAAAATGTGCTTGGAAATCCGTTCAGGCATTCATGAGATAGCAGCCATTATGTTTTCTTCGTATGTAAACAAACATGGATGCCATGTTTGAAAGATGGGGTTGGTATGGGGGTCATCGCGATCATGCCTAGTAGATAGAAGGAAGTCCAAAAACGTCCCAAAACATGGGAAACTCAGGCATGGCAGCATCAGACAACGGGAATAACTCGGGGAAACTTGTGAGGGGCAGAGTATATTTGTTAATACATTTCATTTTTTAAATATTTAATATAATACCAACATTAAATATATCTGTATTAAAAAAAAAAGAAAAGATTTTTTTTTTTTTTTAACTAACATACTAAACTAACTAATTAACCTAATTAGTTTGCATGTTAGTTAAAAAATATATGTTTTTTTTTCTTTCAGATTGACTTTCAGTTTGACAGATTGACACAATCTTGCAATTTTCTTTCCTAATTCTTAAAAGATGGGTACATTTGTTGCGCACCCCCTTATTTCCCCTCTTGGTGCAATCACCAGGCGACCCCATAGACACGGACTACACGGCGGTGGGCTGTGCCATCACAACCATCTCCTCCAACCTGACGGAGATGTCCAAGGGCGTGAAGATGCTGGCCGCGCTCACTGAGGACGAGGTGGGCGGTGGCACCGACCTGATGAGGGCCGCCAAGACGCTGGCCGGCGCCGTCTCTGACCTGCTGAAGGCCGTGGAGCCTGCCTCCGGAGAGGTGAGCACGGAAACCTGGGCCTCTAAGCATAACGTCACTGTCAGAAATAGGGGTGTAATGATATAGTAACTGAATCGAAAAATCGATTTTAATTTGCAATGATCTACTATATCGTTTGCAAAAGCAAAATATCGTACCGTTCGAATTGTTTTGCAATGCAAATAATTGATTGTATGCAAACTAAGTATTTCTGCCTTGTATTTGGCAATTTTAAGAGGGAAAATGAAAAAGAGGGGTTTAATTACCTTTCCATTCCATATAGCTACTCTTGGTCTATCGATAAATGTGTGTAATCTCTGTGTTCATGTCAAGGTGGGTTTGTCCATATGTGTTGAAATATAATGTCCATGTATTTGCTAGATAATCACAGCGTTTACTTCCATAATAATAGATTTTTTACACGTTTTACACATATGTCATTTTTTTGCTAAATAGTTACTACTGTATATCGATTTTAAATCATTGAATCGAATCGTATCGTATCGCCACGAATTAACCAATATCGTTCATGTATCGTTAACCATGTATCGTGATGCGTATCGTATCGCTGTTAAAATGTATTGTTACACCCTTAGTCAGAAAGAAACCTCGTATCTCGTAGTTTCAAATCTTTTTTTGTGTTTGTTTTTTAAATTAAAGGCCTACTTCCTCATACAAGAGTGTTTCGCACGAAAGTAGTGAAAATAGCCAATCTGCAAGCACACAACGCCTCGCGTGCTTGTAGATCGGCTATTTTCATTATTTTAAAATAATAACAAAAAAGGAAGGTTTTGGACATACAAGGTTTCCACCCGACAACAACGATACACTGAACTTGTGTTTTACTGAACCGTAAAAGATAAACTGAACTAAACATAAACTGAACCGAGGGCTGTCACTATTACACATTTAAATTGACGATTAAACTGTCACACAAATAATTGAGATTAACAATTTAATAGTTTTTGGCACTGAGCATTGGAACACGTTAATTAATAAAATTCAGCTTGGTATTCAGGCTTCATAATCACAAATGACACAGGACAAATACTTAACATAAAGAAATTGAATACTTTTATACTTAAATAATTATAATGAAATATCGGAAATCGTAACCCATTGTAAGCTTGTTGCTCTGCTATTTCTGCTATTTTTGGAAAATGTGTGAAAAAATGTTCAACATGGAAACGATTATGCAAAATAATTATGATTTATATCTCAAATAATTGCGATTAGGCGATTATGTAATAATCGTGACAGGCCTACTCTACCTCTCCTCCGGAGAGGTGAGCATCAACATGGCTCTGAACATAAACTGAACTGGGTTTGAGTGCGGGTTAGGGTTGGCAATGCTATCACTCTCTGTTCTTACCCTTTATTAAATATAATAATAGATTTTGTGGGGAAGAAGAAAATGGCTGATCTAAAAGCTTGTGGGAGAAATATGTAACAAAAATAGGCTAATGTGTTCACTTCCGGCAGAAATCGTGAAAATTTGCACCTAGGGGTATTTTTGTGCGCTGAATTCAAGAATTGACGGATCCAAGATAAATCCAAGACGGATAAAGATGGCTCTAATTCACTTAGTATACAGGGAAAAAAGACCCCCCCAAAAAATCTTATTTAAGTAGCATGTGAGGGTTCTATCTAGGGTTTTTTCATGATTCTGAATCCATTGCAAGCATTTGTTTTGCACGAAAAACATTCCTTGGGCTAGAAATGGACCCTACAAAACTGTGAAAAGTGACAACTCATCACTAAACCACACTAAACCATTGTTTTATGGGGTCCATTTTTAGCCCAAGGAATGTTTTTCGTGCAAAACAAATGCTTGCAATGGATTCAGAACCATGAAAAACCCCTAGTTAGACCCCTCAGATCCTTAAAGAAGATTTTTCCCCTATATAGTAAGTGAATTAGAGCCATCTTTAATTCTCATTTCACGACCAGATCCTATGGGAAAAGTGCTTGGATCCAGCAATTTTTGAATTCAGCGCACAAAAATACCCCTAGGTGCAAATTTCCACGCTTTCTGCCAGAAGTGAACATCTTTTTCACATATTTCTCCCACTACATGGCAATGCGGTGTGAGCTGTATGTGGAAATGGATATGCATTTGGAACAAGTGGCTGCAGATTAATGAAGATGATGATATGTACTACGGTCTTCCTGTCCATCATTTATGGCCCTTTATTTTGCTCCATAAAGACCTGCTCTTCTTTTTCCGCACACAGCAGCCTTTTTCTTTTCTTTTCCGGCTGTCTAAATTGACAAGAACAATCTATCAAGTAAATGAGGTTTGCCAACCAGTGAATGTAGGGGGAGTTTCCAGACCTGCCCGTGGCAGAACCATCCTGGCCTTTACGAAGCCTCCGTAAACAACACATTCAGTCTCCTAGTCCGACTCCTCCTAACCCTTCAAAGTCCTCCTAATTACATTAATTTCCTCTGTTGTTTGCCAGTTTGAATTCTCGCTGTTGTCTCTTTTTCACAGCGTGTCTGAACAAAGTCTGGGCCTGAACGTGACTGACGGGTGGCCCTGCTTTAGTTTGCTTTTGTGTCTTTACAGCGTCAGAGCGAATGCTAAAATAATAACTAGTAACTCTTGTGTTGTGATTTATTTATATCTTTCTTATCGTCGTTGTCAGATGAAAACCTTGTATGTCCAAAACCGTTCATTTAGCATTTTACATTTTAAAAATGATTTAAACTAGTGAAAACAGCCGATCTACAAGCTTGTAGATCTGCTGTTGATCTGCTGTTTTCACTACTTCTGTGCGACGGCCTTGTACGATGAAGCAGGGCTTTACTTGCGAAAGAACATACAAATTTGAAACTTGGAGTTACGAGGTTTCTACCCGACAACGACGTTATATATGAATAATGGAGTCTGAACATCTCCCTGCATTGTTGGACTAATATATAGCCGCCACAGGCTGTCCAATTCTGCTCAGTAGGGGAGATGAATTAATCGTGCAGAGGTTGATGTATAAAGCCTAATCTATACGAAAGAAAAGTCTACAAATGTTCTAATATGGTTGGAGTGAAAAGAATATAGATATCATTTAACTACACTGTAGCAGGTATAATAGTGTGAATAACGTGTTCCTCCACATGCATTGCGTCCTCCTGGGCACGGGACTAGACCAGTGGTTCTCAAGCTTTTCTGGATGAGGGCCCACTTGGAAAGTGTTCACGGCCCACCCACTGACCATTTAGCATGGCTGCCGTGTTGAGTGGTGGGATGTACAACGTTAAGCTTCTTTTGCAATTTGTTTTTGCAAGGTTTAGGAAAAAAAAGACCATGAAAAATCATAATTAAAGTATTTTGATAAATTGTTTGGGGGGCCCATTTGCAATATCCTCACGGCCCACCAGTTTGCCCTGGCCCGCAGGTTGAGAACCACTAGACTAGACTACACAGAGTCTACAAAAGAACTGTCCAAACTTTAAGTTCTTACTATTATGTTCTCTCAGTTGCCCTGTTGTGTATTACAGTATGTATTGTAAGAGTTCTGTTGTGTATTACAGTATGTACTGTAAGAGTTCCTCCTGTAGTGGTGGTTCATAAAATACACGTACAGTAGTTGCTCATAAGGTGACATTGAGAGGAGTTAACAATAACTCAACACTGTGTTTTGCTATTGTGTCAAAATGGGACAAATGGGGCCATTTTGTTGCGCTGTCTTTGTAGCTTTCCGTTGCCTTCGATGGTGGAAGTATTGCAAACGGGGGGATACATACTGTAACTTGTACTTGTTTCTGCATGATGCAGGATGCAGCTTTTGGTTTGTACTGTTGCTGCTAGTTTTTACATTGTTCTTCAATGTTAATATTTAGTTTATCGGGTTGTTACTCCTAGCTGTAACGTTCGATACTTGTGTTCGTGCTTGAATTCTGGCGGCTGAATTTCCCCTGCGGGTCAATAAAGATCTGTGTGGTCCAATTATTTTCAGACAGTAAATTGACTGAAAAGGACGTAGCTACTGTACATTCTGCACCAGGGAGTGAAGCCCAGTTTTTGCTACTATACTGTACGTCGCACGGCGGTGTTGCGCACCAAGAATAGTAGATCTACAAGCTCACGACGCGTTGTGAGCTTGCAGGTCTTCTATTGTTCTTGTGGGACACTGCAGTGCGTTGAACTCCAATTTGGGCTGAAGCCCTCTATCACACATAGTATATTCATAGGCCCCGTTGCTAGAACTGCACCCCCTCAAGCTAAAACGGTCGTATAAAATATGCAAATGCTAGTATGCTAAGTTCTGTGTAACAATATATTACCCCATTTTCTCAGAGTTAACATTAGATTAAAGAAATATCTTTCCCTCAGGACGGCATTTACAACCCTATTCATGAGTTTTAAAACCCCAGTGGCGGGCTTAACAACCCTCTGAACGTTTCGGCTGCAGAGCGGTACCAGACAGCAGGTGTTTAGTGCAAAAAGATATGTGTAGGGGTTTTTGCTTTTGTAAAAATGCCAGTCACATTAATTCAGTTCAAACCGCAAGTCAATACACAAGATTATGCAAGTGCAAGTGAAAATCCATGTCTTTCAGAATCTGTATTGGTGCGATCAGGGGTGTCACACCAAATTCTGGGCCCTGGGTACAAGGATGTTAACCATGTTAACCATTGAAAAATAGCAGATATACAAGCTCACAGCGCGGCACCGAGTGCCGCGCTGCGAGCTTGTAGATCTGCTATTTTTTTTAAATTGTGAAAATGTGTGCAAGAAACCCATGTTTCCATGTCAGTGATGCTCAAACTTTTTCATGTGAAGGACCCCCAAAATGATATCAAAATATTTTGTTCCAGGGACCCCCCCCCCCCCCCCCCCCCCGGAAGCAAAATTTGAGTTACAAATGTTCACTTAAAAGAATACATATATTCAAAGATTTGCACACATTTTCCACGACTTTTCAAAAATAGCAGATCTACAAGCTTGCAGCGCGGCACTCGGTGCCGCGCTGTGAGCTTGTATATCTGCTATTTTTCAATAGCTAAAGTATAAAATAATGAAGGCCCCTCCAACACCTTGGGCCCTAGTAACTCAGTCCCACTTTCCTACCCCTTGTGACACCCCTGTGTGTGTGTGTGTGTGTGTGTGTGTGTGTGTGTGTGTGTGTGTGTGTGTGTGTGTGTGTGTGTGTGTGTGTGTGTGTGTGTGTGTGTGTGCGTGTGCGTGTGCGTGTGCGTGTGCGTGTGCCCTACAGCCCAGGCAGACGGTGCTGACGGCAGCAGGCAGCATCGGTCAGGCCAGCGGAGACCTCCTGCGACAGATCGGCGAGAACGAAGCAGACGAGAGGTTCCAGGTACGTTCATTTATCATCACTGCAGCACTTCACCTACGGTACAGTATTATACTGCACTGGTTCTCAACCTTTTCAAACTCAAAGACCCCCAGTTTGATATGCATTAGGCCTTCAACGTTTTCAGGCCAGGGACCCCTTATTTGAGAGAGAGAGATGAAGCAGGGACCCCCACAACCTTTTCATAGATTCCATATAGTTTCATTGTTTGACGGCACAATCATCAGTATATTCATGATTCATGTCAATTTGTGTTTTCAGATATTTAACCACTTGAGCCGTCATTACCTAATAAACTTGACCTTTTACTCTGACCTTAGTCTGCTCTTTTTCCCCTCTACACCAAACCTCTTTGTGGATAATAGCCGATCTACAAGCTCACACGCCTCGCAGTATGAGCTACAGTTCTCAGAATAAGGAAACTAGGGTTGAAGTTGTTAATATAAAAAGGATTGGAAGATTTTGAGGACCCCCTGTAGTAACTCTGAGGACCCCCTAGGGGTCCCGGACCCCCAGTTGAAGACCCCTGCATTAGGCCGTGGTAGATTTAAAAAAGAAAACACTGCAATTACTAACTAAGCTTATTTTTACCATTTATATTTCATCTCTATTTGATTTATTTATTTGTTTATTGAAATTCTGTGCTCTTTACCTATTACAAATGTCAAAGTACAAGCCCACCATTTCACCACGTTTAGTTATTTAACACATTGACGGGCCTTTGGTAGTAGCAGCTGAATTGCATCATTACAGGATGTCCTGCATTTAGTAGCTAGGGGATGAATCTACTTTAACAGGCCCAAAGCCTGTAGATGCTGTTTTATGATTTACTGTACATTTGGTGAGTTGAAAGTGTCAGATTTATTTAAAAGCTGCTCTGTGTGTGGCTCCTGTGTAGCCTTAAAGGAGTAGTTCACCCCCAAAATTGTGTGTGTGGCCTTAAAGGAGTAGTTCACCCCCAAAATGACTTTTTTTTCGATTGATTAGTCACACCATGGAGACTTGAGTTCAATAATATTTTTTTGTATTCGTTGCATTCCTAAGACAAAAGAAAATGATTATAGTAAATGTACCCCCATTGATTCTGGATGGGGAGTTGGGGACCCAAATAAGGCCCTGGATGGGGTCAGAATCAATGGGACATTTAGGGTCAAGTAAATTTACCCCCATTGATTCTCACACAAATGCATTTGGGTCCTCATCTAGGCCCATGCATTTGGGTCCCCATTCAGAATCAATGGGGGGTACATTTACTAAAATATTTTTTTTGTCTTAGTAATGCGACAAATACAAAAAAATAACAGTAAGACTCCCTAATCGGGAGATAAGCGACCGTCAGGTCGCAGTGTGATTTTAGGGCAAGATCTGTAGTAGCAGTGTCCAAAAAAGTGTTTGAAAAAATGGGCCTGATGGTGGCGCTTTATGGGACAGATCCATGTTGATGACATGTAGACATACTGTGTACCGATTGAACTCAAGTCTCCATGGTGTGACTAATCAATAGAAAAAAAGTCATTTTGGGGATGAACTACTCCTTTAATGGGATAATTCACCCCAAAAATTACTTTCCCTTTAATCGAGCTGCCGTTATGCTGTATCTCTTTGGCTACTAGTTGCACTGGATAACTTCTGATGAAAATAGCTGATTTACAAGCTCACAGTCACAACGCGTCGCATTGCGACACGTGAGCTTGTAGAAGGTCTATTTTTGGCTTGTTATGCCATCCCATGACAAATTATGAGGACACTGTGGGTCACACATGACATGAGCGTGCCGTTGATGCGTTTGAAGCTTGGAGTGGAACATTGTTAAACTTTGACTGGGTGTCAGTCTATAGCAGGGGTCTTCAACAGGGGGTCCGGAACCCCTAGGGGGTCCTCAAAGTTACTACAGGGGGTCCTTCAAATCTTCCAATCATTTTTATTTTAACAACATGAACCCTATTGTCCATATTCTGCAGATCTACAAGCTCACAACGCCTCGCGCTGCGACGCGTTGTGAGCTTGTAGATCGACTATTTTTGGCAAAGAGGTTTGGTGTATTGGGGAAAAAGAGCAGACTAAGTACAGACTAAAAGGTAAATTTTATTAGGTAATGACGGCTCAAGTGGTTAAATATCTGAAAACACAAATTGACATGAATCCAAAATACACTGATGATTGTGCTGTCAAACAATGAAAATATATGGAATCTATTAACAGGTTGTGGGGGTCCCTGCTTCATCTCTCTCTCTCTCAACTAAGGGGTCCTTGGCCTGAAAACGTTGAAGACCCCTGGCCCTGATCTATAGGAAAGAAACGCTGCGGTTGACCCCACACTCGGCATCCAATTAGCTTGTAGTTTTCTTTCAGTGAGCCAACCTACACTGTAAAACCCTCAGTATTCCTTTAACTCTGAGCTTCTGTAAGGTCTATTATTTGGTTCCAAACTATCAATCATTTAGTTGGGGCCCCCCGGAACCCCCTCAGGGACCCATGGTGGGGTCCTGGACCACATGTTGAGACCCACTGCTGTAGTGCTCCGGGGACAAAGCAGGCTCGGTAAGACGCCACGGAGTTAATCAAAAACTCATTAGCACAACGCAGTGGAATTCCATCACTGCATTACAGAGCTGGAATATTTGATAAGATTGCATTTTCCATTCTGTGTCGTTTCACATTGTCACAAACCCGTTTAGGATCAAATGTGATTATTTTCATTAAGATGCTGTGGTGGGGTGTTTGTCACTCTTGTTTATGTACTGTGTATAGGCTTATTTAAGATGCTTATTGAAAACCACTGCAGGAGTATCTACAGCAGAGGTTTTCAACCTTTTTTTATATCAAGGTTCGTTATTTATTCAGCATTTGAGCCACGGACTACCATTTGATGAGATTCAGGCTCTCAGACCCAAAACTTACCATAGGATTGATGACAGGTCAATCAAAATAACAATTCTTGTACATTCTGTAATTACGTAGATTTCTTGTAAATTAAATAATGCATTTGTTTAACAATACGTTAACTCTTGAGAGCGTGAAATGGAACCAGATAGGTCCGTTTGGTGTACATTTTACGCTCTCAGGAGTTAAATATCTAATGTATAAGGGTCCATTTGGTTACCAACGCTCCGTCATTTAGCTGGGGACCACCTGGAACCCCCTCAAGGACCATCGGTTCAAGGTTCAAGGGTTCAAGTACTTTATTGTTACGTCTTTTGTACAGGTACATAAGAGTAAAATTTGTTTTTGTTTGGCATCCTTCAGACAATGCAGTCGTATATCAAAAAACAATATAATAACAGCAAACCACATCTAAAAATAATAATAATCTAAAAAAGGTGTAAATAATAGTAAGACGTAAAAATGAAAAAATAAAGGAGTGCAAAAGGCAAAAAGAGCAACAGGAAAAGAAAAGAGCATCCTCAGATGTACATGTGCAAAAAGTTTGGCATATTCTATACGCCAACAGCATATTTTTCCAGTAGTTGCTACTGTACTGTACTTAACTTTTGTAAAAATCTTCACAGAGTGTTCTATGTTCCCGGACACATCTTCACAGAGTGTCCGGGACCCCTAGGGGGTTCTCAGAGTTACTACAGGGTGTCCTCCAAATCTTCCAATCCTTTTTATCTTAACAACTTGAGCCCTAGTGTGTGTCCATATTCTGAGTACTGTAGCCAAAAATAGCAGATCTACAAGCTCACAACGCTGTAGATCTTCTATTTTCAAAGAGGTTTGGTGTAGAGGGGAAAAAGAGCAGACTAAGTACAGAGTGAAATGTCAAGTTTATTAGGTAATGACAGCTCAAGTAGTTAAATATCTGAAAACACAAATTGACATTTATCCAAAATACACTGATGATCGTGCTGTCAAATGATGAAACTATATGGAATCTCTGAAAAGGTTGTGGGGGTCCCTGCTTCATCTCTCTCCTAAGTGGACCAAGTGGTCCCTGGCCTGAAAACATGGAAGACCCCTGCTCTAGAACCAGTGCACCTTGTGTTCCTAGTACTGGTGACCACATGATGCAGGTTTGATGTGAATGTCCTCAGGACGTGCTGATGAACCTGGCCAAGGCCGTGGCCAACGCGGCAGCCATGTTGGTCCTGAAGGCCAAGAACGTTGCCCAGGTGGCTGAAGACACCGTGCTGCAGAACCGGGTCATCGCTGCGGCCACCCAGTGTGCCCTGTCCACCTCCCAGCTGGTGGCATGTGCCAAGGTATGTGTGTGTGTGGGGGGAGGGGGTGGGGTGTTACCAGTGGTGGAAATAGTACTCACATTCTTTACTTAAGTAAAAGTATCAATACCACAACGTACAATGTACTCTGTTACAAGTAGAAGTCCAGAATTCAAAATGTACTTGAGTAAAAGTATGAAAGTATTGGCATCAAAAATTACTTATAGTACCAAAAGCAAAAGAACAAAATGTTTGAAAATAGCAGATCTACAAGCTCACAACGCGTAGCATCGTGATGCGTTGTGAGGCTATTTTCAAATATCCTAGGTAAAAAAAATAGGGCTAAAGTGGTTAATGTATGTTTTATAATATTACAATATATTCCAGGACCCCCTGTTGAAGACCCCTGCTATAGACTGACGCCCAGTCAAACTTGTATTCAAGTTTTCAAATAATTGTAGTGGAGTAAAAGTACAATATTTGGACCTGAGATTGTAAAAGTATTGGAAATACTCAAGTAAAGTAAAAAAAACAACAACTCAGAATTGTATTTAAGTACAGAACTTAAGTAAATCTACTTTAGGTACTTTACACCACTGGGTATTACTATACTTATGAGGAACAGATGTCACAAGCGTAGTAGAACTTGAGAAATAATTCATAAACCTTGTGAGGACTGTGTGTGTGTTGTACTTTCATCACATCTCATTCCACAGTTTGTACATGATACAGCTGTAGCAAAAACTAACACTGCAATTACGTCGCTCATTTTTACCGTCTATGTTTCATCTCTTTTATTTATTTATTTGTTTATAGAAATACTGTGCACTTTCCCTGTTACAAATGTCAAAGTACATGTCCGCCATTTCACCATGTTTAGTTATTTAACGCATCGACAGGCTGTTGGCAGTAGTTGAGGCCCCCCTCAATTCCTCAGCTGAATTGCATCATTGGACGTGTCCTGCATTCAGTAGCTAGGGGATGAATCTACTTTAAAAGTGTATGAATAGCCCAAAGCCTGTAGATGCTGTTTGTGAATGTGTGTGTTTTTTGATGTACTGTATGTTTGGAGAGTTGAAAGTGTTGTGATTTATTTAAAAGCCCTGTGTGTGCGTACATGCGTGCGTGCGTGCGTGCGTGCGTGCGTGCGTGCGTGTCGAGCAGCTCTTTCTCTTTGGCTACTAGTGCACTGGCTAACATTTTGGAAAAATCTTGAAAGTATTTGAAAAATGTTGAATTACAAAATAGTTTGAGAACTAACTGATTTAGAAGGCATGTGTAGAATCTGCATCATGACTCGTGGAGTGGTTAAGAACCACTGCTAAATCCTTCTCTATCATCTATCTCTCTCTCTCTCTCTCTCTCTCTCTCTCTCTCTCTCTCTCTCTCTCTCTCTCCCTCCCCCTCCCCCCATCCAGGTGGTGAGCCCTACCATCAGCTCTCCGGTGTGCCAGGAGCAGCTGGTGGAGGCTGGTAAGCTGGTGGACCGCTCAGTGGAGAGCTGCGTCCAGGCCTGTCTGTCTGCCACCGAGGACGGAGAGCTGCTCAAACAGGTCAGATTAAAAAAAAGGGAAAAAAAGCAGATCTACAAGCTCAAAAAGTGTCGCTTCGTGTCACATTTCGAGCTTGTAGATCTGCTACTTCTTGTGTGACGCTTTAGTGTGATCAAGTAGGGCATTCATTTAGGAAAAACCTAAATGAAAACCTTTGTAATTGTATTGTAGGTAGAGTGCAGCAGCCAGCATAGTGACATTATAATGTACAGTAACATACCGTATGTGGTTATGTTCCAGGTGAGTGCAGCAGCAGGCATAGTGACATTATAATGTAACATACCGTATGTGGTTATGTTCCAGGTGAGTGCAGCAGCAGGCATAGTGACATTATAATGTAACATACCGTATGTGGTTATGTTCCAGGTGAGTGCAGCAGCCAGCATAGTGACATTATAATGTAACATACACTATGTGGTTGTGTTCCAGGTGAGTGCAGCAGCCAGCATAGTGACATTATAATGTACAGTAACATACCGTATGTGGTTATGTTCCAGGTGAGTGCAGCCAGCATAGTGACATTATAATGTACAGTAACATACACTATGTGGTTGTGTTCCAGGTGAGTGCAGCAGCCAGCATAGTGACATTATAATGTACAGTAACATACACTATGTGGTTGTGTTCCAGGTTAGTGCAGCAGCCAGCATAGTGACATTATAATGTAACATACACTATGTGGTTGTGTTCCAGGTTAGTGCAGCAGCCAGCATAGTGACATTATAATGTAACATACACTATGTGGTTGTGTTCCAGGTTAGTGCAGCAGCCAGCATAGTGACATTATAATGTAACATACACTATGTGGTTGTGTTCCAGGTTAGTGCAGCAGCCAGCATAGTGACATTACAATGTACAGTAACATAGAGCATGTGGTTGTGTTCCAGGTTAGTGCAGCAGCCAGCATAGTAACATTATAATGTACAGTAACATAGAGCATGTGGTTGTGTTCCAGGTTAGTGCAGCAGCCAGCATAGTGACATTACAATGTACAGTAACATACCGTATGTGGTTGTGTTCCAGGTGAGTGCAGCAGCAGGCATCGTGGGCCAGTCTCTTTCGGACCTCCTCCAGCATGTGCGTCAGTACGCCTCGCGGGGCGAGCCCATTGGACGCTACGACCAGGCCACCGACACCATCATGACCGTCACAGAGAGCATCTTCAGTTCCATGGGAGACGCAGGTGAGTCACCGACCGTCCAGGAGCAAACGCTGTGGAAACTGACCGAGTGACCGTGAAACATATTCACATACAGCAGGGGTTCTCAAACCTTTTTAGGCTGTGACCCCCAAAATAAACATATATGAACTGGGGACCCCCACCCTGACAAGCACTCGGAATTGTAGGTATTATTATTTTTATTTTTTGTTATCAATTCTTTTTTATTTTATTCCAGACATGAATGAAGAAAGTTACACAAATACATTATGAATAAAATAAGAAAAAAATAAATACTTGTATATCCGTATTAAATATTTCGTTTTTCTATAAATCAATTCGGTATGTACTGGAATAGTTTTTGTCAGCCTACCACCCATGGTAAATTGTGTCTGCCGATTTCTGAGCCTATCCTCCACAACAGCTCCTCAAACGGTACCTCACTTTGCCTGAAGTAATAGGCTTCAAAACAAGCTTCCAGACAGAGCTCCTGGATGAGGTTGTGATCTGCCCCGTACCGCTGTCTGCCTAGCTATAGGAGGATGACGCCTTTTCAGACTTTTTCTTCATAACAGACAGACGGTGTGAAAACAGCCTTATTGTGGAAGAACAAATAATTGACTCTTAGGTCGGGTAACCCACGCACAGAACCAGTAGGCCCTGCGATGAATTGAAGTTTTTTTTTTTTTTATATTGTTGGGTGGAAACCTTGTATGTCCAAAACCGTTTGTTTTGTGCTTATCATTTAAAAAAAGAGTTAAACTAGTGAAAACAGCTGATCTTGTGTGCTTGTAGATCTGCTGTTTTCACTACTTTTGTGCGACGGCGCCTTGTATGATGAAGCAGGGCTTTGCTTTGCGAAAAAAATTACAAATTTGAAACTTTGAGATACGAGGTTTCTGCACGACAGTGACAATATATTTCTTACATCAGTATAAGAAGGTTAGAGAAAACAGTCTTCCTGTGGGCAGCTACAGCCCTGAAGTTCAAATTCAAAGTTTCAATCGGCTCCTTGCAACCAAACTGCAATACTCTTCAAACAGCCATGTTTTGATGTCTCACTTGGATGGACTGCCGTTGTGGGTTTTGGAGAAAGGCTGTCTGTCACGTTAGAATTACTGACAGCAGGAAAGCAGGGAGGAGAAAACGGAGAAACCTGCACAGACCGTCCTGGACCAACACTCTGAGGCTTATTGATCCATTTGATTGACAAGCTGTTTTTGACACACTCAGAGAACACAGGCTTTGAAGTGGTGTCAGATATATGGGTTTCACGTCACACCTGACACAAACCTCAACGCGGTGTATAAACAAGCCTATTCTGTGGCATAATGCTGGCAGAATCTACCGGTGTTTTCCTCAGAATCATGCCAGCTCTCTGCCAGGTGGGTTCACCTGTATGCCAAATTCAGTTTACCTCGACCTCAAAGCAAATTTATAGTTCTTTCTGAGTCTACCTCACTTTAGGTCGCTAATTCACTCTTTTTGTCCTCTCTTCCAAATGTCAACAATAATTTTGAATCGTTTGAGGATGGGGAGTCAGAGGAAACTGAGAAATAAGAGCAAGATAGAAATACATCAGTTACTGTATGAATGCATTAGATAAGCATAATATTAACCAAATAAGAAGTGATAATAACACAGTACATGACTCGGTCAGCATTTTTCCTCCGTCTGCTCTTCCCTAATTAACTGACTCATCTCACGCATGGTTCTTTTAGTAATGTTCCATGTTGTTCTCCTTAGTTTTCCTTTAGGAAAATGTCACCAGACTGTAATCAATGAATTCAAAGTTGATGGTGGTCCTGGACTGGATGGAGTTGAAAACCTGTTTCTTTTTGTGATTAATACTTTTTATTGCTTTCAGTTTTTAACCTACACATTTGAAGAAATGCTTAACAGATCTATAAAAACCTTTGTACATAACATCACCAGCAATTTTATACCGAAAAAGAAAAAGAAACAAGAATGCACAAATCGTCAAACAAAAAAAACTAAAATTCTTACAGATTACATTTACACATTAGCCACATAATTATGTATCCACTTGCTGGGTTATTTCATCTTTCTAGCTATTTTTAAATGTGCCCATATCACTTCACTTCATAAAGGAGACGGTGTACTTGATAACTAAATACTTGTATATCTCAATGCTATAACAATTAGTTTATCAGTGTTCCAATCAGGTTTCAGACCCAACCATTCCAACTGCTTTACTTAAATTAACTAATTATGCATATATTCCTCTTCAGATAATGGTCAATTCACTCCTGCAATATTTTATTGACTTAACAAAGGTTTTTGTTTTAGTTGATCAATATCTTAATTTGGATAAACTACATGCTATTGGCCTTTCTCAAAATGCACTTCTGTATAGCAGTGATTACTCACAATACATCGCAATATACTGTAGAGATTAAACTTGTCAACAAAAACCTTTTTTGTTTTAACCAAAAATAACTGACGGCACCTTTAATTATTCAGAATCTCAGCAAAAGACAGTGACGTCTAAAAGGTCTATTGACAGGAAAGAGATGGTGAGAGCGGCTAGGGCACTGGGGCAGGGTCTGCTGTGGGCCTTCATGCCCACTGTAGCCTGAGGGCAAGCACATTGTTGAAGGGCATAAGGCCAAACTGAGGGGTCACAGCGGACATGGCCTTCATGACATTCCTGACTTCTGTCTGGCCTATTTTCATGCTGTGTATTGTTGGGGAATTGAGAGAAAGGGAGAGGGAGGGAGGGAGGGAGGGAGGGAGGGAGGGAGGGTGAAAGAAAGAAAGATGTAATTTAAAATTCTACTTGCTGTGAAGAACACAGGCGGGTAGGGTAGCTGTCAACATGACATTTTAGTTGAGGATTTATTGTCGTGCTAATAATTTCAATTAATAACTTAATTGTGCTTGTGGCTCTGCATGTTGGACCATATACTGTAAATCAAAAATTACATTTATGTTTGCCCCTTTCGGCTTTGTAAACAACAATTGCACAGGGCCGATAGGATGACAAATAACTTAAATATTCACCGAAATGACGGGTGCATGATGGTATAATCAAAATCAATAATGTCCTATGGTCAAAACAGGCCATGCATTTAATCATAATCATACTTGTAGACATGTTCAGAATAGCACATGTACAAGATGTTTTGAAGATTGGCTATTTTAGCTATAACAGATTCATTCGAGACGATTATGCAAATGAATTGTGAATATATCAAATAATTGCGATCAGGCAATTATGTGATTGCACTATAAATACATAAAAACAGAAGTAAACAGAATTGCATGCAATTATGAATGCAATCCTTCATGAATCATTCGCTCCGCTGCTCTGTGATTCACCATTCACTTGGTAAATAACCCCCCCCCCCCCCCCCCCCCCCCTCCTCCCACCAGGAGAGATGGTGCGTCAGGCGCGTGTCCTGGCCCAGGCCACCTCAGACCTGGTCAACGCCATGCGGTCGGACGCCGAGGCCGAGGTGGACGTAGAGAACTCCAAGAAGCTGCTGGCCGCCGCTAAGCTGCTGGCTGACGCCACCGCCAGGATGGTGGAGGCAGCCAAGGTCAGTGAGGGGCTGGAGGGTGTGCTGTGTGTTGGTGGTGTTGTTGTGATGTGTGTTGGTGGTGTTGGTGTGATGTGTGTTGGTGGTGGTGGTGTGATGTGTGTTGGTGGTGTTGGTGTGATGTGTGGTGGTGGTGTTGGTGTGATGTGTGTTGGTGGTGTTGGTGTGCTGTGTGTTGGTGGTGTTGGTGTGCTGTGTGTTGTTGGTGGTGTTGGTGTGATGTGTGTTGGTGGTGTTGGTGTGATGTGTGTTTGTGGTGTTGGTGTGCTTTGTGTTGGTGGTGTTGGTGTGTTGGTGGTGTTGGTGTGTTGGTGGTGTTGGTGTGATGTGTGTTGGTGTGATATGTGTTGGTGGTGTTGGTGTGATGTGTGTTGGTGGTGTTGGTGGTGTTTGTGTGATGTGTGTTGGTGGTGTTGGTGTGATGTGTGGTGGTGGTGTTTGTGTGATGTGTGTTGGTTTGATGTGTGTTGGTGGTGTTGGTGTGATGTGTGTTGGTGGTGTTGGTGTGATGTGTGTTGGTGGTGTTGGTGTGATGTTTGTGCGTGTGCGTGTATCAAAACAGCAATTTGGGTAAGGCAAGACCCGCCCGCGGAAGCTTGTGATTGGCTGAACCGGAGGTAGGGAGGGCTCTGCTGAGTTCACTTGGACCGCGCACAAGTGCAGAATGTCGGGGGGACGAAGATTTACTATTCTGGCCCCCTGGTTTACTACTTCTAACGGCGATGTACAAGCTCACAGCGCGCCACGGCGCGACATGTTGTGAACTTTTAGATCTGCTATTTTAATTATAATAATTATGCCCGTTGGCTGCATATATTGCCGATACAAAAGGTCAGATAATGGTCACTATATCGGTCAAACCAATATTATGGGTCTGGCTGTAGTACTGCACTGTGAAGATTGTTGTCTTTTCATTTTACCTGTGGGGTGTGACGATTGTTACAGCCTTCTACCAGTGAACTGTGGTGTGTTGTTAGTCCAATGTTAGTTCCAATTTGTTCATTTCTTTTCGCTTCAATTCAATTTCGGTTTAACGATCACATGACGACAACTGGTTGGAAATAAATTGCTTTTAGGCGCAGCATGAGAGTGTGCTCACTTTCCAACATGATGGAAATGTGTGTGTGTGTGTGTGTGTGTGTGTGTGTGTGTGTGTGTGTGTGTGTGTGTGTGTGTGTGTGTGTGTGTGTGTGTGTGTGTGTGTGTGTGTGTGTGTGTGTGTGTGTGTGTGTGTGTGTGTGTGTGTGTGTGTGTGTGTGTGTGTGTGTGTGCACGTGCGCGCTTGGGTGTAGCAGTTTGTGAAGTGTTTTGTGCGCAGCAGTTTGTGAAGTTCAGTGGTGAAAAGTAACTAAGTACCTTTACTTAGTAAGTACACCTTTCGTTTTTTACTTTACTGGAGTGTTTCCAATTTTCAGTACTTCTACTCCACGAAATATCCACTACAATTATTTCAAACGTTTAGAATAGATACTAGTTACTTTGAAGATTTTATTATTACAACATACATACTGTATAACTACTTCAACACTTTATATACCTCAGCTATAGCAGATCTACAAGCTCACAACGCGTCGCTATGCAACGCGTGAGCTTGCAGATCTGCTATTTTCAAAAGATTTCTATAGATTTTGACATTCTGTTCTAAACGAGTACTTTTACTTTTAGTATATTCTGATGCCAGCACTTTTATACTTTTACACAAGTACACTTCGAATACCAGACTTTTACTTGTACCTGAGTATTTCCAACATGTGGCATTAATACTTTTACTTAAGTAAAAAATGTGAGTACTTCTACCAACACTGGTGAAGTTAGACTGTGTTGTGCTGCAGTTTGTGAAGTTGTGTGCGTGGGTGTTGATGTGTGACAGTTAGCTACCAGAGGACTGAGCAGGGTGAGACCGGGTCAGGAAGGAATTATTTTCTAGTATTTCTACACTTTTACAGATTGGCAGCTTTGCTTGAGGTGCAATAAATCCTGATTCATACTTATAGTTGCGGGACTGTAACTATCGATTATTCTCCTAGCAGTTATTCTGTAGATTACTTTTTCACGCACATACATTTATTTCTTTTATATCAGTGAATCGATGCGAGAAGAAACATCTAATAGATTGTTTTTTATAATCAATTAAAACGATTAGTATGATTAACCACTTAAGCCCAAACCCCCCAAATACCTTATCTACAAGCTAATTTTTGAACATGTACATTATCTATTTCCATTATCCTTTTACACACACACACACACACACACACACACACACACACACACACACACACACACACACACACACACACCCACACCCACACCCACACACACACACACACACACACACACACACACACACACACAAAATGATTAATTATTTTAAAATTGATTAAACTGATTAGTTTGATTAACTGTTGCACCCCAGCTTAGCTGTGCACCACAGCTGCATTCTGCAAATAGCCGATCTACACACTCATTGTGAGCTTGTAGATCTGCTGTTTTCGGCCCCTTCGCTCACATAGAATGGAAGTGAACAGGAGATGAATATTTGATTTGCGCACGTGTGATCGTACCCTAATGATGATGTGATCTGAGAGGTAAACACAGATGAAGGTGATAACGTTAATCGTGGATGCATTTCATTTTCAGCAGGACGTTTAATTGCCTGATATCAGACAGAATGTTCAACTGGTTACACTCAATTTCCATCTTTTTTCCGACATTGCTTTTGCTCTAATCGATTTCCGCGTGGAGGGGGATTCGATTTCCCCTAACCAATCACTAGAGACGGCCTGGATCTAACGTAATTTGATGTCGACACTGATGCGTAGCCATGCCAAAACAAAAGCCATCTCCCCTGCGTTTAAATGCCTTCAAAGCAGATAAGACTGCCGTTTGGATTTCAAAGTAATTGGTAGTTTTAATGGATTCAGAACAGCCTCGACAGCGCCGTCTATCTCGCAGTCACCGTTGCCGTTGTTATTGCTCCTCCATGGTTCCGGCAGCGTTTGACAATGCTGTCGTTTGTCCCGTCCGTATCACTGATTGGCTAATCATCAGTCCCCTCTGTGCCCCTCACTGGATAAATGGAAACCACAGTTTCATGTCATGATGTCAGTTGGTGGAGTGCATGATGAAAGACCTGGACCCAGGCAGTACAGGAGCCAGGGACGTGCTGGGCCCCCCGTGCAGCGCTATAGATCTCTCTCTATAGCGCTGCTGCTACTCAAAGATTTGCCATTTCAGATCACGACAAGTGACAAGCCAGTGGGCCAATTACTGTACATAACATGAGTAATATTTTGTCGTTGTCGGGTGGAAACCTTGTATGTCCAAAACCGTTTGTTTTGTATTTATCATTTTAAAAATTATTTAAACTAGTGAAAACAGCTGATCTACAAGCAGTTGTGTGCTTGTAGATCTGCTGTTTTCACTAGTTTTGTGCGACTGCCTTGTATGATGAAGCAGGGCTTTGTTTTGCGAAAAAATGTACAAATTTGAAACTTGGAGATACAAGGTTTCTGCCCGACAGTGACGATTTACTTTGTTGGCCGCCCAGCCCCCAAAATGGAACGAAGGCCGACATTTTATTTGACATTTTTTCCTAATGGCTGGCCTGGACCGGCCAGGAAAGAACCGGCCGTTCGGGAGTTGTCCCGCTTTTCCCAATGGCCAGCACGTCCCTGTCCTGGACCCAGGCAGTACAGGAGCTGTCAATGCTGACATGAAATATTGCCCATGAAATATTGTGGTGCATCTTGGGAATGGGCTTATTGTGTCTAAAAAGACATATTTATCCACTTCAAAATCGTTAAAATCACAAATGATAGAAAGAAGTAAATGAAAACATCATCTTTTCTTTTCTCTAATGACTATCTAAAATATGAACCCTGGTTGTAAAAAAACAAAGTTGTCCTTTAAAGGAACACGTCACCCATATTCAACGCAACCCTATCTTCATATAATTGATCCTCACTAATGCCCATTATGCTGTAAGATGGCACATTTCTGTCTCTCACTCATTGACTCATTGGTGGGCTGTGACCAGTTCAGTTACCAATGACATAATTGAGGGGATTGCAAGCTAACAGAAACCTACAATCTTTCTCTTCCTGGAAAGTTGGCATGCTGAAATAGAAGCCATTCTTCTTGCATTATTAAGGCTTTATTCTCGGACGTAGCTTAGGCCTAAATGGGCAAAAAAATCACACTTGTGTGAACTGTGTGTGTGTGTGTGTGTGTGTGTGTGTGTGTGTGTGTGTGTGTGTGTGTGTGTGTGTGTGTGTGTGTGTGTGTGTGTGTGTGTGTGTGTGTGTGTGTGTGTGTGTGTGTGTGTGTGTGCGTGCAACAGCGCCCCTCCCTTAACATGTGTGGTCAGAAAAGGTTACTGCAGGAGTGCAGGCTACGGAGACAAACAGACAGACAAACAGACAGACAGACAGACCCACACACACGGCCACGTATAGGAGCGTTGTGACCACCGCTCAAAAAAGCCTTCCAATGATGTCATAGGTGGCAGGTTTCTGAACTGTCCACGACCCTCCTCTGAGACACAGAGTGAGTAGACAAATGGTGCCATCTTATAATGAGCGTTGGTGAGGACCGGTTATATGAAGATAAGGTTGAAAATGGGAAGTGCTCGTTTAAGCTGTGTTTACCCATCAAAATGTCTGCTGTGGAAAGGCACCATGCGCTCACTTGACGGCTGCGTAAGAACAGAGTGGTGGTGTTTTATATCCAATTCCGTCTGAGACAGAAAGGTCGCTGGCTGATGTTTTCAAGTCTATTTTATCTGTGTTGACAGGCTGTGAGCAGTAATGAACTTCCATTCCTCCTTTATTTTTTCCTGCTCATTTCTCCCCGTCTGGGTTTGTGCCTCTACATCGGCACACTGTAATAACACACAGTGTCAGTTTAACTCCTAGAGGGTACAGATGTAACACAATGGACCCCAGACTTATCGTTGGTACCCTCTCTGAGTTAGAAATGGATACGTTTTGCTATGCAAGAGCACACTTGTTATCTTGCTTTGTGTTAGATTGTTCAATCAACACACTAATTTCACCTGGGAAATGAATACAATTTGAAGGTAACAAGTTCAATTTATTCATATTTCTTTGCCAGGACGGTGTTCCGCTCCAGTAAGTATAGTAATAATATCGAAACACCGCCACATCCACAGGGCTGAGAATACAGTATTTTCTGGACTATAAGGCGCACCTGACTATAAGGCGCACTGTCAATGAATGGTCTATTTTCAAACTGTTTTCATATATAAGGCGCACCTGACTATAAGGCGCACATAATAGACGCTTATGCATCCAACAGATGAAGCTGTGCTAAAGGGAATGTCAATGTCAATGAATGATCCATATATAAGGCGCACTGGACTATAAGGCGCACTGTAGTTTTTTGAGAAAATTAAAGGCTTTTAAGTGCGCCTTATAGTCCGGAAAATACGGTAGTTAAACTTATTTATGTGGTAGAAAGTAGTTGTAAAGACGGTGTAAGTGTAGTTTCCAAACATTAAACAAAACTCACTGAGTTCACCGCAGATATATGTTCCTACGCAGGCAAAATAAAACATTGTCCACAAGGTTGTCTTGAGTTAGGCTTTGTACTTGCTTTAAAGTGCAGGTGCAAAACAACAAACAGGTTCTTCATCATGGCTATTGTAGCTGCTGGTAAAAACCGTTTGTCCCCTACGGTGACTGACCTCCCCCCCCCCTCACCTGTCCATAATTATGCCCTCTTGGCAATCATACCCAGGCTGGGGGAAGCATGCCCTTAATTGGTGCCCAAATGATCCAATAATTCAATAAACTCTAAACCGATAATAATAATACAAAATAATAAGCTAAACAGGTCAAAATGGCTTCTACAAACAGTCTTACTAAGTATAATTTAGAGGTACTTTTACTTCACTTGAGAGTATTTCCAAGCTTTCTACTTATACTTCACTACTATCTCTGAGACAAATATTGTACTTTTTACTCCACTGCATTATCTGGCAGCTTTAGTTACTAGTTACTTTGAAGATTTAGATTATTACAAAACATACTCTCACTACTTAAGCCCTAGTTTAATTTAAAAGGTAATGTAATAAAGGTATCTATCTATCTATCTATCTATCTATCTATCTATCTATCTATCTATCTATCTATCTATCTATCTATCTATCTATCTATCTATCTAGTTTATACTAGACGCGTTGTGAGCTTGGACCATAAATGCAGATCAGCTATTTAAAAAAAAAGTGAAAGCATTGTAGTCTACTTTTACTCAACTAAAATGTTGAATAATAATATTCAACATTTGCTATATAGCACCTTTACTTGTAACATTGTGGCATTGCTACTTTGACTTAATTTGAAAGGGAACTTGGGTAACGCACATCGACTGGTGGATGCTGCGATAAAGAGGCTTCAGTTCACAAAAGGACGTAGCCCGCACACGGAGGACATATGGGTACAAAAGACCTCTATTTGTCTGATAACGTTTGGATCTTGTTGTGGATCTTCCACAGGTCAGCATGACCTTTTGTACCTACCTCGGTGTGCGGGCTCTTATCCTTTTGTACCTACCTCGGTGTGCGGGCTCTTATCCTTTTGTGAACTTTGGCTTAATTGAAAGTAAGTACATCATCCACCGCTGATATCGAAAGGCCGCCACGGGGCTGCGAATAGTTTGGTTGTCACAACGTATTTACAATCCTGGGCTTTTGGCATTTCTGCAGCGAGGTCAGGCTGAATCCCCCAGAGCAGAGATGCTTTCGAATTATCATATCTTTTCTTAATATTTTTTTTATAGCTACAGTATATTGTCACTGTCGGGCAGAAACCTCATATCTCCAAGTTTCACATTTGTACGTTTTTTCACAAAGTAAAGCCCTGTTTCATCATACAAGGCCATCGCACAAAAGTTGTGAAAAACGCAGCGCGAGGCGTTGTAGATCTTGTAGATCTGTTATTTTCACTAGTTTAGTTCATTTTTAAAATGATAAATACAAAACGAACGGTCTTGGACAAACAAGGTTTCCACCCGACCACAACGATATCCTTTTCTTTCTTTTTTTCTTTTGAGCTACAGTATATGTCAAACCAGCTCTGTTCCATAATGCATGAAGCATCCTGGATGGTTTCTGTGTGTACACACTCAGAACAGGGACTTCTCTCCTCAAAGAGATGGCATCACCCATGCAGCCACAGCTGGGCTTTGCAGTTCTTGTACAAACGAGGTGACCTTTTCAGCAGCGGTCCGTTGGGATAACAGAGTGTGACATCCACACACAGTAAAATCCTCAGTGTTAATTTAGCTCAGAAGCGTGCACAAATGAAACCAAATGGAACGTTTTGGTTCCATATGGGCGCTCTTTGGAGCGGTGTTGGGCAAGTTAATGAGGACATGCAGGCCTAATAAGTTACTTTACTTACCCGTAATTGCCGGACTATAAGCCGCGGCTTTTTTCCCATGTTTTGAACCCTGCGGCTTATACAAAGGTGCGGCTTATATAAAGATTTTTACAGCTAATGGCCAGTTAGTTAGTTTTATAATGGTCTTTAACAAGGATTTATATATAGATTTTTACAGCTAACGGCCACCAGGGGCGCTCTAGCGGGAAGCAGGAAGGACACCTGCGGCTTATAGTCAGGTGCGGCTTATATATGTAAACATTTGATTTTTGTTCTAAATTTAGCAGGTGCGGCTTATATTCAGGTGCGGCTTATAGTCCAGCAATTACGGTACTACTCCTATAAAAAAGTAATTTTTATTACTTGGTATATGAAAAGCAATTAGCTGTGTTACTTGCAGGCCTGGAATTTCGTCATTTTAGGGGCAAGGCCAGTTGGCCTTTGGTGTTGTCCATTTTTTGAGGGCACAAAGGCCAAATGCCAGGGCAGGAAGGCCATCAAATAAAACAAGATTTTAGTCCATTGAAAGAATTTGTTGAAGTTAAGGGTTAGGGCTGATAACCTAATCTGCAGTGAAATAGATAGATTATGGTATTTACAATCTCATCCATGCTCAGCCCTGCACCAATCAAAGACACTGGATTGGTTTAAAGATGGGGACTCGGGGGAGTTAAAATCTCAACAAAAAAACACTGGTGTCTACATGACAAGAAAGACACTGGTGTCTACTGTCTACACGACAGAGACAGAGCAGAAACTGGTACAGTAAGGTGGGGTATTAAGGCCACTGTGGCCTCAGGTCATGACATTGGTTTGAGGGGCACAAGGCCAAACTGAGGGGTAACAGTGGCCATGGCCTTCATGGCCTCCCTGAAATTCCTGCCCTGGTTACTTGTCATACAGTATTGCTACAGTATAGTACTTAAAATATATGTACAATTACAATACAGCCCTGCCCACATCGCAGCCTCTAAACCCGATTGGAATATGTATTTTATACAGTGTATATCTATGTGCATATAAAATGTGTATATATAAAATACATAAATAAACCAAAGTGATTTAGTTACTTGGATTAGTAACTTATATAATCACTGTTTTGTCTATTTTAATCCCTAATAATAATGATTTTACTGTAATATATTATTTAGCAATAGGTTACTGACCAACACTGCTTAGCTAGAATTATATTAAACAAGTAATTTACTGCGTGCATGCGTGTGTGCGCCTGCCGAGTTTGTGCTATCCCCAGAGAAGTGTGTGTACATACAAGAATGCAGACATACAGTGTCTCCAGCCTTGTATGGCTGCTTCCCATAGAGTTATATATAAACTAGAGGATGGATTCCCCCACCTATCCATTTCAATGAAAGTTGCTCACCCAGCACATTGCTTCCCCTGGAAGAGCAAACCACCAAATTTGGGCATCCAATACCAGACTCGGCCACTAGTTGGGGCTTGCTTCAAAGATCCTCTGCGGTCTTGCTGCGTCCTCCTGCTCTCATCAGTTTCCCATGCCCCCCCCCCTGCCCCCCCCCTCTCTGCTGTGTGATGACATCATCAGCATTAACTCCCGCTGACTGACATCTGGGCACAACTGAAACAAACACACACACACACACACACACACACACACACACACACACACACACACACACCAATATTGTCTGTTAACCCATTCAGGCCGGGTACACATTTTAGTGTATGGGAGGGGCTTACAGTACATGTACAGTATGTTGCAACATATTTGTTTTTGTAGGCTAAATTCCGATTTAGGCCTAACTATAGGTTAGGCCTAAATGGGTTAATCAATTCCTTTACTGTCAATGCACTGCAGAGAAACTGGTCAAAATAAACATGCGTGTACATCGTCTCTGTGGGGTGTAAACCTCATACAGTATGTCCAAAATAGTTACTTTTCAGGATTCAAATTATAAAACGGCAAAGGTAGCAGATCTACAAGCTCGAAACGACTGTTGTAACCTGATCAGAACCAATGCAAAGACTTAATGGAGGTCCTTAATACTGGGACGGTATCAGCATTGGTCTTCAAAGCAGTGCAGAAAAGTGCAAAGTGCCAAACAAAAAAATCTGTTAACTGAAATAAAAGAAATATATATAATAAAAAAAGATGACCGAACTCTGTTAAAACTAACTAAAACAAACTGAAATGATAGATAAAATGCCCCTAGTTTTAGTTTTTGTAAATTATTTCCACTGAAGCAGAGAAAGCCATGTGCATGTCCCTGATCGACCGGAGGATCGATCGAAAAATAGGAACATATTCTGTGACTATACTTGAAAAGGTAAGGAAAAATGAAAAATAGCTGCCACTGGTTAGTAGTTTGGTTAAATATGCTTGGCAGTGATTGAGTTAAAACTAACTGAATTTAGAAAAAATAAATCTAAACGAATCTAAAATCAGAAAGTGAGCTTTGCTTGTATGGGCCGTTCTGTCCGTGACATTGGCTGTGGTGATGTCGGTCTCTGCGTACTTTCTATGACATTAGTCTTGTGTGATAGTCTTGTGCTCCTATGGACATAGCTCTGGTCCAGACAGACCCGTCACTAAATGACTAGACCAGGATTTCTCAGCCCCTACGAGCGCTCAACTTGAGTCAAAATAAACTAAACTACTTCACTACTCACCTAACCAAAGGTAGTTTTGCGTTGTTGAAAGTCTATTCTCCACGGTGATGAACCCCTCAGCACCCCACCCACTCTGTAAAATACATTATTTTTGTCATGAAATAAAACGCATCCAACTCAACCGCCACTTATTTCCGGGTTGTGAACCGCTGTGTCTGCGGTGGCCGCTGGGTGGCTCAAGTTGAGCGCTCGTAGGGGCTGAGAAATCCGGTCTAGTCGTTTAGCGACGGGTCTGTCAGAGCGTCATTGCAGCTGATGCTCTGGACCAGAGCTATTATGGACACGGTAGGAACATAGGGACTGGAGCGGTTAGCACCGCTCAACAATCCCAAACTATTCAAACCTTGGTGCAGGGCGTAGGTTTGTATGGCACTGGTTTTCTCCTCTGTTCTCACCCACACATTGAATGTATAGATTACCACAGACATATCAGTAGGCAGAGATCTCTGATCATCTGAACATGCGACACTAGGGACCCCATACAGTCCCCTCAAGGACCATTGGGGGTCCCCGGTCCTCACTGACCTAGAAGATCTAAATTCATTCACATACTGAACTGTAGCTTTTCATGACTAGGACCCCCATATGAAAATACATTGTTCCATGGACCCCCCCATGCAAGTTGTATGTCTTTGTGAGCTTATACAGTAGATTGGTTATTTTCAAATAGCTGATTTATGCAGGGTTAAAGTGGTTATACTGATTCTGATGCTATATTAACTCATTTGGCAGGGGACCCGCTGGAACCCCCCAAAGACCCTCTCAGAAGTACTGCTGTGGGTAAGATGCTAAGGGAGAGTGGGAAGGACTATAATGACTTGTAATGCCTTTTAGCTTTTCTCTAGTGAAAGTTGAAATGAAAACTTTGGCTGAAATAAACAAAGCTGTAACTTTGTATTCAAAACACGCACGCATGCACGAACGCACACGCACGCACGCATGTGCACACACACACACACACACACACACACACACACACACACACACACACACACACACACTCTCTCTCTCTCAGACACACACGCGCACACACACACACACACACACACACACACACACACACACACGCACACGCACAAACTGCGGTTGTTAAAATCCTGGGTGTATCCAAATTTCGGCACAGTTTCACTAAATATTTATATTTCACACAGCCTGTTTTTGCTGCTTTGAGCTAGTTGAGAACTGGGAGTCATTATACAAGATGTTGACGTGGGCTTGGCTCAGGCTCAGCCCTCGTGGGCCATATTTGTCGAGGTCTTTCGACCACATTGTTCCCATGATTAGCACGTCACTATGTGGATTGAAACCATTCACAACCAAAATGGTTGTAAAGGTCCAAGGAATGGAATCTGATACAGGTTGGGAAACGACGTCGTCTCTGTCAGTTAGAAACCTCATTATGTCAAAAACTGTTACTTTTCAGGATTAAAATTGAAAAGCAGTCAAAGCAGAAGATCTCCAAGCTTGAAATGCGTTGCTTCGCGCCGCGTTTCGAGCTTGTAGATCTGCTACCTTTGAGTGACACTGCAGTGTGATCAAGTAGGGCATTCATTTACGAAAAAAACACAATTAAAATATGTTAGAATATGGAGATAATGTTGACATCAACAATATGAATGTCCTCTTTTTTTTAGATGGGAGTGTCCTTTGGTGTCCCAAGCGGTGTCTGCCCCATGCCTTATCGATAAGGCATTTAAGCCATTATAGAGTTGAGGAAAACGATACAACAAGATAACAAAAAATAAATAAACATTGATCACCGACTTGCTTATTATGGCCATAATGCTGTGATGACATCGAGTATCTCCTTATATGGGCATAAAAGGGAAAAGGACGTACAAATACAGAGATCCCCATATATGTCCATAAAAGTGACATAGGCAGGCAGAAAAACAAGTACAATGGGTACAGCTGGAGCAACAGGCGTTGCATAACTGGGTACGGCATACTCCTGACTACTGACTTGCATCTGGATCTCATCTCATCCATCTTATTATACCTTACCTACTGAGACACAAGCCCTCCTTCCCTTCCCTTCCATGATGGAAGTTAAACGAGGCCCTGTACCCAGGGGCGTCACAAGGGGGTGAAAAGTGGGACTAGGGGAGTTACTAGGGCCCAAGGTGGAGGGGCCTTAATTATTTTGTACTTTAGCTATTGAAAAATAGCAGATATACAAGCTCACAGCGCGGCACCGAGTGCCACACTGCGAGCTATTTTTGAAAAGTTGTGAAAATGTATGCACATCTTTGAATATGTGTATTTTTTAAGCAAACATTTGTAACTCAACTTTTGCTTCTGGGGTGTCGCTGGAACTAAATATTTGGAGATGGGGGTCCGTGGCCAAATACATATCATTTTGGGGGTCCTTGACATGAAAAAGTTTGAGCACCACTGACATAGAAACAGGTTTTTCAAAAAACCATAGAAGGATTTGAAATAATTATTCAAAGACTTGCACACATCTTCAAGATTGTTAAAAAAAATAGCAGATCTACAAGCTCGCAGTGCCGCTGTGAGCTTGTATATCTGCTATTGTTCAATAGTTAAAGCACAAAATAATGCGTAATAATGCGTCTAATGCGTCAGTGAATCCTTGTACCCAGGGCCCAGAGTTTGGTGTGACACCCCTGCCCTGTACCTTCCAGCTAGTTGGGACCATTAGACGCCTCAATAAATCACAGTCACACACAGCCATGTTTATCTCTGTCACTGGGAGACCCAGACCTTGGCCGGCCCGTTGCCCTGGTAACCGCCAGAGGAAGTTGCACTTTTAATTTAGTGTGTGGCGATGAAAGAGAGATTTATTTCATGTTGTGACAGTTGGGATTCTACCCCCGACCCCCAGCCCCAACCCTCTCAAGTGGACAATTCATCACTTGTTTTTGATAGAGGTGCTGCTGGTGGGAAAATAAAGATTAGAAGATGGGAGATGGGATGTGGTGTGTTTACAGATTTTAGATTATCTAGCTGCTGGAATATTAGGAGATTAGTTTTTACCGAAATGTGGGGACAGGCTTGTTGACTTGTGTCTTAATAGAATGTGGGGACAAGATTGACAGTGTAGACTCTACAAACCTCTACACTGTAGAGCTTTGCGCCTGCTTCGCCCTTATAGTAACCTTACCAATCATGGAAATTGGCCCACTTATAGTCTGGTCAAAGTGTCATGCGAACATATGCCCGTTTGTGTCCATCTGGCATATGCTGTGTTACGGGCATAGACGGCCGCTCTCATGGCCCTTATACTGTATACTGTATGCCTCAATATTATGACATCACCCTCTATGTTTATATCAGGTCGCACTTATTGATGGTGACGTCACCTTGAATACTGGTCCCTCATTGGCTTTTACGTTATGATGACATCATCACCTGATTGATGACATCACTCTGTGTTTTCAAGGGTTTTCCCATTGGATGACGTCAGCGCAGACACGCGGACGTAGATTTCGCTAATTTATAGATAGATGTGGGGAAAGGATTTACAGTGTTTTTTATAGAAATGTGGGGACAGGATTGACAGTGAAATTCATTCAGCAGAATGTTGACAGTGTTTTTATCAGCATAATGTTGACAGCCAATAGAGGAGTTTTCATACTGTAGCCAACAAACACATTCTCACTATCAGCCTTCAAAAAGGACTTGAACCTTACCTGACGGGTACAAGCATGTATTGTGTGTTAGACCGTAGATAGATTATTGTACTCACATTTGTATTGTATCAGTGAAATGTACACCGAGCCTTTCTAAAGGTTGGTCCTGCAGTTTGACTTGCTCCGATGATATCTTTCTTCATCAGTCTGTGTGGAAACGGCAGGTTTCTGGAGTAAATATTCTGGTCTGCAGCAGACAGATAATATTTATCACGTGTAGCTGTCAGTCATCACAGCACTCCTCTGCAGAGCTGCATTCATTATAGTCTGACAAAACCCCCATCCGTGCGTGGGTGTGTGCGAGTGTGCATGGAGGTGTCCGCGCATGAACCCCAGAATGCCTATTCTGGGCATGTCACAACAGGAGAAAATAGAGAAACATTTGGCGAAACAACCATTTAGCATAAATATGTAGGCTAATCACTGACTGAATGAACATAGCTGAACATTTGCCAAAAACTACAAGCTGAAATATGTAAACACTGGGTAAAAATAGCTGAACATTTGGCAAAGATGGCAGATTTACAAGCTTGCAGATCGGCTATTTTCTGCTATTTGACATACAACGGAATATATACCTTATAGTACAGTAGGCTTAAATGGTTGAATCAAGGAACAGTTCCTTTGTTACATTACCGTAAGCTGCTGTTGGGCAGAAACCTTTTATCTCCATACTCTTAACTTTGTGTGTTTTTTCCGTAAATTAATGCCCTACAGTATATTTGATCGTACTGCAGCGCCACACGAAAGCATCAAAAGTACACTCCACTCGGGGCGCCCGCTGGCTTAGCGGTCCAGGCGGATACCACATGCGGGTTGAAGTCCCGTTGCTGAATATCACTCCCTGACTCTCCTTCTGTACTAGCAATAAAGGCATAAAGCCCCAAAAAGTACACTCCACTCAAAACGCGCTGCTTCCCGCAGTGCTTCGAGCTTGTATATCTATTAGTTTTGGACAGTTTTCCACCTAACAGAGACTATATACACAGTATGTATACACTATGGCAGTATGGCAGTCATATCAGCACATAGAGACTATTCCACACCTACAGTAACTAAACACTGTCAGCAGCTGTACAATATGATATGAAAACTGTGCAGTATTATATTATACACAACGACACGTGCACGCACACACGCACGCATGCACGCACGCACGCACGCACCCACGCACGCTCAGACTGGTTGTTAATTAACTAAATGGAGGTGGGCTTTAGGTCTGTGTGTGGAGCTTTCTGAGACATGGAGGCTCTTACGATTATTAGCTCTCAGTTGAACCCAGTTAAAGCACTAATTAAGTACATTTTATTTAATTGAGTAAATTACTTGAGTATGACCATTTTTTAAATATTCTATACTTCCACAGGAAGATTATAATTAAGTGTTTTTCTTTTTTCTTAATGCATTGCCGAAAGATCGGATCGGGAAAGATCGGGATCGGATCGAGAGCAAAAATATGTGATCGGGATCGAAGCAATCCCTAATAATTATTATACTTCTTATGGAAAATAATTGTGATTATCTCAAATAAAAGAATTGTGATCAGGCGAGTATTTAATAATTGTGACAGGCTTAACCATTAGCACCAACATTCATGCCAGGCGCTGGGATCATGTCTGGTGCGTTGAGTGTGAGAGGTGAAGATGCTTGCTATTGGCTGTGACGGATGGCGACTGCTTCGTGCAGACGGAACAGCGTCGGCTCATTAGTATGCGTGAGGCGTGTGTGCGTGTTAGGAGCTCTGAGAGCGTGTGTGTTGTTTACACAACCATTTATGTACAGGTGCTAGTGCACTCTATTCTGTGTGTGTGTGTGTGTGTGTGTGTGTGTGTGTGTGTGTGTGTGTGTGTGTGTGTGTGTGTGTGTGTGTGTGTGTGTGTGTGTGTGTGTGTGTGTGTGTGTGTGTGTGTGTGTCACTGTCTTGATGGCGTGCATGCGTCCTACTGTTTCTGTATTTTGACATGTGCGTAGTATGTCTTTGTTTGACTGTTTGTATTCTTGTGTGCGTGTGTTTGTGAGCGTGTGTATGTGTGAGTGTCAGTGTATGTATGTGTGTTTGTATTCTGAAATGTGTGTGTGTGTGTGTGTGTGTGTGTGTGAGACTGTCTTGATGGCGTGCATGCGTCCTACTGTTTCTGTATTTTGACATGTGCGTAGTATGTCTTTGTTTGACTGTTTGTATTCTTGTGTGCGTGTGTTTGTGAGCGTGTGTATGTGTGAGTGTCAGTGTATGTATGTGTGTTTGTATTCTGAAATGTGTGTGTGTGTGTGTGTGTGTGTGTGTGTGTGTGTGTGTGTGTGTGTGTGTGTGTGTGTGTGTGTGTGTGTGTGTGAGAGTGTGTGTGCCCGGCTTGATGTGTCTGTTTGTGTTCTTCTGACGTGTGTGTGTGTGTGTGTGTGCAGCTTGATGTGTCTGTGTTCTGACGTGTGAGTGTGTGTGTATACAGCTTGATCTGTCTGTCTGTTCTGACATGTGACATGACGTGTGTTTCCTCCAGGGGGCAGCAGCGTACCCAGAGAATGAGGACCAGCAGCAGAGACTGCGGGAGGCAGCAGAGGGTCTGAGAGTGGCCACCAACGCTGCTGCACAGAACGCCATCAAGAAGAAACTCATCAACAGACTGGAGGTACACTACAGCAGTGGTTCTCAACCTTTTCAGGCCTCGACCCCCAAAATAATCATATTTTAACTGGGGACCTCCCATCCTGACGAGCACTAAGAGTTGAGGCATTACATTTTGTATATCACGGTTCTTTTGTGAAAATAGCAGATCTACGTGCTCACAACGCCTCACTTTGCGACTAAGGCATTGTGAGCATGTAGATCGGCTATTTTCACAATTTCTGCCACTAATATTTGACAATTTGAACAATGTTTAATTTGTCATTTCAGAGGTATTAAAAGGTCCTTAAATTGTCACTTTAGAAATGTGCTATACACTTAAACTTTATGTTGGTTTGTTTACTGTGTGTTGAGTGAGAAAACAGTATTTGAAAATGTTTGTGCCAGGGACCCCCAGACATTTCAAACTATTATTTTTTTCTAAAATGTTCAAATAGCAGATGTACAAGCTTCCACGTTGTGTTGCGCTGTGATTATGTAGATCTGCTATTGTTTTTACATTTTTGAGCCAACGTATATAATATTTGGATAAAGGAGTTAAATTACTGTGTTGCTGTAATGGACATTAAATGGACATACTCATCATTTTGTACTTGACAGTACAGTACAGTACTTGAATAAATATTCATGGTTACATTCCACATGTCAAATACTTGACATGAAAAGAAAGAAAAGAAAAAAAAAGAAAAGAAAAAAAAAAACATGTTATGGCTAAAATTGCTTTGCACTGAGGAAGGGAGATTGCTCCATTTCCATTAACTTAAACACTTTTAACAAACTGTTGCATTAAACATGGATTCGGTTTACATTTCCCGGGGACCTGTTGGTTTTCCATCATATGGACTGGAACTGGAGAGATGTAAAGAAATTGTAAACGTTTCCATAAATATTCACTGCTTACAGTATTGCGATTATGATGCATTCTAACATCACCGCTCAAAGACAGAAGTTTGGCTTGTTCAGAGAAGCAAAGAAGGAGAGAGAGAGAGAGTGAGAGAGAGAAAGCTAGACAGAGAGATACAGATGGTGTGTGTGTGTGTGTGTGTGTGTGTGTGTGTGTGTGTGTGTGCGTGTGCGTGCGTGTCCAGTGTTTCTCTACTAGATTTACACCCTTGACCTTTTCAACTGAAAGGTTTGGATGCTGCTCACCTTTGAAAATAAATCATTTTCCTTGTGCAACAGCTCAAAAGTAAAAACGTGTCACTAGCTTAGAGATCGCTATTATTGCCATGCGACACTATCCTATGATGAGGTATAAAATGTGCTAAGTCATTGTTCTTGTTATCTCTGGGTACGCCAACACAAATTCCAAATCAACGGTACTTTGGTTTTGGCAATAAATCATTGAATATTGAATATTAAATAAGATTTGTTTAGGCGTCCTCAGAGTTACTACAGGTGGGCCACCAAATCTTTGTGTGATAGCCAGGATCATGTTTTATACATTAACCATGTGAGCCCTAGCATCCCTATTCTGAGTGGAACATTAGCCAAAAAGAGCAGATCTACAAGCTTACAACGCCTCGCACTACACACGGTTCAAGTGGTTAAATGTCTGAAAATACACGTTAGCCTACTCCTTGAACATGATGACAGTGCTGTCAAACAAGTCTATAAGCTGTCTTAAGCAATCTATGAACATTTTTATCTGCAACACAATTTTATAAAATATGTAGTGGGGGTCCCTGATTCATCTCTCTAAGCCAGGGGTCTTCAACGTTTTCAGGCCAGGGACACCTTAGTTGAGAGAGAGATGAAGCAGGGACCCCCCACAACCTATACATAGATTCCATATAGTTTAATTGTTTGACAGTACGATCATCAGTGTATTTTGGATTCATGTCAATTTGTGTGTTCAGATATTTAACCACTTGAACCGTCAATACTTAATAAACATGACCTTTCACTCTGTACTTTTTCCCCTTTACACCAAACCTCTTTGCTAAAAATAGCCGATCTGCAAGCTCACAACGCCTCGCGCTGCCGCTGCGAGGCGTTGTGAGCTTGTAGATCTGCTATTTTTGGCTAAAGTTCTCAGAATATGGACACTAGGGTTCAAGTGCTTAAAATAAAAAAATGAGAAAAAAAAAAGAATCTATCACTGGAGGACCCCCTGTAGTAACTCTGAGGACCCCCTAGGGGTCCCGGACCCCCTGTTGAAGACCCCTGCTCTAAGCTAAGGGGTCCTTGGCCTGAAAACGTTGAAGACCCCTGATTTAGGGTATACATCTACATAAGGGTCCTTGACATGAAAACATTTGAGCACCACTGATATAGCAACATTGTTTTTTCAGAAAACAGGATTTAGAAGGATTTGTAGAATTTTGTAGGGCCAATCTACAGTATGACATCTACCGTAATTGCTGGACTATAAGCCGCACCTGAATATAAGCCGCATCAGCTAAATTTAGAACAAAAAGCTAATGTTTACATATATAAGCTGCACCTGACTATAAGCCGCAGGTGTCCTTCCTGCTTCCCGCTAGAGCAACCCTGGTGGCCGTTAGCTGTAAAAATCTATGTATAAATCCTTGATAAAGGCCATTGTAAAACTAACTAACTGGCCGTTAGCTGTAAAAATCTCTATAGCCGCACGTTGTATAAGCTGCAGGGTTCAAAACATGGGAAAAAAGCCACGGCTTATAGTCCGGCAATTATGGTACTTCTTCATGTGTGTTCTCAGAATGCAGCCAAGCAGGCTGCAGCTGCAGCCACGCAGACCATCGCTGCGTCGCAGAACGCTGCTGCGTCCAACAAGAACACTGCTGCTCATCAACAGCTGGTGCAGAGCTGCAAGGTGAGGCTGAGACAATGAGCTGATTTATGAACATCTTTAAAGGACTGAGGCTAGGATCATTGTTACCACAGAGGAGACTGTCCTTTTCATTAATCACATGACTTACAGTATAGCGTTGCTGTCGGGCAGAAACCTCCTATCTCCATATTATTTTAACTTTTTGTGTTTTTTCATAAATTAATTAACGCTCTACTTGATCATACTACAGCCTAAAACAAAAGCATCAAGAGTAGTAGAACTGAGTGCCCCCGATGGCCTACTGGTCTAGGCACATATACATAAGGCTTTGTGTAGCCTGCGGCAGGTCGCTGGTTTGATTCCCAAGCCCGACCCAGGTTTGCTGCGTGTCTCTCTCTGTCTCTTCCCCCATTTCCTGTCTGTCTAACTGTCTGTCAATAAAGGCATAAAAAAGAGTATTAGAACTGCAAGCCTGAAATGCATTTTGAGCTTGTAGAACTGCTACTTTATGTTTTTGAATCCTCAAAAGTTTAGGACATAGGAGGTTTTCACACGAGTAAGACGATATGTATGTGCTGTATTTATAAAGCCCTGACTGTGTGTGCGTGTGTGCGTGTGTGTGCGCGTGTGTGTGCGTGCGTGCGCGCGTGTGTGTGTGTGCGTGTGCCTGCAGGCGGTAGCAGATCACATCCCCCAGCTGGTTCAGGGTGTACGTGGGAGCCAGGCCCAGCCAGAGGACCTCAGTGCTCAACTGGCTCTCATCATTGCCAGCCAGAACTTCCTCCAGGTACGGGATATAATCTTCTATAAATGCATGAAACCTGTGTGTGTGTGTGTGTGTGTGTGTGTGTGTGTGTGTGTGTGTGTGTGTGTGTGTGTGTGTGTGTGTGTGTGTGTGTGTGTGTGTGTGTGTGTGTGTGTGTGTGTGTGTGTGTGTGTGTGTGTGTGTGTGTGTGTGTGTGTGTGTGTGTGTGTCACATATCTCGAGAAACGGCAGACTGATCGACTTCAAATTCGTTGTGCGTATCACAGCGTATCCAAGGGACTACACACAAACAGAGAAACTGACATTCTTTTTTGTCAAATATGTTTTATTGGCAACAAATTATCAAGAGTTATACAATGGACATGTTTTCAGTGTAACAATTTTCTGTCTTCAGCATAATTAAAGGAAAGAAAAAAGAGAGAAGAGAAAGAAGAAAAGAGCAAGAAAACAAACAAACTGACTGATTTTGAATAGAACACCAATATGATTCGTCGCTCACAAACTCGCTCACATTTTGTTAGCAATGCCAGCCACTGAGGTTTATGAAACCAAATGATTGTCAAAACTCCCGTCCACTGCCTTCGGCTCCACCTCATACATGGCATCCTAAAGCTCTTGTGGTTTCTCTCTACAGCCCGGCAGTAAGATGGTGACGTCAGCCAAGTCCTCGGTCCCCACGGTGACGGACCAGGCGGCGGCCATGCAGCTGGGCCAGTGTGCCAAGAACCTGGCCACCTGTCTGGCTGAACTACGCACCTCAGCACAGAAGGTACGCAGTGCACCAGTGGGTGAAAACACACTCAAATATTGTACTTAAATAATAAAAGTAGCAATACTGCAGTGTAGAAACACTCTGTTACAAGTAGAAGTCTGTTAATCAAAATGTACTTGAGTAAAAGTACATGTACTTGGACTACCAAAAGTAGAGAGTTATTTATTATGCAGAAAGTCCCATTTCACCAGTTTTAAAATGTATAAAAAATGTATTAAAATCATTTGAAAATAGCAGATCTACGTACAGGCTCACAATGCATCGCATTGCGACACATTGTGAGCTTGTAGATCAGGTATTTTCAGTTGGCCGAAATGTATGTAGGGCTGAAGTGGGTAATGTATGTTTTATAATAATAATCAAAATCTACAAAGTAACTATTAACGAAAGTTTTTAAATAATTATAGTGGAGTAAAACATATAATATTTGCCTCTGAGATGTAGTGGAGTAGAAGTAAAGTAAAGGTATAGAAATTTTAAAGTCGCTGAAAATTGTACTTAAGTACAGTACTTGAGTACATTTACTTAGTTACTTTACACCACTGCAATTCACACGCACGCACGCGCGCACGCACACACACACACGCACACTCTGAAACACCTGGCAGAACTACACACCTCAGCACAGAACGTACACAATGCACACACACTCTGAAACACGCATACGCACGCTGTGACTGCTTTGCACACTCAACTCCTCTTACATGTACTTCTACTAGTGTACAAATTAGCATGCACAGAACCTGGAGCCACTGCTGAACACTCTGAAAAGGTTGGCCATCGCATCGCACTATGCACACACACCCTAGGAGGGCACTATGTTGCAATGTACAGCACTAATGAGCAATATGGGCTCAAATTAACCTAAAGAGGCAAGAGTGATATTGTTTTGGTTATTGTAAGTGTTAAATAGCTCTATATTCTGATATTAATCATTACTATAAACTCTAGAGTAGAGTGTTTGTTCAGTAACACAGATCTCTCCAGCTCTAAAGCACTAGCTAGAAGTAGTCTTCCTGCTGGGGACCAATCTTTGTGAAGTTCTCTAAATTGCCTAAAATTGGTAACCCAAACTGAAATGTTATTCAGGGGACCCGAGCTACTGAACACTGTAATCGAAATAATTGCCTTTTAAGGCATAGAATTCCTCCAAATGATAACTTGACTGAAACTTGACTGTGCCGTGCGTCCTCCTGTACCCTGTAGGCTCATGAAGCCTGCGGTCCCATGGAGATCGACTCTGCTCTGACCGCCGTCCAGACCCTGAGGAGTGAGCTACAGGACGCCAAGATGGCCGCCGTTGACGGACAGCTGAAACCCCTGCCTGGAGAATCTGTAAGAGTTCACCTCAAAACTACAGTAGACCTCAGTAATATATTGTTGCTGTCGGGCAGAAACCTCTTATCTCCATATTCTAACTAGTTTTTTTGTAAATTAATGCCCTACTTGATCGTACTACAGCATCACAGAAAAACAACAAAAGTTTTTAGATCCACAAGCTCGAAGCACGGCACGAAGCAACGCATTTTGAGCTTGTAACTATTTTTAGATATTTTTGTATTTGAAACAGCTTTGGACCGACAGAGACGATATATATGAGTGATAAATGAATCATAATATTATGTGTGTTTGTTTTGTTCTGTCGTAGCTGGAGAAGTGTGCTCAGGACCTGGGCAGCACGTCCAAGTCAGTGGGCTCCTCCATGGCTCAGCTCCTCACCTGTGCTGCACAGGGAAATGAGCACTACACTGGTAGGTTTACCTCTGCTAGCTGCTAGAGTTCACAAATAGGCAATAATCTATCTATGATTCATGTATTTGTGTATGTCTGTGAGTCTGTCCTTCGTATATCTAAGAAAGGTTCATTTGATCGACTTCACACTCGGAGGTTGTACAGCTGAGGATTCAAGGCAGTGCAGGGTCCAGTGGGAAGTCCATCAGATGAATGTTGCGAGCTTGTACATCTTCTCATTTTTTTTTATAAGCTCTGAAGATTTTTCTAAAATGTTTGGAATTTTTTTTATCTTGACATTTTTCTCAACACAAATATTCTCTTCTGGGGGTCCCTGGCACAAAGTCTTTTCAGATGGGGATCTGTGGCGAAATACAAATAATTTGGGGGTCCTTGACTTGAAAACGTTTGAGAACCACTGATTTAAACTATATCTCTTCATTGCTTTCTCTCTTACTGCATCACAGTTGATGCTATAGGAGGCGTTAAAGTGCCACAGGGGTAAGGTTCCTGCCCACCACCATATCGTCATTGTCAGGCAGAAACCTTGTATCTCCAAATTTGTGTTTGTGTTTTTTTCGAAATTAAAGCCCTACTTCATCATACAAGAGTATTGCACAAAAGTAGTGAAAATAGCAGATCTACAAGCACACAACGCCTCGCGGTGCGAGGCGTTGTGTGCTTGTAGATCTGCTATTTTCACTATTTTAAATCATTTTTAAAATGATAAATACAAAACGGAACGGTTTTGGACATACAGTACAAGGTTTCCACCCAACAATGAGGATATGGAGACTAGGGGTTTGTATCCTCCACAGTGCCTCCAGCCTGGCCCCAGCGCTCCATCAAACTGTTTGTGGGTGGGAAGCCAGACGGGGACCTTGGTGTCACACGTATCCATGTCCATGGAGACATGCAGTTGTCTGTGATCTCCTTAGGACCAAATGTACATAGGGGTTAGCAGTGCTAACACCTTCATTTGATCCTAACGAGAGCACAGCTGTTAACTTAGCAGTGTATTTGTCTGTGTTCTTCTGACGACCAAATGGAGTTAGCAGAGACAAGGGACAAGAATACAGAGAATTGGATAAAGAGGAAGAAAAAGAATTGCCAAAAAATAAAGCGATAAGGAGTCTTGACGTGTTTTCTTTTTATATTTATAATCTATGACTCCCAGGTTGTCCTAGTTCTGTTTATTGCATTAACTGTTGTCCACAAAGGGAGAGTTTGAGAGAGCCATTTGAATGCATGAGTACAATGTTGCAGAACACTGCACAGATAAGAAGTGCATTCAAGGCATAGAACACGATGGGAGAGTGTTTTTTGCAGGTCTTTCAGTCCGAATGTATCAAAAAAGCAACTGGGTTAAGCACCGTTGGTCCAACCAGTTTAACATTCATCAGCTTCGGCAGGTTAGTATTTCACCAGGTTAGCATTCACCAGCGTTGGCAGGTTAGCATTTCACCAGGTTAGCATTCACCAGCATTAGTTTTACTGAGGTTAGGGTTAAGGTTAGGTTTAGGTGTATCTCCGGCTTCTCCGCCCCCCCACTTTCGGCACCGCCGCGCAGCCAATCACAAGCTTTGGCTGCCTTAACCCAGTTGCTTTTTTGATACACTTGGACTGAAAGACTGGCAAAAAACACTCTCCCAGAACACTATAGGCTTCAGATGCAGTCTGTACAGGCAAGGCATTCAAGCAGAAAATCCTTCCTTCCATACAAAGATGATGCACATAGCATTTTAAAATAGGAATTCAACATTTGATTTACTTTTTACTTTTTCGTCGCTGTTGGGTGGAAATCTTGAACTAGCATTACTTTTCAGGAAAAAAAGAACCTGCAGTATGTGCCAACAAATCCAATATAGTTATTATGTAGTCACAAGCTCTTGTTAAATATTTATAAAACCCACAGACACACTTTCACTTTCAAAAGTCTTCAAGAATAGCAAACCTAGCCTATCTACAACCCCACAACGCAAGAGATATGGAGATGCATGGTTTCTGCCTGACAGCAACAATATTCATTTCACAGTAGAAAATCTATCAACACTTTGTGAGTGAAGAATAGTTTCTTATCTGTTTTGTCCCTGGTTGAACTTGACAATAAGTCCAAGGTGAAATGCTCTACACAGCAGCTTAAGAGAAGTGGTCTTGTGGGTCACAATAAACGCAACTTTCCTTTAGTATTCTTGTCAACAACTATATCCAATGTGAGACTCCAGATTTCCCCGGGGACGGCTGTTGCCGTGAGGCAGGCAGACTCTTAAGGCCCAATTACATTTCATCATTATAGCGCATGTATTTGTCAAAAGAGAAGACTTTCGCCTTGTATTAACCAGTGCATGTCACCCAGTGTAATTAGACAATCAGTGAACAATAAAGCCCCATAAAGCAATGATTAATTACTGTCTGTCTGTAAATGGTTTCCCTGGCAACACCGCAGTGTCTTTGCTGGCCAATGGCCTTAAGTCTGAAGCTTCTGTTAATGCCTAATTTATTCTCCACTGCACAATGGTGTCCCGTGGCAGATCTACAGAACACGTCATGTTGGACAAATTAAGTAGTATGTTTTATGTTTGTATATATGCTCGACAAAGCAGGGTGGGTTTGAATCCCCAGACTCCACGGTGGTGGGCAGGCACCCGAGCGCCTTGGACAAATTAATTATTAAGGCGGGGTACCTTCTTCACCACAGTCCACCAGGTGTCTGTTTTTGTTTTTTGCTGTGGGACACCGTCATACGAACTAAGAAGCAGGCATACATCTCATCACCGTCATACGAACTAAGAAGCAGGCATACAGCTCATCACCGTCATACGAACTAAGAAGCAGGCATACAGCTCATCACCGTCATACGAACTAAGAAGCAGGCATACAGCTCATCACCGTCATACGAACTAAGAAGCAGGCATACAGCTCATCACCGTCATAGGGACGAAGTATGAATCTATGCTCCTATCGTGCAGGTGTAGCTGCCAGAGAGACCGCCCAGGCCCTTAAAACCCTGGCCCAGGCTGCACGCGGCGTGGCCGCCTCCACCACGGACCCCCAGGCCGCGGCGGCCATGTTGGATTCAGCCCGGGACGTCATGGAGGGCTCCGCCCTTCTTATCGACGAGGCCAAGCAGGCTCTGGTGTCCCAGGGCGACGCAGAGAGCCAGCAACGCCTTGCACAGGTGAGACACTGTTGTTTTGGGAGTAGAGAACAAGAATAGAGGCCTTTCACGGGATCGCTTAGAACATACATGGGCAACAGGCGGCCCGGGGGCCACATGCGGCCCCCACCTTCACTTAATGCGGCCCGCAGGTTAATATTAGAATACTGATATATTATTGATTTCAGCTGTTCCAATTCCAAACATGCAAACATGACCCGTTTTAATTCCGTCAGTCTATCTTAGTAGCTTAATGACTACTAGTATAGTAGGCCTAGTACTAAAATGTTAGTCTTTTCTTTCAGATCCAACGTATTTGTGTTTAAGTTCATGAAGTTAACATGAGTATAACTACGGTAAATGCATTTGAAATCAAATACAATTTGTACATTTCAGGATTCCAATTGAAAAATAACAAAATCCAATTCAAAAGAAGCAAAAATAGCAGATCTACAAGCTCAAAACGCATCGCAGCGTGACGTGTTTTGAGCTTGTAGATCTGCTATTTTTTGCTTCTTTTGTATGAGATACATAATGATATGAGATGGATAGATAACTAATTATATCTGCTTAGTAAGACGTGAAATTGGACATATGACAAAAGATGAGCAAGGTGTTCTTAATTATATACCAGAGTGGCAGATTCCCAGCACACACACGCACATTGATTATTGATGCTCTGTCCTCCTCACAAAGTGAATGAATGATGCATTCCTCCATGGCAATGTATTGTAGATGAATTGTAGATGAATTGGAGGGCATTGGACCAAACACCCGGACGTTCGTTGCTGTCAGGCAGAAACCTTGTTTCTCCTTATTTCAATGTTCTTTTCGTAAAAGAATGCACCTACTTCATCATACAAGAGTGTCGCACAAGCGTAGTGAAAATAGTCGATCTACAAGTTAACAATGCTGTTTGTAGATAGATATTATAAAAAAGGAATGTTTTTTGACATACAAGGTTTCCACCCTCCCTCCTTAATTAGTTTTAACTGTGGTCTCTGCTGATAAGAGGATTGACTGTGGTGCTGTTAAATGATTTCTACAAGCTAACATTTTCTACACTGCTCCTACACATTTTGCTCTCAAATCACGCTGCGACCTGACGGTCGCTTATCTCCCGATTAGGGAGTCTTACTGGTTTTTCTTTTCAATTTGAGTTATGATGTAGATTTGCTAGTTTATTATTTTTAATATATATTTTTAAATGCATAGTTTTAGTTTAGTTTATTTGTTTGTTGGGGTGAGATTAAAAAGGTTCTGGGAAAAAAGTCATTCTACAAGGTTAAACATAGGCCATTTTCTCTATGATTATAGTTAGTTTTAGTGAACTATAACAACTCAGAACATCCTGTGTCCTGTGTGTTGCAGGTAGCCAAGGCTGTGTCCCACTCTCTGAACAACTGTGTCAACTGTCTGCCTGGCCAGAAGGATGTGGACATGGCTCTGAAGAGCATCGGAGAGGCCAGCAAGAAGCTGTTGGTTGAAACGGTGAGCAAGGGTGCAAATGTGTACCCGTGCATATTTCCCCTGTTTATATAGCTTCCATTAACACATTCCCCGTCTTTTAAGAATACCTTCGTACTCCCATATGCCATTCGTCTCCATAGACTTCCATGTAATTCATGTGCACGGATCATGCACACCCATGCCTAGATCATGCACCACGTGTGTCCACATTGCTCACAGCTTTCAAACAAAAAAATCTGAATGGAAATCCGTTCAGGCATTCATGAGATAGCAGCCATTATGTTTTCCTAAAATGTAAACAAAGATGGCTGCCATGTCTGAAAGATGGGGTTGCTATGGGGGTTAAACATGCAATTTCGCGATTGCTATCATGCCTACTAATTTTTTTTTCAAAAACGGGAAATTCTCTGGACTATCGGGCCTGGCAGGTAGAGACATTAAAATATTCTCTGGACTATCATCATCCAGAGGAGGGTGTGTTTGCATCGGTCCAATGCACAATTTACCATTTACCATTCACAACTTTGGTTGTTGAGTTCACCCTCCCCTACAACCACCCTGGATGATGATGCGTACGTCCAGAGGCAAATGAACCCACTTTTCTGAGCCTAGTAATTCAAAAAACTACAGATTACAGAAAATTACTGAATGTTGAAAGTTGAGTTTTGAAACATAAAAAAAATAAGACCTTTAATTTCAAGGTATGCATTGATATTTTTGGGGCATATTGACTCGTGACCCATAAAAATTCTAGCTTGACCTAATGGGTACTGACCCATTGTTTGGGAAACACTGGTCTAGAGCAATGTATTTTCCATTTCCATCTAACCTGGCCTCCACCTCCTCCTCCCCCGTTTCTCTTTTGTCTGGCTGCAGGTCCCTCAGTCTTCCAAGTCTTTCCAGGAGGCCCAAAACGATCTGAACCAGACGGCGGCGGACTTGAACCAGTCAGCGGGCGACGTGGTCCACGCCTCCCGCGGCTCCAGCAGCCAGCTGGCCGTGGCCTCGGGGAGCTTCAGCGAAAACTTTGACGAGTTCCTGGACGCTGGCATCGAGATGGCGGGACACACCCCGGTACGTGCTGACGGCAGTGGTTCTCAAAGTGAGGTCGTGGCATGGACAAAAGCACGGTTTTGTGCAAATTATGCAATAATAAAGCATTTGCATATCACCGCGATGTCAATTAAGCCTCAAGTATCACCACGATGCGAAACATGTTGCAGCTAGCATGGAGGCAAACGTTACCTTAACGTAACCTAACTCTGGTCCAGAGCATTAGAAGAAAAACGCTATGGTACCGATGAGCCCTTGCACTCAGCCTCTCGTCTGTAGTGAAATAATACACTTTCGCTACTCACCAAAATAGAAAGATGGCTTGAGGGAAAAATTAAAAGTTGTATTTTTTCAAAGAGTAACTCTGTTGTGAATTTATTCTTCATTCCTTGCATCTCCTGTACTCACTGTAAAAAAAAGAAAAAAGAAAAGAAAGATATTTTGCAATTTGCCCATACAGTATACATGTATATAACTTAACCCACAGAAAATATGAAGCGTTGGGCCTTCTAAGTTTGGATATGAGTCAAGCCAGGGCGTCACCTTGAAACTCTCATACATTGATTGATTGATTGATTGATTGATTGTTATTTGTTTGTTCCTTAGAGAAAAGATGACCAGATCCAGGTGATTGGAAACTTGAAGAACATTTCCATGGCGTCCAGTAAGCTGCTGCTGGCTGCTAAGTCTCTGTCTGTGGACCCAGCAGCGGCCAACGCCAAGAACCTACTGGCTGCTGCTGCCAGGTACAGTACCATACAGTACCCCCCCCCCATATTGGCCATATTGAGTGGCCAAAATACAAAATCATTTTGGGGGTCCTTGACATGAAAACGTTTGAGCACCACTGACATAGAAACATAGGTTATTCAAAAAACAAAGATTCAAAGATTTGAAATATTCAAAGACTTTTCACGATTCTTCAAAAATAGCAGATCAACAAGCTTGCAGCGGGACACGGTGATATACGGTGCCACGCTGTGAGCTTGTATATCTGCTATTTTTCTATAGTTAACGCACAAAATAATGCGTAATAATGCATTCGGAATCTCAATGGGTTAAACCCCCTCCCCCCTATGAAGAACATTCATGGGGGACCTGCAGTGAATCCTTGTACCCAGGGCCCAGAATTTGGTGCGACACCCCTGCCCCCCAACCACACACACACAAGGAAGGTTAGGCAGGAACAGACAACACCCGGAATTTGGCACACCATGGGACGCCGCCATGACACTTTTGGGTGGCGGAAGTGACGAAGTGCTCATAGACGCTAATGTTATTTTGGGTGGCCACCGGACGTGGCCACCCGCCACCCATGGAGCCTAGATGACGTTGGTGACTGTTCTTGCTGAGACCTTCTTTGCACACACACACACACACACACACACACACACACACACACACACACACACACACACACACACACACACACACACACACACACATACTTGTTTTTGGTACATACTGAGGACTTTACATTGACTTCCATTCATTTTTCTTCCATTCCTGTGGCCTTACCCTAACCCCTAACCCTAACCCTAACCCTAACCCTAAACCTAACCCTTAACACAACCCCTAAATTTAGTGAGGACCGCAACTTAGTCCTCACTTTCCAAAAATGTCCTCCGGTGCTCACTGGGTAGTAAGAACGGGTACACACACACACGAATAGTATATTATACCAGTAAGACTCCCTAATCGGGAGATAAGCGACCGTAGGTCGCTTATCTCCACAAATAGGGCAAAACATTTTTTTTCCTAAATCTTCCTGATCCATGTTGATGACATGAGTGTAGACATGCTGTGTAGTGATTTTCGTGATTTTAGGGCAAAATCTGTAGGAGTTACGGCATTTTATGTGAGCTGCAGTGGAGGGGGTCCTCCACTGGGGGCGCCACCACTTTTGCATCCGTTCTGGAGCACCAGGAGTCGGTGGTCCCCGGGAATTCCCCGTGAGCAGCCCCGTTGGCGTGGTCATTTGGTCATTTTTGCACATTTGGTCATTTTTTACATCTGGAGGTCCCCCAGGGACCTGGGGGTCCCTGGAGCTCCGGGGGTAGGCGGGAACGTGTGTGCAAAATTTGGCATGGATCGGGGCAACGGTTGCGGAGATATGAGCAGGGCAAGAGTGTGACGTGTGAGGTGTGACAGACAGAGGGACTGACACTACTTACACTACTTACACTTTGTGGAGGTTTTGATAGTAAATGCGACCTACGGTCGCAATAACAATAAACTAATTTAGTTTATTGTCTGTTTGTTGTTCCAGAGCGGTGACAGACAGCATCAACCAGCTGATCACACTGTGTACCCAGCAGGCACCTGGGCAGAAGGAATGTGACAACGCTCTCAGAGAGCTAGAGGTAAAAACACCCTGTGCTTCAACCTGTAGTGCTATGCATTGTTAGTTAACATTGGTAAATCGACTACAGGTAAATCCATGCTAGGTTAATCCGCATAAGTACAGTACGTATGAACATAATCTACATGAGGGAAGGTAATCCAGCATAGTATTGTAGTATTCAGTGTTCAATATTCTGATGGTAGTCGAGTGGAAACTGTTCAATAGGGTTTTCAAGCACTCAATACTACTGTAGAGCTCCTTTCCTGGCCATATTGACCATGATAATCGACCTTGTAACCAGAGCTGTTGCTAAGGTTACAAATCACAATGTACAGTTCAAGCCCTGCATGCACACCAGTGGTCTTCAGTGATTTTCAGGACCCCTTAGCTGAGAGAGAAACAAAGCAGGCACCCCCACTGCATGTATGAAATTGTTGCATTACTATTAATAATTTTGAAGAAAGCCTTCCACGTAACTTGTTTAGATGCATTCAAAGCTAGCTCACCATATTTAGCGGATTGTCTCATTAATGTCTGTTGACTGTTGAGAGATTTGAGCCTACGGTAGCTTGGAAGTATTCCACTGGTTTTTGAATTGCATAGTAGTTAAATTAATCTACTCAAGTGGCTGGGGTCCCCCTGTAACACCCCTATCACGGACTCCTGGGTGCCCCCGGGACCTCACTTGGAGAACCAGGGAGCTGACCTCTTTGTTTTCCCCTCAGGCGGTCAGGGGAATGCTGGATCACCCCAACGAACCAGTCAGTGACCTGTCCTACTTCGACTGTATCGAGAGCGTGATGGAGAACTCTAAGGTAAGCCTCACTCACGTCAAAAACACTGGCCACTCTGCCAGTCCCTGCACACCACCACAGACACTGGTCTGTGTAAGGGGTGGCAGTGGCTCAGGAGGTAGAGCGCTGGTTCCCAGTTCGATCCCGGTCTCTCCCAACGTTGGTGTCGAAGTGTCCTTAAGCAAGACACTGAACCACTAATTGCTACTGATGAGCAGGTTGGTGCCTTGCATGGTTTCCTCCGCCATCGGTGTATCAATTTGTGTGTCAATGGGTGAATGTAATGCACTTGGATAAAGATGCTATATAAATGCACCATTTTACCATTTATCATTTTATGTTTTCCATAATATGCACAGCCTAACAGAGGAATGTACTCTACCAGCTTAGCAACTCTAATCCCCTACCTCTCTTTCTTCTGCTGTCCTTGTCTTGGTCTTGGTGTTGCCAAATATACAATAATTATCATATTTGTAAAATAAGTTTACCCTCTGTACAATGTACGATCAATATTGCAAAAAATGCCCAAATGTACTATAATTAATAATAATTGCCACAAAAAATGTGGGTTTTCACACGGATTGATTCACACGGAAATCTGATCCTAGGTCTGTACTTGGAGGCATTAAAAACAGACGTTGCATCTTTGGAGTCAGTCATTATGCTTGATGCATGATGTGCATGGGCATGCACATGGGAGCAAGCAGGGCAGAGTAGGGTCCATGTTGTCTACTTCACACAGTGTACTGCATTTTTCTTTTTATTAAGTAGGCATGTCAATCTTCTTTTTTTTTTTTTTACATATTTACACCTTTGATTAGTTTTTTGTTTTCAGCAATTGATAGTTTTCGTAATATTTCCGATAATAATTGTACAGCTATCTTGGTCCTTGTGTCCAGGTTCTGGGAGAGTCCATGGCAGGCATTTCTCAGAACTGTAAGACGGGAGATGTTCCGTCGTTTGGAGAGTGTGTTGGAGTGGCTTCCAAAGCTCTGTGTGGCGTCACGGAGGCTGCAGGACAGGTACTGTACTGCTGAGACGCACATTATTATTGTTGTTATTGTTATTGTTGTTGTTGCTTGACAGGCTAACCTGTGTGTTCTATAGATAATGTTAGTGCGAGTCCTCAAACTCTTTCATGTCAAGGACCCTCAAATTGATTTGTATTTGGCTGCAGAGGCATCACCTTAAAATATTTAGTGCCAGACCTCCAGAAGCAAAGATTTGAGTTAAAATGTTTAGTTTAAAAAAGATTTGCACAAATGTAAAAAACAAACAAAAAAAAAACAAAAAAACACAAAAAACAATAGCAGGTCTACAATCTCAATATCTTAATAGCCAAAGTATAACATATGGTTAAAGTGAATATCAAAATGATTGTGATACTACAGTACATTAACACATTTAGCTGGGGACCCCCTGGTACCTCCCAAAGGACCCCACTTTGAGAACCAATGGAATGGAGGACTGTGGTGTAATTGTTGTCATTCTCCCCAGGCCTCCTATCTGGTGGGTGTGTCGGACCCCAACAGCCAGGCGGGACACCAGGGTCTGGTGGACCCCATCCAGTTTGCTAAAGCCAACCAGGCCATCCAGATGGCCTGTGACAACCTGGTGGACCCCGACAGTAGCCCCTCTCAGGTGAGACCCTTGTTTTGGTAGAAATAAGGGACCAAAAACCAAATGTGATTTAGGGTCTTCCCTGGCCCTCTGTAGAAGAACCATTTAAGCACCTTACAGACGGACGGCACAGCAAGCGAAAAGCTTCCCCTGATTGGTCCATGTGTTGATGGTGAGGAAGATGCATGCTGCGGCATTTTCAAACAACAATGGCTGCCGCTGCCCTCGATGCAACAAGTGCAACAGTTAACGCTGAAAAGTTAAAACAAGCAATAAGTGAAGTTATTTCAGAGTTGGAATCAATTACAACAATTAAAAATGAACAGGAGTATGCGCTAGCGGAGTTCATCGGCCAAAAAGACGTCTTTGTTTGCCGTTCTTCCAACTGTCTGTAGCCATAAAATATAACTCCTGTAGAGAGCTATTTTGAAGATGTTGAGAGAAAACGTCTTCCAAATAAAAGCACTCTACTGGAGCTATCATTTATGGCTAGACTGGCTGCACTGTGATGACAGATGTTTTGCTACGCTGATTGGTTAGAGGAGTCTGTCTGTCAAGGCAAGTACTCCCGACCACTTTTCAAGCTGCCTATAATAGCCCAAAGCCCAGACTCATATTGTGGGAAGGAACGAGTGTGTGAATGCACAGTATGAGGCTGGCTGGCCAGGCTACCAAATAATCGCCCGCCTCTCATTGAAAATGAATTACTAGGATGCGGCAACTGCGCCCCGCCTGAAAGGTGCTTTACTCCTATAAAAAAAACGGCAAAAAAAGGATAAAATCTTCTTCATTTTATAACTTACAAAAGCTTCATCTTTAGAGGCGGTCAGATATATTTTACTTTAAAACCAAATTAAAACTTTTACCATAGTATAGCAAGTATTAGATAATTATATTGATTCGTTGGACAAAGTCCATACTTTTAACTTTCAGGATCTTAGAGAATAGTTTTACTGGTATGTTAGAATTCAGTCCTGGGCTTTCTCAGGAAAAAAAGACTCCTCTTTTTACCACTGCAGGGGAAAGCACAGTGTGCACTTTTCTTTAAAGTTTTTTTATTCTTTTTATTTCATCAACTGTCCTATTAAAATTTGAAGCTTAGAAGGGAAACTGCACTGAATGCACCTTCTTTGTCCCTCTAGGCTTTGATATTCCATGGAATGTAATTTCACCTGTCTTATGGTCCATGCTGATATTACAGACACATTGCTGGTCAAATGCTATTCTTAATCATTGTGTGTTATTTCAATGTTACATTACTGCCGACCACATTTTCAAAGCGTACTGTAGCTTTTTAGATATTGTCGTGTGCTTAGGAAAATGGCAATAATGTAAACTATACATGATTTGTAGTTGATAGATTAAAACATACAAAAACACTGGTATATTTTAATATGATTGAACTTAATGTTACAATATGCAACTTTTAGTAGTGAATAAAATGTTATTTTGAGTTGACTATTATGCATGGTAGCGCTTGTTAATACAATATAGTAGCTAACTGTGGCAGTTGTATTTGGTCTCCCTGCACTTCTATTGAGACATTTAGAACATGTGCTCTGGTAGGACTGACAAGTTGTACTCCCCAGAGCAAGCAGGCGTGCTCTATTCGCTCTGCGGTAAATTTCAGTACTTGGTCGCGGGAAAAGCGAGTTAGAATGGTTTGCGTGCAGCTTTAAAGCCAGCTTCTTATGAACCAAGTCCATAGCCTCGTCTTTTGAAATGAAACGGGTAATTTGAACATGATTATTCTGATATCTCTGTCTTCATGTCCGCAGGTGCTGTCGTCCGCCACCATCGTTGCCAAGCACACCTCGGCGCTATGCAACGCCTGCCGCCTGGCGTCCTCCAAGACTGCAAACCCAGTGGCCAAGAGGCACTTTGTCCAGTCTGCCAAGGAGGTGGCCAACAGCACTGCCAACCTAGTTAAAACCATAAAGGTATGACTGCCAACAGCACTGCTTTCTGCTGCTACAGCCAACATGGGCATTCTTGTGCAGTCAAATTCACTTGGTATTGTGCTGTTCCTTGTGCTTTGTCTTTGTACAATGCCGGATGTTCATATGAAATGGGGCCAAAGTTTCAAGCCAGTAAAGTAAGTAAAGTTTCAAATAATGAGGTAAACCAGGGGGGTTCAATGTGTGGTGAAGGTGTTGCATGATGTGGTCCCTCCCTGAATTATGGATTCAGTATAGGAAAGTGAAGATGTTCTTTTTTTTGTGTTATACGAGGACAGTAAAGAGTACCATCATCATTATGATAATCATTTCAGCAAGGGAAAGAAGGAGATATAGAGAAATAGGAATAGAAAAAGAGGGGTTACTATAGTATGCTTCAATTCCCAAAGTACTTCAGCCCTAATTACTACAGAAGATGATCAGTTCATTAAGATCCACAGACTCAGTCTAAAGGAAATGTATGAAACACAGTCCGCTGTGAAGTTCTGGATAAGTTGTCAGGAAGATTTCTCAGAGCATTTTGCAACTACATACATACTGTATATCTTTTAGTTTTTCCATGCTGGCATAAGCGATGAACAAGTATAGAGCAAGGTTGGAACCAGAAAATGAGATGAGAATCTGACCCTGTCCACCACTATAGCCAGGAATAGAGAGCATCTGTGCAACTCCAGTCTGGCTAACCATCGTCAAATAAAAGGGAACGCCCACTGTTTTGTTCCTTTTCATCTGATGATGTATCAGAGTCTGCCTTGAGAGGTTAGTGAAACTCAAATAAAAAGCCTAATCTTCATTTTCCTGTGTGTGTGTGTGTGTGTGTGTGTGTGTGTGTGTGTGTGTGTGTGTGTGTGTGTGTGTGTGTGTGTGTGTGTGTGTGTGTGTGTGTGTGTGTGTGTGTGTGTGTGTGTGTGTGTGTGTGTGTGTGTGTGTGTGTGTGTGTGTGTGTGTGTGTGTGTGTGTGTGTGTGTGTGCGTGCGTGCGTGCGTGCGTGCGTGCGTGCGTGCGTGCGTGCGTGCGTGCGTGCGTGCGTGCGTGCGTGCGTGCGTGCGTGCGTGCGTGCGTGCGTGCGTGTGTGTGCGCGCGCGCGCGTGCGTGTTTCTCTAAAGGCTCTAGATGGTGATTTCTCTGAGGAGAACAGGAACAAGTGTCGCGTGGCCACAGCGCCCCTCATCGAGGCTGTGGAGAACCTGACCACGTTTGCATCCAACCCGGAGTTTGCCAGCGTCCCCGCTAAGATCAGCAGTGAGGTGTGTCTCTCTCTCTCACACACACACACACACACACACACACACACACACACACACACACACACACACACACACACACACACACACACACACACACACACACACACACACACACACACACACACACACACACACACACACACACACACACACTCACACACACACACTCACACACAACATTTTGCACCACATCACTTGACTCATTGTCAGTGAATGAGTTAAGAAAAGCTCTTCTTGATTATTCTGGAATAAATAGAATGATTGCTAAGAAAAGAATTGGTCATATGCATTGCAACCCTAATTGGAAGCCTTGACATTGCAAGGTTTCTAAAGTTTCGATGTTTGCCTGTAGGGCTCTGCAGCTCAGGAACCCATCGTCCAATCAGCTCGCTCCATGCTGGACAGCTCCACCAACCTGCTGAAGACGGCGCGCTCATTGGTCATCAACCCCAAAGACCCGCCCACCTGGTCGGTGCTGGCCGGTCACTCTCGAACCGTGTCTGACTCCATCAAGAGTCTCATCACAGCTATCAGGTATGTACTCATGTACTGAGTCTCATCACAGCTATCAGGTATGTACTCATGTACTGAGTCTCATCACAGCTATCAGGTATGTACTCATGTACTGACGTCATGTCGATGTGTTTAGGACAGGGGGCTTCAAAATGTTCAGGACAAGGACCCCTTAGTTGAGAGAGAGATGAAGCTGGGACCCCCACAACCTTTTCATAGATTCTATATAGTTTTCATTGTTTGACAGCACAATCATCAGTGTATTTTGGATTCATGTCAATTTGTTTTTTCAGATATTTAACCACTTGAACCGTCAATACTTAATTAATAAAGTTGACCTTTCACTCTGTACTTAGTCTGCTCTTTTTTCCCTCTTCACCAAACCTCTTTGCCAAAAATAGGCGATCTACAAGCTCACAGTGCCTCGCAGCACGAGGCGTTGTGAGCTTGTAGATCTATTTTGTCTAAAGTTCTCAGAATAAGGACACTAGGGTTCAAGTGGTTAATATAAAAAAGGAAAAAAGGTTTCTGTGATTTGGAGGACCCCCTGTTGAAGACCCTTGGTTTAGGAAGATAGCCATTCCCTCTCACCGCCACTAGGCAAGCATTGATATATAAATGGTCTCCTTATGGGTATGGTTTCCCCCCATCTCTCCCCGTCATTTGAATGAACGCATAGGCTGTGCGTCACATTTTATCACCAAAACTTGTGAGATTGCTAGGCCAGAGAAAGGTCGATAACAAATGTGATTTTCTCCTGATTTGTCTCTCTGACCATGTGGCTAAAGGATCGGTCAGAGGCCGTGTTCACGTTCATTTCTCCCATTGGACTGAATAGACTCATGAGTCATGACCTACTCCTGGTCTCCTAGAGGGGGCGATCACCTGCGTCACACAGATATGGGAAATAAAAGCAAGATGGACAGTCTTGGTTTTCCTATTGCTTGTCTTGGATGGTTTTAATTACAGACCCTCTTCTAGACAATGTCAACCTCTAGGTGGCTCTGCAGGACGCTGGGCGTCTAGAAGTGTGTCTGTGAGTGTGGACCGATCAGGGCCATAGTCCTGGTGACAGTAGGCCAGTGTAGTACACACCACCGCTGAACCCTTGTTTTAACCGTGACCTTCACAATGTCAAATGTGCTGAATGAACTGGACGCATGGAGATCTGTTGTTCCCACAACATCTGCACATTAGCATTCACACACCTCTGACTCCCTTATCTCACCGCTCTCCCACACTACAAACTGAGGATAGAGATCTAAGACATTTCACGGCCATTAAGACCCAAGGCCGATTCTACAAATGCCTTCTAAATCAGTAGTTCTCAAACTTTGTTGTGCAAAGGACCTCAAAATTATATATATTTGGAATATATATATATATATATATATATATATATATATATATATATATATATATATATTTGGCCACAAACCCACTTATGAAAAACATTTTTTTACCAGGGACCCCTAGAAGAGAAGATTTGCATTAATAGAAATTCAAAATTATTTTATATTTTTCAAAAATGTTCAAAAATAGAGGATGTACAAGCAGCATGGCACGAAGTGAGATGCTGAGAGCTTGTATATCTGCTATTTTTGAGAACTACTGTCCTAAATCACTGTTCTAAATGCTATTGCTAAAATATAAAATGACACAAGTTGCTTTCCTGGTTTCAATGGGTTAAAAGTGATGCGTGGGGACAGACGCCTAAATACCCCACCGCTCCAGTATAATGTCATTATACACAAAGCAGAATTTTTGATTCAGTTAACAGTGTTTTGTGCATGGAAGTGGGTGTCTAACTAAGTGACTCTGTCCCGATGGGGCCGGTGCCCAGAAAGCTAATTTGGCAGGCTGGTTTGATCTCTCTATGTGGTGGATAGACCCCCGCGGGACCCCCCGTTCAGCAGATGTGAGCCGAGCTGTAATGGAAAAAGATAATTCACTAGAAATGAAGTTGGAGCTAAATAAATGACCCCCCTCCCCTTTTTAAACACATTTGCAGTATGTTAACAAGTTCCCTTTTTCTCCAATTTGTCTTCCTCTCTTCTCTGTTATGTCTTAATCCTTCATTTTGTTATCTCTCTCTCTCTCTCTGAAGACTTACCTAGCAGTCCTCTCCATTTTGTCCGATAGATGCTAATATTTTCACTGTACTGTACTTAACTCCTTACCCTGTAATTGTTATCTAGGTTTCAAGTAATTAACTCTGATTTTGCACTTGTGAGTCGCTCTGGATTAAGAGTGTCTGTTAAATGTCTAAGTTGTAAATGATATAGTATTTATATCCTTATTCACCTCTCTCCCTCCCCATCCCTATGTTCCTCTCAACACGTTGGCTCTCAGGGACAAGGCCCCGGGTCAGAGGGAGTGTGACAGTGCCATCGATGCCATCAACAAATGTATCAGGGACATCGAGCAGGCCTCCCTGGCCTCGGTCAGCCAGAACCTGGCCAGCAGGGACGACATCTCGCTGGAGGCAAGAAACTCTACGCCCTGCCTCGCGTTCCACTCCAATACTCTTCATTTCCACTCTGATTCACGCTCCCTGTTATCTACTGCAGTGGTTCTCAACCTTTTCAGGCCGCGACCCCCAAAATAATCATATTTTAACTGGGGACCCCCCACCCTGGCGAGCATTAACACTCAGGACGCCACCATTCACTTGCGCTTTATTTTGAAGAGCCCCGGAAGCTCCGTGCGTGTGCACGTGGGTGTACAGTACACTGACGATCCAGGAAGGAGATCTGTTTGTTTACAAACGGTCGCGAAAACAAAAATCCTAACCGGGGCCGACCATCACGGCATAGTGTCGCCGTGAAGACAAGCTGATCTCGGCCTCCTCTGCGTTATTTGCACCTTATTTTGAGATAAAGCCGTTTTTATGTTTCAGTATAGAATAGGAGTGAATGGATAATGGCCGCTCTCGGTTGCTTCTGGCTGCGTTGCGTCATGACGTATGCAGTTTTTTCTTTCACCAGCACCCGTAGCAAGCGTCTGAGATGCGGGTTACCATGGAAACCTTATCTCGTCTGTGAACGTGTTTGGCTACCAAGAGCAGCCAAACTGTTAAGAGTTGAGCCATTACATTTTGTATAACATGGTTCTATTGTGAAAATAGCCGATCTACATGCTCACTTTTTCACTATTAGGCTATTATCACTATTTCCGCCTTGACAATTTGGCCAATGTTTAATTTGTCATTTTAGAGATATTAAAAAGTCCTTAAATTATCACTTTACCTGCTATACACATAAACCTAGTTTGTTTGTTTACTGTTGAGAGAGAAAACAATGTTGCGCATTAAGTTAATCATCTGGGGACCCCCCTAAATAATTTGGCGACCCCCCCCTGGGGGTCCCAACCCACAGGTTGAGAACCACTGATCTACTGAACTCCCTCTCTCTCTCTCTTTCTCTCTATCTCTCACTCTCTCTCTCTCTCTCTCTTACTCACTCTTTCTCTCTCTCTCTCTTACTCTCCCAAAACCTCTCTTTCGATCTCTACTTTTTTTTCTCCCTTAACCGCTGTGTGAAATGTAATGACATTTTCCAACTGGAAAGCTCCTCTTGTTCTACATGAAAGCTTTGATCTGTGTCCTATACGGATCCAAAGGACGAGAGTCTTCCCATTTTGGCTAAACTACATTTGGCCAGTGTCATCCGACATGATGGAAATGCTCTGCTGCCTGCACAACATGCAGATTTAGCCCTGGGAACACATGCAGTGTTGAATTATGCACAATATCATTCACACAGTAGCAGTAGCAACTGTGACGAGCCACAAAAGCAACAAAATGCTTTTCTTCAGTGTTCCAAAGACACGGTAAAGCCCTCTCTCACTTGTCACTACCACACATGGATGCACATATTATGATGACTTCAACCTGCCTGTTGAGCAACACTTCCAACAGCGTCTCGTGGAGCTGTCGCTGACCATCTTTGGTCAGGTTGTAGCTTTTATTAGCTGCTAATGACACAGCAGCGACAGCAAGTGTCGGGTATCCGTTTGTATCTTCATGTAGCTGGCTTCCACTGAAAATGGCTTTTTGGCCTGTTGCTTTGTCACTGCTTGTTCAAAGTTTCAACAAAAGAATGCAGCAGCAAACCGAAAAAGTAGTGTGAGTTGGTGCTGGAGTGGTACCTGTCCTGCCCACCAGGCTGATTGATCTGTCCTCTGACCTCCACTGTCACCAGGCTCTCCAGGAGCAGCTGACGTCGGCGGTTCAGGAGATCGGCCACCTGATCGACCCCGTCTCCACGGCGGCCCGGGGTGAAGCCGCACAACTAGGCCACAAGGTATCAGTGACCCAGTCAAGAGCTGTTACTGTCTGGAACACCTGCAATAGGACGAGATACTGTACATAATAGCATTATTTTACTGGGTGACCTTTCGAATCTTTATGTGCTATAAAGAAAGACGGACTGCAGTGATGCGACTCTGGTTACTGTACCTTTTTGGAACAATTAATCTATGTTTTACTAGACGTGTGTGGGTGTGGGTGTTATGAAGGGTAGGCTAATCACGCTCACCCCCATGTTTTTCGCAGACCACAGAGATTTCATACATAAGCCTAGCTTAGTATTTGAGTTCAATCTTCAATTATTGCAAAAAATAGCCAATCTACATTCTACAAGCTACCATGCAAGCAATCATGATATAGTTCCTAGTCCTCGTGCAAACATAAAACAAGTTGATATGACATGAAATTGCCCTCCACAAAATTAGGTTTTATGTTCAACACCGTTCAATGCAGTGGGTAATGGAAATGCATGCAGACTTGTTTTGTGCACAACTCCTATCCCATTCTAAACTTTGAGCTTTGGGCTTCTCAGGTGACCCAGCTGGCGGGGTATTTTGAGCCCCTGACGGTGGCGTCGGTGGGGGTGACCTCCAGGCTGAGTGACCACCAGCAGCAGATGACCTTCCTGGACCAGACCAAGACCCTGGCGGAGTCCGCCCTGCAGATGCTCTATGCTGCCAAGGAGGGCGGAGGAAACCCCAAGGTACATCCTGTTGGCGGGTGGAAAACCTTGTGTGTCCAAAACCGTCCGCTTTGTATTTATCATTTTAAAAAACAAATGAAACTAGTGAAAATAGCTGATCTACAAGCACGTTGTGTGCTTGTTGATCTGCTATTTTCACTAGTGGCGTGCGACAGTCTTGTATGATGAAGCAGGGGTTTACTTTACGAAAAAAAAAAGTGCAAATACACACTGTTAAGAACTCTGGCCATGACCCAACCCTTCCACGGTCATTTCCAAAACCGGACGGCAAAGTTAGTCAAATGGAAGACGCTGTGTATTTAGGTGTGTGTACATTATCCGTAATCATTGTATGTGTGTTTATAGGGCACAGGCTGCCCCGTGACCCAAATGTCATACTTAAATGGGCAGTGTTTCGAGCTTGCGGATCTGCTACTTTTCTGTGTGACGCTGTAGTTTGTTAGAATAAGTTAGAATATGGACAGCAACGATATGGAACTTGACATTGTGTCCTCTACCCTCGGCAGGCGTGCCATACCCATGATGCCATCGCTGAGGCCGCCCAGCTCATGAAGGAGGCGGTGGAGGACATCATGGTCACTCTGAACGAGGCTGCCAGTGAGGTGGGCATGGTGGGGGGCATGGTGGACGCCATCGCTGAGGCCATGAGCAAGGTGGGTACCGTTCTCTCACCTTAACCACTTAAACCCTCTAGGCTTAGAAACCTGGATCTGAATTGTCTTTGTACCATCTTTGTACCATCCACACCAAATCTCTCACAAATAGCAGATATACATGTATAAGCTGTTGTCAGTGGTGTAAAGTAGCCAAGTACATTTACTCAAGTGCTGTACTTACTTCACTGCAGTATTTCCAATTTTCAGTACTTTAACGTCTAACTCCTTTACATCTTAGGGGCAAATATTGTACTTTTACTCCAATTACTTGAAAACTTTAGTTACTAGTTACTTTGTAGATTTTGCTTATTATTACAAAACATACATTAACCACATTACATTACATTAATAGCCAATCTATAAGCTCAGCATGCATCGTATCACAACGCATTGTGAGCTTGTAGATCTGCTATTTTCAAAAGGTTATTATACATTTTATACATCAGAAAACTTGTGAAATGGGACCTAATGCATAATGAGTACTTTCTACTTTTGGCACTACAAGTACATTTTGGTACCAATACCTTTGTACTTTTACTCAAGTACATTTTCTACATTTTAGTATTGATACTTTTACTTGGGTAAAAGAATTGAGTACTTTTTCCACCACTGGCTGTTGTGTATTGTTGGCTAATGTTCCCCCTGATTAATGGATGTTGGGGTTCAAGTGCTTAAGCCTGGTCCATTAGGCCATTATGTTATTTATCTAGGAGCTTTTAGATCAGACGTCATAGACTGGCCACATGATGTCAGAGACCTGCATTGAAGCCAAGCCACGCTCTCTTGGTTTTAGTATTTTTTTTTTTGCTTGAGCTCGGACATACAGGTATTTTAATATCACAACATTTCCTGTGTGAGTGCGTGCTTGTGGTTTGTGCAGTATATTTTCAGTGTGTTAAACGCTTCTCTCTTGGTTAAAGGGAGATAATTGGGATACTGGTCACGCTTCCAGAGGTGATTTAAAGGAGACAATTTCTGCAGCACTATTAGTAACAGTCGAAACCACAGCCACAGCTCTGTGGTGCTTTTTACCACTTAAATCCTTTGTTGCACAATTATGATGAAAAAGTAGCAGATCTACATGCTCACAAAGCTTGTATATTTTTACTTGCTGACAAATGACAAAAGTTGTAACGTTTACGTGTGTGTGTGTGTGTGTGTGTGTGTGTGTGTGTGTGTGTGTGTGTGTGTGTGTGTGTGTGTGTGTGTGTGTGTGTGTGTGTGTGTGTGTGTGTGTGTGTGTGTGTGTGTGTGTGTGTGTGTGTGTGTGTGTGTGCGTTCTTTCCTCAGTTGGATGACGGTACACCATCGGACCCTGAGGGTTCGTTCGTGGATTACCAGACCCACATGGTCAAATACTCAAAGGCCATCGCTGTCACTGCTCAGGACATGGTACGATGACACCCAGGGGCGTCACAAGGGGGGGAAAGTGGGACTGAGCTACCAGGGCCCAAGGTGGAGGGGGCCTTAATTATTTTATACTTTAGCTATTGAGAAATAGCAGATATACAAGCTGCGAGCTTGTAGATCTGCTGTTTGTTTTTGAAAAGTCATGAGAATGTGTGCAAATCTTTGAATATATGTATTTTTAAGTGAACGTTTGTAACTAAAATTTTGCTTCTGGGGGGTCCCTGGAACTAAATATTTTGAGATGGCGGTCCGTGGCCAAATACATGTAATTTTGGGGGTCCTTCTCATGAAAAGGTTTGAGCACCACTGACATAGAAACCTAGGTTTTTCAAAAAACCTTAGAAGGATTTGAAATATTCAAAGACTTGCACAAATGTTCAAGATTTTCAAAAATAGCAGATCTACAAGCTCGCAATGCGGCACTGTGCGCTTGTATATCTTCTATTTATCAATAGTCAAAGCATAAAATGTGAGTGAATCCTTGTACCCAGGGCCCAGAATTTGGTGTGACACCCATAACTAAACAGCCAAAGTCATAACAGATTATCTGCTATAAGCACTCGAGATGGCAGTCATCTCGACATCTGGTGAAAATGACAACATCTGTTTTCTGATTTGGTGTTCCATGTAGTTTCCTAAAATAAAGTAAAGATTTGGCTTCCAAAATCACACAGAGAACCTGACTAAATGGACTAGTTTGGCTGCTGGTTGGTTTTTAGCAACAACTCCTTGCTCTTGACCAAGCAGCGAAATATGACAAATCCCTTTTTATTAGCATATTGGGGAGTCGGGAAGAAACCATATTTTAAGTTGTTGTGTTTTTGTGTTATTATAATTTTTTAATTAATGCCCTGTTAATTTGTACTTAACTAGAGCCTCACACAAAACTATCAAAAGTAGTAGGGGTGTAACGATACATTTTAACAACGATACGATACATGGACGATATTGGTTCATTCATGGCGATACGATACGATTTGATTCAATGATTTAAAATCGATATAGTAACTATTTAGCAAAGAAATTAAATCTGTGTGAAACGTGTCAATAGTGCATGTTTTTAAGGGAAAGATCTATTATTATGGATACAAATAAGTAAATACTGTGATTTTCTTGCAAATACATGAATACAGACATTAAACATAGGGACAAACCCACCCTGACCTGAACACAGAGATTACACACATTTATCGATAGATCAAGAGTAGCTATATGGAATGGAAAGGTAATTAAACCCCTCTTTTTCATTTTCCCTCTTAAAATTGCTAAATACAAGGCACAAATACTTAGTTTCCATACATTTGCACTGCAAAACGATTCAATACCGATTCTGCATTGTAAAACGATACGATACAAAGCCAAAACGGTACGATATTTTGCTTTTGCTAACGATATAGTAGATCATTGCAAATTCAAATAAATGTTTCGATTCAGTTACTATATTGTTACACCCCTAAAAAGTAGCACATGGCACATCAAGCTACTTTTGCTGGTTTGGTACTGACTGATCGGTTGATGCATGTTCTCCTGTCAGATGACCAAGTCGGTGACGTGTCCTGATGAGCTGGGCAGCCTGGCCTCCCAGGTGACCGCTGATTACAGCCAGCTGGCTCTACAGGGACGACTGGCCGCGCACACTGCCGAGCCAGAGGAGGTAAGACACGTCTGACTGGCTGACAGACACACATGCATACTGTACACGTGACAAACTGTCTTCAGAAGAAGAGCTTCTCTGTTACCTCCACCGGCTGTCAGTCAGTCTGTCTGTCAGTCACACGTCACACTTTTGCCCTTCTCATATCTCCGCCACCGTTGCCCCCATCCATGCCAAAATTTGCACACACATTCCTTGCCTGCCAAACCACTACCTCCACCCCTGTGACCCCTCAATTCTCACATGGCCCTCTTTTAGCACCACCATGAGGCCAATTCTTGTAAAACACATTTTTGGACACTGCTCCTACAAATTCTGCCCTAAAATAACGCAAACCGGTACACAGTATCTCTACAGTCAAGTCATCAAAATGCATCTGTCCCATCTAGTGCCACCATCTGGCTGATTTTTGAAAAACACATTTTTGGACAGTGCTCCTACAGATGTTGCCCTAAAATCACGCAAAGCGGTACACAGTAACTCTACAGTCAAGTCATCAAAATGCATCTGTCCCATCTAGCGCTACCATCTGGCCGATCTTTGAAAAACACATTTTTGGACAGTGCTCCTACAGATTTAGCCCTAAAATCACGCAAATCGGTACACAGTATCTCCAAAGTCACGTCATCAACATGGATCTGTCCCATTTCCCAGCTGCATATTCCCTCCTGATTGGCTACCATTGCCTTCCAAAGTTTGTGTATGCGACCTGACGGTCGCTTATCTCCCGATTTAGGGAGTCTAAAGGGCCATTTGTGGTTGATTTTGTGTACGTTTTTGGGTGAGACAGTACGTACGGTAGTTACGTCGACATACATAGTTGCTCTATGCGTTATGTATGCGCAGACCCACTCTCCGCTCCAATTCTGCTCCCGTTGGAGATTTAACCACCCAGACTGAGTAATAATAACAACACAGTGCACTGCGTGTATGTATTCTCATGCCAATGCACAGCCGTTCCTGTGAGGAATGACGTCTTCTTGGTTGCAATGACGTTCCTTTTTTTACCGTTTCTTGCTAAAATTATATTTCTTGTTGGGACACATATAGTTTGTTTCAGAACCGCTGTTATAAGTAATTGTCCTCACTACTGTCACGGTTGACAAAAGTTCGCCACGGCCGGGTAGTTCAAGCGTACGTACGTTTTTATCGGTTTTGATCCGTCTGGTTGAGTGTTGTCCGTAAGGTTACGGAGACAAACAATTACGTCCGGACCTACGGAGCAACCGGATTAAATGACTCTCCCCCTCCGTTTCTTGTGTATTCCTGCGGCCCTTATGTATTACTATGCATGGTACTTTACTGGTAATGTTGTGCCTGTCCTGCAGATCGGGGTGCAGATAAAGATGGGGTGTTAGTAATGTTGTGTCTGTCCTGCATGCAGATCGGGGTGCAGATAAAGAGCCGGGTGCAGGACCTGGGTCATGGATGCATCTACCTGGTGCAGAAGGCAGGCGCGCTGCAGGTCACCCCATCAGACGGCTACACCAAGAGAGAGCTCATAGAGTGTGCCCGCGCCGTCACTGAGAAGGTACTGTTAACACTTCTACTGCAGTGGTTCTCAAACATGGGGTCGGGATCCCCCCCATGGGGTCCCCAAATTATTTTGTGGGGTTTAATATCAAACTGGCAAATATTAAGTAAACAAGGGTACCTTATAGGTATCTTACAGGGCTCATGTGGTTAAAACTGGCATTCCCTGTAGAAGGGTACTCAATCATAGATGCTACTGTATGTATATTTTTAGCTTACAAAGGCAAAGGTTTGTACACACTGTACTCAGCATATACACAATGATTACTTTTATACACTTTGTACGTTGTGCTTTGTACGTTGTACTTTCCTCTTTAAATAAATGATGTATTGGGGAGGTTGTCTTATATTGTTCTTTTGCTCCCAGCCTTTAGTGTCTTCATAAAAGAGTTTTATAAAGTTCAAGTAATAAATCACAAATGTCAAATTCCTGCAAGACGTTCCAAACTGTTTTCTTATGCAGAGGAAATAACCCTAATGGCTTTTGCTTTTTGTGCAGTGGTGGATGGTAACGAAGTACATTTATTCAAGTAGGGTACTGCAGACTCCGGGATAATCTTAATTCTTGCCTCTTCAGACTCAACCTTAGCCTTTATCTACATATTTTCTTACCACAATGTTAAACTCTAATTTAGATTAGATAGCTAATTTAAAGTTATACGTCGTAGACTTTGATTATTATTATTACAAAACATACATTAACCAATAAAAGGAGTAGTTCACCCATTATTGGCTTAGGCACCAAAAACTAAAAATGGGGTTTAATTGATTGAAAATAAGTAATTTTTTGGCCGGTCAACTACTCCTTAAGCTCTATTTTATCCTTCAGCTATTCAGCTGAAAAGAGCAGATCTACAAGCTTGAAGGTCAGCTGTTTTCTACTTTGCTATTTCGATGGCAATACTTTTGCTCTTCTACTCGGTCCAAGTCTCTTAGGAGAGCTGTGGGAAGTTCAGAAATCCATAGTCTTGTGACATCATCGTTTGACAGATTTTCTTTTTTTAAACAATATTTTTGAAAAAAATATATACATATATATACAACAGCTTCCACTTTAACATTGCAACTTTTCAGGAATAGAAAGCCTGCATTTTCTATTAGCTTGTATTCCCCATCGATGATGTCACAAGACTGGATTTCTGAACTTTCCACAGTTCACCTAAGAGACTTGGACTGAGTAGAAGTTCTTTTTGCCATTTTATTATGAACATTAGTGAGGACCTATTATATGAAGACAGGTTGAAAAGTGGTGAAGTCGTCCTTTAAGTAAAACAAATCTTAGTACTTCTTCCACCAGCAGTCCTTAGGGAATCCAATCAGGATGGAGTGAAAGCACATAGTTTATGACTGAATGAAGCCTCCTCCCCTCCTTCATAAGTCATGCAGTAGCTGTTAGCAGTTCACCCCAAGTGGCTCCGCGCTCCGACCGGAGCATCAATTACCTGATAGAAGGCTTAGGACTGCATCGCTCTCTTGACGTTTTCTAAGATGTTTAGCTTAGGATGAAAGCCTGGGATTCAAACCTGGTTTAACCCATTTAGACCGGTTACACATTATTGCGTATTATTGTAGATCTGGTGATGTGAGGTTAAAAATGAATTTTGACCCGATTCTATAAATTAAATCCTCTATAAAATAAATCCTACGATTCTTTGAAAAAATCTATGTTTCTGTCAGTGGTTCTCAAAATGTTTCATGCCAAGGACCCTCAAAATTACATGTATTTGGCCATGCCCCCCCCCCCCCCCAATCTCAAAATATTGCTGAGCTTGTATATCTGCTATTTTTCAATAGTTAAAGCATTCAATAATTCTAAATTCTTAATCCTAAATGGATTAAGACCTAATGCCAACTCTACAAATGCCTTCTAAAAATTCAAGGACCCCCTAAATGATATGTAAATATAAATGTAAATGGCCTAGTGCTGAGGATCAGCACCTCCAAGTCCGAGGCTATGGTTCTCAGCCGGAAAAGGGTGGAGTGCCCACTCCAGGTCGGGGAGGTGGCCCTGCTTCAAGTGGAGGAGTTCAAGTACCTCGGGATCTTGTTCACGAGTGATGGAAGGAGGGAGCGGGAGATTGACAGGCGGATCGGGGCAGCGTCCGCAGTAATGCGGACGCTGCACCGGTCCGTTGTGGTGAAAAGAGAGCTGAGCCGCAAGGCAAAGCTCTCGATTTACCGGTCAGTCTACGTCCCAATCCTCACCTATGGTCATGAGCTTTGGGTAATGACCGAAAGAATGAGGTCGCGAGTACAAGCGGCCGAAATGAGTTTCCTCCGCAGGGTGTCTGGGCTAAGCCTTAGAGATAGGGTGAGGAACTCAGACATCCGGGAGGGACTCGGAGTAGAGCCGCTGCTCCTACACGTCGAGAGGAGCCAGTTGAGGTGGGTCGGGCATCTGGTTAGGATGCCTCCCGGACGCTTCCCTGGGGAAGTGTTTCGGGCACGTCCAACCGGGAGGAGACCTCGGGGTCGACCCAGAACACGCTGGAGAGATTATATCTCTCAGCTGGCCTGGGAACGCCTCGGGATCCCCCCGGAGGAGCTGGTGGAAGTGGCTGGGGAGAGGACTGTCTGGGCTTCCCTGCTGAGGATACTGCCCCCGCGACCCGGACCCTGACCGGAAAAGCGGAAGAAGACGAGACGAGACGAGGCCTAGTTATATTCTATTAACATACTTATACTCTACTCTATTGGTTAAGATGTATTTATTCATCAAAAATAAGTTCCGGATTGCAGCTTTGCAATATGTATATTAATGTGTTAGTGATATTGACGTGGGGACAGAACCAACTAGCTGTTTTGTATTCAACACGCGTTCTGTTTTGTATCTGCTTCATTTGCAAGGCTCTCACTGACTCTTCCATCCATTACGGCGTTTATTCAAGAATTCTCTTTTTTTCTAATTTGCGCCAGAGGGCCCCTCTCGCCTCTCCAGTTAATCTACTTCCCCTGCCAGTCATAAATCTGAGAGGGAAACCAATTGACTTGAAACTAATTTGACAATTCTTCAGTCCACTGACTGGGGTGATGCTGTAGAGCAGTGGTTCCCAAACCTTTTAGCTTTTGAACCCAAAAGAGAAATGAGATGTTTGCCCAGGACCCAAACCAGTGAAAACAGCGCACAACGTGTCGTTTTGTGCCACGTTCTGAGCTTGTAGATTGACTACTTTCACTACTTCTTTTGAAATTTGTTTACACATGTATTCATTATTTATTCATGAAATTACTAATCATGAATTTTTTTTTTTTTTTTTTTTTTTTAATGTTTTAAATCATAAACAACATAAACATGTTTTGTGCCAGGAGGGATCCCTGGCACAAAACATATTTTCAGATGGGGTTCTGCGGCCAAATATACAGTATATCAATTTGGGGATCCTTGGCATGGTTTGAGTACTACTGATTTAGAAGTTATTTGTAGAATCGGCCTCACGTCTAAGTAAATGGGTTAAGCATTATACCACAGTAGGCCAAGGCTATTTTTGAGAGTTGTGGCCTACTGTCTAAAGACATGTCCAAAATTGGAACACCACGGTTTTCACCTAGTTTTCATTCAAGTATATTTGGACAGCTGTGCTGTGTTTTGACATGCTGCCAAAACACTTAAAACGTATTCTGTGTCTAATTTACTCTAATAACTTTAGAACAGTCTCAGCACTCTCAGCAGTACCTCTGTGACTTCAAAGCAGGTCAAGTTTTCCTCACATAAATACTACTATAAAGAGATAATCTTGTTCACCAGCACTGCAAAAAATAGACCATCCAGTTAATTCCTGGCATGAAACATACCATCTCCCCTAACCTGTCTTATTGCGACAGAAGGTCGCAGTATACCATGAGAAATGTCGTAGCTTGTCCGTCCGTCCGTCTTTCAGTACAGGAAGTGATGTCACGTGACATCACCTCATCAAAAATATTCATACTGTCACTGTGACATCACAGGTGATATCACAGTGACAGTCCATATATGGGTATCCCTGATGTCATTGATATATTTCACTGGCCAGATGGCAAAGGCATGGCCCATATCTGTGTGGCTGGTTCAGATAGGGATCTCCATGTATGGGCATAAAATATATTGTATGTATGGATACAAAATAAAATAAAAAGTCCATATGGTCATTTCCAGAAACAAAATCCCTTTTATGGCCATATATGGAGATTTCTGATGTCATCAATCCCAGGCCGAAAACGTTAATATTAAGACCATATACTGTATGTATGTATATATATATATATATATATATATATATATATATATATATATATATATATATATATATATATATATATATATATATATATATATATATTAATAAAGTATAAGATAAATAAAATGTCCATATACAGTATGGGCATTCCCAGAGGATGCCCTGTTAGTGTACCCCATTATGCCCATATATGGGGATCCCCAGGCATCAAACCCAGGCCCTAACTCGCCAAGGCCCTGCTTGGCTTTACTAATTAACATATGTTTTATGCCTGTATATGGAGATTCCTATATTGTTAATATTAAGGACATTATTAAGGATATTATGTTATCGATATTAACTCATTGAGTGCCTATCCCGAATTAGTTCGGGATATATTATCGTATCACAGAGTGCCTATCCCGAACAAGTTCGGGATAAAAAATAAAAAAAAAATTCAAAAATTCTTTTTTTTTTTTTTTTTTGGACCCCATCAAATCTGGTGAACATGATTTCAATCGCGATTTTGCATGTTCCACCCCCATACAACCCCATCTAACATACAGGGCAGCCATTTTTGGTTACATTACATGTAAAACATAAGGGCGATTATCTCAAGAATGCCTGAACGGATTTCCAATCGGATTTTTTTGTTTGAAAGCTGTGAACAAACTGCACAAATCCACTCCAATGCAATCCAGGATTGCATTGGATTTTTCAGAGCTCATTCTTCTCTGTTTTTTTCCCATGCATGAGGTGTGCAAGGTTTAATCATGGCTAAGTTGACGAAAATAAGGCTTCTAAAATGCTTGGTAGCCAATAGCTAACTTCAAGCTAACTTCATCCTCTTCCTGTACATGCAGTCATGCACAAAGGAAAGTGTTCAGGCAAGTCATGGCTGCAGGGCTTCTGCATATACCAGCATATCTCTATGGGATTTTCTCTGGCCACTGGGCGCCCTCTAGTGGTGAAAGGGGTGGCACTAAATGAGTTAAGGACATATCTGGGAATGCCCATATTTGGTAATGTCTGGTCCCATATACATCACTGGCCAAATGGCCAAGAATTGGCGCGACCTTGCCCTTTAGGGCGAGGTCGCATGTCACCCTGAGGTTGCATGTCACCCTGAGGTTGCATGTCACCCTGAGGTGTCTTACTAGTAGTGTTTACTACAGTATGGTAAACTAAAACTGTAAGAAAAACTTTCCCCAGAGAAACTAACTTTAGAAATAAATCAAATACGAAGCTGAAAAACGAAATGAATAGTGAATATTTCTGTAACTGTAATAACTGTGCTGTCTTTGGTGTTGCTAATAACTTGCTAATAACTCACACTATGTGTGTGTGTGTGTGTGTGTGTGTGTGTGTGTGTGTGTGTGTGTGTGTGTGTGTGTGTGTGTGTGTGTGTGTGTGTGTGTGTGTGTGTGTGTGTGTGTGTGTGTGTGTGTGTGTGTGTGTGTGTGTGTGTGTGTGTGTGTGTGTGTGTGTGTGTGCAGGTATCTCTGGTCCTCTCGGCCCTCCAGGCTGGTAACAAGGGCACCCAGGCGTGCATCACAGCTGCCAGTGCCGTCTCCGGAATCATCGCTGACCTGGACACCACCATCATGTTCGCCTCCGCCGGCACGCTCAACGCAGAGAACGATGAGTCCTTCGCAGACCACAGGTGAGACTGGAACTCTGTGTGTGTGTGTGTGTGTGTGTGTGTGTGTGTTGGTATTCCTTTAGGTCTAATGGCCAAATGCCTCTCCACAAGCAGAGATCAGTGAGTCTCTTTGGAGGAAGCTTAGTCCAAATGTGAAAAACATGTTGCACAAAATCATAACTTGGGCCATTATAGTGTCAAAAGAAATTCTCAAATATAGTTGTAACCCAGGGGTCTTCAACCTTTTTCAGGCCAAGTACCCCTTAGTTGAGAGAGAGATGAAGCAGGGACCCCCAAAACCTTTTCATAATTTCATTGTTTGACAGCATAATCATCAGTGTATGTTGGATTCATGTCAATTTGTGTTTTCAGATATTTAACCACTTGAACGCCTCACAGCGCGAGGTGTTGTGAGCTTGTAGATCTGCTATTTTTGGCTACATTTCTCAGAATATGGACACTAGGGTTCAAGTGGTTAATATAAAAACATATATACAGTATATCACTCAAGGATTTGGAGGACCCCCTGTAGTAACTCTGAGGACCCCCTAGAGGTCCCAGACCACCTGCTGAAGACCATTGCTTTAATTGTGAGGGCCAAATGTCTCCACACGCAGAGATCAGTGGAGGATCTTTGGAGGAACCTTAGTCTTTACTTGGGTCATTATAGTGTCAAAAGAAGTTCTCAAATATAGTTGTGCTGCTAAATCTTATCTCCAGTGCATGATTTTATCACACATTGAGTACTGTTTCACAAACTGGTCTTGCACAGGTATAACGACTCTCAAACCCATTGAACAGCTATATAAGAGTGCGCTTAAGGTGTTCGATAGGAAACCCCACTCCATTGTAATATTCTTCAGAGGTACTGTTTCTTGAGTTTTACTAATTTTAAGGTATTTAAACAGGTCAGTATCATATATACAACCCTAAATGGTCTATGCCCACCTCCCCTAAGGGAATTCATAAAAAGGAAGCCTGATAGAGGACTAGGAAACCATTTCAGAAATCCTTGAGAGATGAACATTGTGACGAGTGAGGACATTATTCCTGCTCCTCACTGGAGAAATAGTTGTTTTGTGTTTATTTTATTTTTTTGGAGGCTTATACTGAGGACATCACTCAGGCTGCGTCAGTGTCCATCACTGATAATGGCAGATGTACAAGCTCGATACAAACATGTCGGTACAAACGTGTCACGCTGTGACATGCTGTGAGCTTATAGATCTGCTATTTTCAGCTTTATGGATAAAATGGCCCGAAACGTTAACATGGCAAATGGCAATGGCATTCATCAAATTAGTTGATGTCCTCACAAGTATAGTATGCAACTGTGTGTGCGTGCGTGCGTGCGCCTGCGTACACATAACCTCAGGGCTCCCTTGTTTAAAGGATCATCACAGCAACTCCAAGCCGATTGATGTCACCACTGCTGTGCATGTGCGCGAGACTTCCCATGTGGATAGTTTACACTGCATTTACGCGCGTGTGTGTGTGTGTGTGTGTGTGTGTGTGTGTGTGTGTGTGTGTGTGTGTGTGTGTGTGTGTGTGTGTGTGTGTGTGTGTGTGTGTGTGTGTGTGTGTGTGTGTGTGTGTGTGTGTGTCAGAGTGACAGAGTGACAGTGACAGAGTGATGTATGTCAAAGTGTAGACAGAGACAAATACAGAAGTTAAGCCCGAGGCTGACAGGGAGACATATTAGCTGTCAAGTAGGGTGTGTGTGTGAGAGAGAGAGAGGCAGGGTGACATATTGGCTGTAGAACAGGGAGGTGGGGATGTCTGGAAACCAGGGATCACAAATCACCCTCGTCATCCTCAGGGTGATGAAGGCAGACTCTGGACCAGGGTTCCTTCAACCACTGAGCCAAACTGGGCTGCGACTACAGCAGTGGTTCCCAAACTTTTATGTCTCAGGGCACCCCATGAATACTTTTTTTAATCCGAGGCACCCCTACATTATACTTTTCACTCCCAGCACCTTATATTTATAGCATATCGTCGTTGTCGGGTGGAAACCTTGTATGTCCAAAACCGTTCGTTTTATCATCTATAAAATGTACTAAACTAGTGAAAACAGCAGATCTACAAGCACACAACGCCTCGCATCGCGAGGCGTTGTGCGCTTGTAGATCGGCTGTTTTCACTAGTTTTGTGTGACAGTCTTGTATGATGAAGCAGGGCTTTGCTTTACCAAAAAACGTACACATTTGAAACTTGGAGATACAAGGTTTCTGCCCGACAGTGACGATATTTTAGTGATTATGTTGCGAGGAAAATGTTGAGATAATAGCCATTTTGGTTAGAACTGAAAATAACTTTGTACTTCAAGTTTAAAATGATACTAAATATTTTTTCAAGTGTCCAAATAAATTCCAAATATTGTCAAATTGTCTCGCGGCACCCCTGGACTGCTGTCACTGCACCCCAGGGTGCCCCGTCACCCACTTTGAAAACCCCTGCATTATACTTTCAAGCCACGCATCCCCAGTGAAGGTTGTAGTGACCTAAAACGGTATTATGGTAGATTAGATTCAGCTGTTTTAACCACTTTCAACTTAATTATCTTAAGTTGAAAGGGTTATTGTGGAATTTGATTGGACCGAATCTGTAGCGGATGACTGCAGATTGCAGCGGGTGGCGAGATTTTGATCCTCTTGTCATCACGAATGAAAGTCTGTGCACAAATGTTGCATTGTTATTAAACTGTACTCGGTGTGCTTGAGATAACATGGTGCAGGGACGTGCAGAGAATGTTAGAGAGGCAGGGGCTGCAATTTCTAAAAGAGCCTTTTGGTGGAAATGTCAAAAATAGCAGACCTCCAAGCGCTGCGACACGTTGTGAGCTTGGAGGTCGGCTATTTTCGGTGCTTCGATACCACACTGAACTAAACATAATCAAGTCAATACTGGAGATGTGGCATATGGATTTCTACAAGGAGAGGGCAATTCTTTCAACATAAGATGCTGCATTCAAGTTCAGGAGAGTTTGGACAAGGCAATCTCTTGAATGCTGCCATTCAGATATGGCATGGAAAGAGGGCATTTGCATTTCTTTCACAATCGTAAAAACTGCATTTAGTGTCTGGAGAGGGCACTTTTTACGATGGATAAAAGGGCAGGGGCTCAAGCCCCCTTTGATGTCTGTGTGCACGTGCCTGACATGGTGTGTTTCATCCTTGTGCATGGTGCAGGGAGAACATCTTGAAGACGGCCAAGGCCCTGGTAGAGGACACCAAGATGCTGGTGTCGGGTGCAGCCTCCGGGCAGGACAAGCTGGCGCAGGCTGCCCAGTCCTCTGCTAAGACCATCACTCAGCTCACCGACGTGGTCAAGCTGGGCGCCGCCAGCATCGGCTCCGACGACCCCGAGACACAGGTCTGACCAACCAACACACCCCAAAGTCACTTTTAAACCACGTTAGGCCTAGAATTATTTAATGCTTTAACTATTGAAAAATAGCAGATATACAAGCTCACTCAGTGCGAGCTTGTAGATGTGATGTTTTTGAAAAATCGTGAACATTTGTGCACCTCTTTGAATATTTTGACCCGATTCTATAAGTTCTCTTCTAAATCCTTCTAAGATTTTTTTCTTTTTTGGAAAAAACTGTTTCTATGTCAGTGGTGCAGTGGTGCTCAAACGTTTTCATGTGAAGGACCCCCAAAATGGTATGTTTTTGGCCACGGACACCCATCTCAAAATATTTCGTTCCTAGGGCCCACCCAGAAGCAAAATTTGAATTAAAAATGCTCGCTTAAAAAATACATATTCAAAGATTTGCACACATTTCACAACTTTAAGAAAATAGTATACAATAATTCTAGGCCTAAATGGGTTAAACCACTTTACACCTGCTGTCTTCATTTTGGGTGTGTCCAGAGGTAGATCTACAAGGTTATGGATGGACCTTTTATTTTTTCACTATGTGAAATCGTTGTACAACAAAGTATGAAATATGGCTAAGTGACGTTAAAGGGGAATTTCAACTTCTGGGGTAATTTTATGTCTAAATTTGGCTTTTGTGTGCACCGTTTGGTATTCAGTTGATCAGAGTGTCCTGTTTCCCACTATAGGTTGTTCTCATCAACTCTGTGAAAGACGTGGCCAAAGCTCTGTCAGAGCTCATCAGCGCCACCAAGTGTGCAGCGGGCAAGGCTGCAGATGACCCGTCCATGTACCAGCTGAAGGGAGCTGCCAAGGTACCACCATGCTAGTACTGTACTGTCATTCATTATAACACAGTGGTTCTCAAAGTGGGATACTTAAAGGGGTACCAGGGGGGTCCCCAGCAAAATGAGTTAACATAGCATAAAAATCTGTTTAACTAGCTTAACCCTGTATACTTCGGCTGTATATTTAAAACAAGCTCTTTCAAGATTCTTTGTTAAGTAGCAGATCTACAAGAGCTTGTACATTTTCAAAAAGTCAAAGTCGTTGAAAGAAATGTGAAAATGATCAATTTAAACGTTTAAAACACAAATCTTGTATGGGGGTCCCTGGCACAACATCTTTTCAGATGGGGGTCCACAGACAAGTTGGGGGTCCTTGACATGAAAATGTTTGAGAACCACTGCTATAACTATTGCTCACTGGCCACTTGCCTTCTGTCTGTAACAGAAGCGCTGCACTGCCCCCTAGTGATGATGGCTTTTTATTCCTCCTTTTTGTGATGCAAAGTAGAAAGATGAACTTGTTCATCTGGCATCTACAGAGAATGCATCTGTTCCCTATTATATATTCTTTATTTTATACTAAATGGCATTGTTATGTTGAAATATTTCAATTTGAGAAAAAACAAACAACTTTATTTTGTGTGCTGTTGTACTTGGCCCTGTTCCATACTGTAATTAGGGATGGGTATCGCTAGGATTATCAATTCACATTTTGCTTATCGATTCTGGTTCTTATCGATTCTCCATTTCAGTTCCAAAATGTAAAGAAAATTACTGTTACAGTACAAACAAAACAAAACTTAGTAGTCTACCTGATGTTGAAACATGCTGAAACATTGTGTTTAAATGAAACACAGTTGTCCCCGTAAACTATTTTAATTGACAACTTTAAGAAATGTAATGAATAGTATTCTCTGACAACACAATGTTAAGTTAACTGCAGTAGCAGTTGAAGTTTTTGTAGGCTTTATTTTTTTTTATTTCTTTATCCTAAGTAGTTTTTATTCTGTTTCTATAATGCGTCTTTGAGTACCTAGAAAAGCGCAATATAAATTGTATGTATTATCATTATTATTATTATTATTACCTACCATGGACGCTTAACTTAGGATTTTGCAGTTTCTGATTGTTTCAGAGGTACCCATCCAGTACCCACCAATTTGGATTCGGTTCCTACTTGGAACCGAATGTCGATACCCAACCCTAACAGTCTGTAATATCCCATAACCCAGTTGGTTCCAGGACCCTTGGCAGAAGAACCTGGAATGGTTACCTCCCCTAGCTCTGATCTTGATCTTAATGTCCTGGTGAGCATTTATTAAGAAAGAAAGGCATGGTGTGTGTAAATACCCCATAATAAACCCCCTTCCCGTTGACAAAACCCTTAATCAGTAGCAACCTGCCTTCCTTCACCAAACCATTATGCACCAGTAAAGATGGGACGCAACCATGTCAATGGGTCTTAAATGAGAGTTTGAAACAACTTGAAACGAGGACGTTTCCGATGGCTTCCAAGGCTAGATTCTTGGTGGTCATGAATGAAGGCCTGAGGTGAGACCTACAACATTGTTTGAGACTCACCGCCCTCCCCTCGTAATAGACACTTCCTGTTGAGAAGTTACTTGGACATCCCTATGTTCCAGGTTGTTTGAAAGCACACCCTAAAATGACTCAAAACACTGCATGTCATTACAGTTCCAGGTTAACTGACTCACTCATCAAGGTATCATTTACATGTAATACATCTCCCTTTTTATACGAGTGTCCAAGCCCTGGGGTGAACCACTATTGTAAGTCCTCTCTAAAATTCTACTCTTTCTTTTCTTCAGCTGTTCATCATCCTTCAAAAAAATGCATTGCCCTGACCATTAAATAGACTTTTTAATGTATTGTATTCTTGTTTGGCACTTTGACAACATTTTAAATGGTCTTAAAAAGACACTTTCACTACCTTGTTTCAACCTTACTGTACCATCAGTCCAGTGCATAAAGAATAGTATTGTTTGTCATTTGAGTCAGAACATTACTCATAAAAGGGAGCTTTTAATTCCAGTGTTTTCTACTGTGTTAACTCAATACTAGATGGCAGTATCTACTCAATTTCTCACTGGCTATGGATAGATTGAAAGTGTACCTCCTAATGAAATCATTGTATGGGATTTCAAGCTAATGGAAACAGTCTTTTCTTCCTGTAATGTTTGACCTTGTAGACAGAAATGGTATCCTATGGTGAACACAAGTCAATTTATGAAGTTGAGGTTGAAAAAAGGTAAAGTGTTCAGTTAACACATGTCAGCATAATCATTGAACATTTATTATTTGTATTTCAGTGTTCTTAAATTGGTCTTGATTTGGACATAATGTTCTAAAGTCCTGGTCTAATTATATAGGGTGGATACTGGGTACAAGTTGGTTAAAAACGATGTACACTCATGATTTCACTTTGCTTTTCTGTTTGAAAACAGCCGATCTACAAGCTTTAGCCTTAAATAATTAAACATACAGTATAGGTAGCTACCTCCCATACCAAAAGTGTTTCGATATGCGTGTTCCTGTTGGCACTATACTGTAACTTCAGAAATGCTTAAAATGAATGGTGGACACATCTATATACTGTATGAAGTCAGGTGCAACATGGGTGACAGGCTGCCATAAAATATATTCTAAAAAAAATGTTCAGGTTTTGGTTCACTGAAAAATGTGCCTTGGGTTACTTGGAACCATATATTAGTCATTTTAGTGCTGCTTCCCAGAGCGTTCCTAGTCTCAATATATAGTTCAGTTCTGGCCCACAGCTTGGCAATGAATACACATAAATACAGTTGGATGAAAACTATTATCTGAAAAACCCTATTATGTGTATTCAATCCCATTCTATGGGCTATAACCGAAGGATGCATGGACATACTGTAGCAGCCACACTAGACCGGTTGGTAGGGGACGGCCATAGCTGAAATCAGAAGGTCCCCTGTTCACCCTCCAGTACTCCCAGTTTTACATTAAATGCAGAGGACAAAATTCATGGGCATCTCATTGCATGAGGTTAAAACATAATAATAAAATCCTGTCTATTCTGTGTCCATTCCTGTGTCATGTCCAGGTGATGGTGACTAACGTCACGTCTTTACTGAAGACTGTCAAAGCTGTGGAGGATGAGGCTACCAGAGGAACCAGAGCTCTGGAGGCCACCATAGAGTGCATCAAACAGGAACTGACGGTATGGAGGGATGGGTGGGTTGATGGATGGATGATCCATGGTCGATGTTCCTGACTTCCTGTATATTAGGATCGGATGCAGAGTTGATCGATGCGTGGACAGGAACATCTCAGAAATACTTTAATCTCTAGCTTGGTTTCCAGCCTGTTTGTGCTCCGTTCGGCGATTTGTTTTCTCTCTCCGCACTACAGTCTGGGGGGGATTCATTTGACTCGTATTTCGGGGACAAGTTGTGACGTAGCGAGGACGTTGCTGATTGGGTGTTGTTCCAACGAATCAGAGCAGGGTTAGGGTACTACCTCATCAGCCAGCCAATACAGACTGGTGTATTCGTCCCGCCCCGCACCACAGACCAATCGGAAGCCACGTGGTGTTGTTCCAACGAATCTGGGTAGCTGCGTTCTCAGCCAGCCAATACACACGCGAGGAGGGCTTTCCGTGCGGCTTTTGACCAAGGATACACGCTGGTGTGTTTGACAGACATCACCAAAGACCAATCGGAAGCCAGGGATGTGTGGATCCCGCTTCTATGTCCCGCTTGGAGATTGGAGGCTTTCCAGACTGTGATGCGGAGAGACATTAAAAAATCGGGGAACGGAGCGAACAGGCTGGCTCCAGGCTATTTAATCTCCTCATCTTGATTGATTGATTGAAGTGTTGATAGGCATCCCTTTTTTGGGCATGCCATAAGCAAAAAAATGTACAAAAAGATATATACTGTATATTGGGGGTGAAATCTAGAGTGTTATTTTCCAGGATCAATTGCAAACAACAATGGTCAGATCATTAACGGACCCTCATTGAAACGGGTCCCCAGGTTACAGATGTATTGCCATACTCTCTGTGAAACCCTTTGTTAACCCAGCTCATCTGCGTATATTCTTAAGGGTCTTATCTTTAGATGCTGACTTGGGGAAAGGCTTATCTCCATTAGTTTAGTAGTTTCAGTGATTAGCAGGCTTTCTTATCAGCATCCCCTCTGGAGATGTGTTTGTGCACCCAGAGCCCATGCAGACGCGCACGCACGCACGCACGCACGCACGCACGCACGCACGCACGCACGCACACACACACACACACACACACACACACACACACACACAGCAGCATGAGAACCCAGCACATTAACTCTAGAGAACTCACTGTCCGTGTCTAAGTCTATACTGTAGCTAATTAGCTTATTAAAAGTTGTTGTTTACTTATGCATCCACAAGAGTGTCTACTGTATATACACTTCATGTAGCTATGCAATAAAACAGAGACTCATTATTGAACCTTGTTTCTTAGTTTCTTAAAGCAAAATGCAATGCAGCAACTAATAATTTGTTTACTGGTTTACTTTTTATTGGGCAAATTACTTAAATACAAGCCTATTATGAATGGCTCATTGACCAAAGGACAGCTGCAGCCAATGCAACTATTCTGGACAAGTCATTGTAGGCAAAAAGGTTAAAAAAAGACATGTCCAACACAAGCTCCCAGTGTATTGCATGTGATACATTTCCTAGGATTTTCATGGCCTTTTGTTGTGAGTTTAATTCAGTCACTGAGGACAGAATAGATGGATAAATACATAACAAACACACATCCTCATTACAATAATTTCATAATGTACTTGCAGAGAAATAAAATGCAAATGTGAGTACTGGTAATTACATCTGTTCCCCTTTTGAATTTAATTGGGAATTTAATAGGCTGGTTAAAGCTACAATCCACAAGTTTTATGTCCTCTCCTGACAGGGAGGTAATTGTGGCTGTAAACACTTAGACGTGGATTATTATTATATACATTAACCGCTTCAGCCGTATAAACCTTTTGGCTATTTGACAATGGCCGATCTACAAGTAATAAAGCTCACAACGTGTCGCGATGCGACGCATTGTGAATTCTGGACTTTTACTTGTTACAGAGTATTTCTATATTACAGTATTGATACTTTTATTTAAGACATGCGAGTGCTTTAACCACCACTGCATTAGTGGCTCCAATTGTAACTCTGACAGTGTACAAATGGAAGCAAATTTTGTACACACTCAAAGTTAAGGGGAGACCTTGAAATGTGAAAGTTTGATAAACACTGTTCTAAATCAACCATCTTTGACTTGACCAATGAGCCCATGTTGACGGCGTGTTCACCACCAGGTGTTCCAGTCCAAGGAGGCCCCCGCTAAGACCACCACGCCGGAGGAGTTCATCCGCATGACCAAGGGCATCACCACGGCAACGGCCAAGGCGGTGGCCGCCGGCAACTCTGGACGCCAGGAGGACATCATCCACACGGCCAACCTGAGCCGCAAGGTCATGTCTGACATGCTGAACAGCTGCAAGGTACACGTCCTATTAGAACAGGGGGTCCGGGACCCCTAGGCTGTCCTCAGGGGTTAAAGTTATCAATCCTGGGGACTGATTTCAGTCTTGAGGATTCCATAGGGGATTTTTCTGAGATCAGTGCAGATCCGCAAAAAGTCGTCAAAACGCTAGTTAAATGATCTCCAAACTAAAAAGCTGTTATAATTTCAAGATATGGGTATTTGAATTGGCCAGACTAGCATAGAATACAACAGAACTTCAGAAGATACTTCTATAAAATGAAGCATGGATTGGCACACATTCAGTGAAGGCAGTTCAGAACTTCAGGGAAACACCCCAAATATTGTTGTGCGCTGCGTGCGCCATGTTTCAAAAATCACATATTTGGTCTGAAAATAATTTTCAGTCTTGGGATTTTTTTTTTGGCTTTAACCCCTGTCTCCTCAGAGTTACTACAGGGGGCCGCCAAATCGTTGTGTGATAGGATAGTTTTTGAACCCTAGCACCCTATTCTGAGGAGAACTTTAGCTAAAAGTAGCATATCTACAAGCTCACAACATGCGTTGTGAGCTTGTAGATCGGCTATTTTTGGTGTGGAGGGAAAAAAGAGCAGGCCAAGTACGGAGTGAAAGGTCAGGTTTGGTAAGTAGGCCTATTGATGGTTTGCGGTTAAATGTCTGAAAATAAACATTAACAAACATGAATCCAACATACACCGATGATAGTGCTGTCAAACAAGTCTTTGAAGTTATCTATGAAATCTATGAAAAAGATCTGCCTTAGAACATGCAGGGTCTGCAACAGGGGGTCTACAGCCACATCTTTGTGTTATAGGAACTTATTTTATTTTGATTGTTTTGACTCATTAAGACCCGAGGCCCATTCTGCAATTCTTACATTTTTCAAGATTTTTCAAAAATAGCAGATGTACAAGCTTGCAGCACGGCAGGAAGTGAGCTTGTATATCTGCCATTTTGTATATCTGCTATTTCTGAGCGTAGCTCCTAGAAGGAGCTAATCTCCAACATGTTTGTCCAGGCCCCTGAAGCGGGGCCTACATCTGGCCTACATCTTGGCACAAAGCGCTCAAAGTTTGTTGTACACCCATGGTCACATTGGCCAAGCATTGCGTGGCGCTTAATGAAATTAACTCATAAATAGCACCACTCACTTCAAACTAGGTGTGATTTTTTTAAATAGTAGATGCAAAGATCTAAAATGACACAGATGCTTTCACAGGTTTAATGGGTTAACCACTTGAACCCTAGTATACCATTACCTATACCTACTTCTTGCAGATCAACAAGTCCACAACACATCGCGTGGCGATGCGTTAAGAGCTTGTAGATCTGTTGTTTTCTGTGATAAGGTTTTGTGTAGAGAGGGGAAAGAGCAGGCCAAGTACAGAGCTAAAGGTCAAAGTACAATGTATTGAAGAAAAGTCTGAAAATACACAATGAAGCCAGTAAACATAAAATGTTAATTTAAACAACGGATGATAGTGCTGCCAAAGACGTCTATGAATCTATGTAAAAGAATCTGCAACACAATTCTATACAATGTAGTGGGGGTCCTTGCTTCATCTATCTGTCAGCTAAGTGGTCTTTGACATGAAATCAACATGTCTTAGATGAAATTAGAGTAAGCAGAATCGTTACATTCTGTAAGTAGAGTGCAAAGTAGTGCCTCAATTAAACTTGGATATCAGGTAAACAATGAACCTGTCTAAACAACAACAACATCTTTTGTGTATTCCTAAAGACTAGAACTATCCAACAATATACTGAAATCAAACTGAAACAGATTAGGTGAATCACATTAAATAAATTAGGTTTTTAATTAAATCAAAGCTCAAACTAATTTCAAACATTTCAAACCTACAAAAACTGTCTCAGGATATGCAGCATCACAAACCACACTACGCTACACAACACAGCACTGCAAAAGAAAAAGGACAGCAGAAACTCAGGAACAGCCGTCGAGGATAAAAGCGAATGACACAAGAAAGGGAGTGTAAGAATCTGAATTTAAAGAAAGGAAACATCAGACAATGTGGAACGGCCGGTGAGTGAGCGAGTGTAAAAATCAATCAAATGAATAAATGATGAGCACATCAAACTGCTGCTCTCCTCCCACTCAGAGCCCAGGGACCACCCATCTGACATCTCTAATGGCCAGTTTAAAGCCATTTAGACCTGGGATTATTTGATGCTTTGACTATTGAAAAATAGCAGATATACAAGCTCGCAGCGCGGCACCGAGTGCCGCTCTGCGAGCTTGTAGATCTGCTATTTTTGAAAAATCATGAACATTTGCGAATCTTTGAATATCTCATTTCTGAAGTGAACATTTGTAACTCAAATATTTGCTTCTGGGGGGTCCCTGATACAAAATATTTTGAGACGGGGGTCGGCGGCCAAATGCATATAATTCTAGGGGTCCTTGTCATGAAAAGGGTTGAGAACCACTGACGTAGAAACCTTAGTTTTTCAAAAAAACTTTTTTTTGATTGGGTCAAAATCGGATCAAAATTTCACAATAAAAAAAAATAGATCTACAAGCTCGCAGCGCGGCACCAGCTTGAATAGCTGCTATTTTTTTAATAGTTAAAGCATGAAATAATAATACAGAATAATGCGTACCCGGTCTAAATGGGTTAAAGAATTGTTTTTGACTTCCAACAATCATATCCTCTCTAATATCCCAGGGACCCAGGCTATTTCACAGGTCAAGACCTTTAGATTTGAGACGTTTAGCCTGTATAACATCTGTTTGTTGTTTCTTTGTCCCCCAGCAAGCAGCCTACCATCCAGAAGTGAACGAGGAGGTGAGGAACAGGGCTCTGATGTTTGGAACGGAGTGTACAACAGGATACATTGACCTGCTGGAGCACGTACTAATGGTAGGTGCTCTATATATCTATGTTACAGTGCTGCATGTATGCACTGTATTTGTGTGTGTGCATGCGAGGCTCTGCGCCACTTTTTTTTAATCCGCAGTGTTAATTTAACTCCAAAAGGGTACACACGTGGACCCTGTGGTGACTGTACACATTTTTGTCTTATGAAATTTAAATGAAATTAGCTCATTAGCTCATGATGGTGCATGCATGGCTGAGTAATGAAGTTAAAGCGATGGACTGTGCGTGTGCGTGTGTGTGTGTGTGTGTGTGTGTGTGTGTGTGTGTGTGTGTGTGTGTGTGTGTGTGTGTGTGTGTGTGTGTGTGCGTGTGCGCGTGCGCAGGTCCTGCAGAAGCCCACTCCAGAGCAGAAGCAGCAGCTAGCCGTGTGCTCCAAACGTGTTGCAGGAGCCGTTACTGAACTCATCCAGTCCGCTGAGGCCATGAAAGGTACACACACACACACACACACACACACACACACACACACACACACACACACACACACGCACAGTCCATCGCTTTAACTTCATACAATACAATACAATACTATACAATACTAATACTATACTATACTATACAATACAATACAATACTATACTATACTATACTATACTATACTATACTATACTATACTATACAATACAATGACACTACACATGCCAAATAACATATATCTTATTATAATGATGCTATTATCATACAATGTATAGTGAAAAGCAGATGCCATTAAAACATGCTGTATTATCTATTCATAGAGTAACTTTACACAGGGTTGTAGCTATTGTACAGTACCGTAGATGTCCCCCATGAATGTTTCTCATCTTAAAATGTTTCAGAGATGTAAAAAAAAAAGCTTGTAGATCTGCTATTTTTGGAAAGTTTTGGGGGGTCCCTAGAACTAAATATTTTGAGATGGGGGTTCGTGGCCAAATACATATCATTTTGGGGGTCCTTCACATGACAATGTTTGAGCACCTGAGAATCCTTGTACCCAGGGCACAGAATTTTGTGTGACACCCCTGATGCCAGTACACCAGGGAATTGACGAGTATAAGCAACAGATAAGGAACTGTCGGGCGGTCATTTATTGAGAAATAAACCCCGCGTGTAATCACTGTGAAGGTGTTTATTTCTCAACAATAACAATTAATTCAAATAATGAGTTATGCTAGACTCGTCCAGCACAACTCAGACGGCTTGCAAAACTCCATTGAGAAATGCTGATCAAGTATGAATCCAGAAGATGGGACATTCTACATCTGTATGTGAAACGGGAGTTGTGGATTAGATATCGGCAGAAAGATCCTCTTATAACGCACCGTTTGGTAACGCCTCTGTCCTCTGTCTTTTGCCACAGACGAAGGTAAGTCAGGAACGCTCTCTTGTTGTTTTGTGACTTTTTCACCTTCACGTGTTGTGCATCACCTTCTCTGATCAGCGCTGTCACGCTTCCATCCATCCAGTCACTGTGGAAAATGTCATTATCAACCAGGGCTGGGCAACGTCAGCAATATCATGATTATTTCAAACGTTTGTTTCAATTACGATTAATGAATGATTATTTTATTAAAAAACATTTTTACACTGCCCTCATAGTTCTCTGACCAAGTCTGTATTGTAAATATTATGGATGCAACAGTTATCAAACTAATCATTCATCATTCGACTATTTAAAAAAATTATGAAAATAGACGATGTACCAGGCTACCAGCTCACAACGTGTTACGATGTGACGTGTTGTGAGCTTGCAAATCGGCTATTTTTGCACAAACTTGAGTATAAAAAGTGGTTAATCAGACTAAATGATTTAGTTGATAAAAATAAATATATATTTGCGTGTTGATATATACAGTTTCAGGTCAGTTCGACTAAGAACAGAGGAGTTAGTTGGTGAGAGGTTCTAAAGATTGTTTTTCCGATACATTTGGGGTTAATTGTTACATTTGGGATTACTTGCCCAGCCCTATATCATGTACTCATAGTGCTTCCAGGACAGAACCAGCTCCATCCATCCATCATCACGCTTTGGTTTCCACTCATCGTTCCATCACAATAACGTTGACGCTTCCATCTTCATTTCAGTGAATGGCAGTTGGTTTGCGGTGTCCACCAGCTGTTGCATGATGATGGGATATGGTGGTGACATGTGGCACTCAACCTGTTGTTGTCTTTGTGCTCACAGTGTGTTGTTGTTGTTGATGACGCATGTGCTGTTCACACACTGTTCTGAGGAGCTTTTTTATTTATTTTCATATGCAGGCTTAATAATATATATACACTGTGTGTGTGCGTTTGCGTGCGTGTGCGGGTGATGCAGGTTCAGAGTGGGTGGATCCTGAAGACCCCACGGTCATTGCAGAGACGGAGCTCCTGGGCGCTGCAGCCTCCATCGAAGCAGCAGCTAAGAAACTGGAACAGCTGAAACCCCGAGCCAAGCCCAAGGTACGTCACCAATCACACATCAGCAATGGTTCTCAAAATGTAACATTTCAAGGCCTCCCCTTAACTCTGACAGTGAACAAATGGTTCCATTTGCACACTGGAGTCACAGACTTCAATACATGGAATTCACCAGTGGCCCCTTTTCCACAGAAAGGACTCTGCTTCTAGAACTGGTTCCGTTCTAGATCCCTGTAACCATGGTGCTTTCACAGAACCAGCCGTGAACCGGGCTTGTGTTTCCTCCAGTTTAAAGCACCATTGTAATTAGGGGCCCAGCCCCCAGGTTCGATTCCAAGCCTGGCCACAGTGGCCAGCAATGTATTGAATATGACCGGTCAAAGTGTCCATTCAATGGGGGAAATTCAATCATCAATGGCATTTACAGTTTCACCTTTCTTTTTCTTTTTTTTTTATATATGATATATCGCTTGCTTATTCCATGTTTGATATCACATCAGCATCGTCCAAGCTATAGAATAGTGACATGCCCACTTTGGTTCCAATTGTGTGATGTATTACCTTGATTATAGAGGGTATGCGCTCTTCCGGGCTCAATAGCTCAGGAACGAATCATTCCAAAATCACAAAAAAACTTCTCATTCTTATCCTGGTTAGATAAAGAAACAACTACAAGTGATTTGATGGAGGTGATCCTCCACATAACTTCCAAACACCAGAAGAAGTGCACAGACTCGAAAGATGTTGAGGATTTTGTGGTCGGAAAGGTCTTTTCATTTTCTTTCATTTAGCGATCCATGATGCACGAATATGAGGGCGTGAAGGCAGTGGCAGTCAACGGGAGAGAGAAAAAAAAACTATAAGCGTTCTGCTTGCGCACGCGAGATCATCATCAATACATATCTTCAATGCCATTAGCTAGTTACTTTGATAATAAGGTGATTAAATGTATGTCCCTTTTTTGCAAATGGGGGGAGGAGGGAGGGGAGGAGGAGGCGGCGCACAGGCGGGGGACACGCTCGAAATGGGTTCAGACAAAACTCTGCGCCTATGGTATGTGCATGCATAAAGTGAATGGGAAATCGAGTGGCAGAGTTTAACGTTGTTTAACGTCATTTCATGCAATCAGATAGGACTTTTCTGTTTGGATGTATGGACTGTCAAGGCCACAAAGTAGATTTTTGCCAATCAGTAGGCGTTCCCGCATAACTTCTGGGTATGATGATGATGTAACGGACATACCCTCTATAGTAAGTCGCTCTGGATTAAGAGCGTCTGCAAAATGCCTAAATTGTAATTCCGCACCAACTTCTAGGATTTTGAACCAATTCATTTTCTGTGGAAACACTCTGAACTGGTTCAAAATAAGGCAGGAAAAAAGAATGGAACCTGTTCAACCCCGGTGGAAAAGGGGCCTTTGAGAACCGCTGATCTAAAATCCCCACCCACTCATTTCATTGAACGCTGCTTACCCAGTGCATACATCCCTGTAGGGACCCCCTCCTTCTGGGTTTGGGTCCATGGGTTTGTTGGCATCATTAGCCCATTCACATGCACAGTAGTTTCCTTTATTTTTCTACGAATGTAACTTACAACTACCTCCATGAGCAAGCCCTGTGAGTTGAGCCCATTGGTCAAGGCCTTTTCGCTTGAACATGTCCCGGGCCCAAAACTGGACCAAACGTGCTGTACCAGGTTTGGCCTCTTGAAAATCCTTGCTTTGGTCCTGGGGGCTTAATTGGCCTAACCCTTGACTAGAGGAACAAACAATGGGGAGATGTTGAAGTCATGGCAATATTCACCCAAGAAGAGATTGTTTTTGTTCTTTTATCGAGAGAAACATGTCATGTATTTATTTAATTTTCTTTTACAAATATATATGACAAAAACAAATATAAACCAAAAGAAAGTGTGTGGTTGTTGTGTGGTCTCCTCTCATCTTTTTCTCTTTGTACTTTTAATTGTCTGTCTGTCTGTGTATGCCCTTTTAACTGTGTGTATGTACATTTAACTGTGTGTATGTGTATGCCCTTTTAACTGTGTGTATGTACATTTAACTGTGTGTATGCACTTTTAACCGTCTCTATCTGTACTGTATGTCCTTTTAATTGTCTGTCTGCTGTGTGCATGTCCTTTTAACTGTGTCTTCTGACTCGCGTGACTTCAGAGGTGCATGCCACCCTGGTCCCTGACACCTTTAATTGCTGTACCTTACACAGTGGTGGACTTACTCTCCACTTCAATGCCAATATTGTACTTTTGATTCCACTACTTATGTCTAGGAAGGGAAAAAGTACATTATGAATGAACCACTTTCTAATATAGTGAGAATAACTGATATACCAGCGCACAATTGGCTATTTTCACGTCGATTGATATTCTTTTGTACTTTTGAATACTTATGTATTTTTTAAGTAAGCTCTCCAGTATAACTCAAGTACAAATTTTACAGAGCAACTTTCACCTGTAGTTGAGTAATATTTGACCAGGAATACCGATACTTTGACTCAAGTAATGGAGTTGAGTACTTTGTCCACCACTGACTGGTCTCTTGTGCCACTTGTGAACATGTTACTCTGTTCATATTCCATGTGAGCCATACTCAATAACTCACTGTACACTGTGTGTGTGTGTGTGTGTGTGTGTGTGTGTGTGTGTGTGTGTGTGTGTGTGTGTGTGTGTGTGTGTGTGTGTGTGTGTGTGTGCGCGTGCGTGCGTGCGTGCGTGCGTGCGACTGTGTGTGTGTGTACACACTCAGCCTGTGGCTCATACAGTATTGTATTCATTGTCCAGACCTACAGTATAAAGCCCCATCCATCCATCTCCATTTACATTGACGGGCCTACAGTAAATGTTCCCTTCATTCTGGAGCCCGACCGATGCCACGTCTCTGAACAGTCATATAGGCCCACCATTAACCATGTTTGTTTTAAAAAAAAAAGTTGAATTATGATATGCCCAAAATTGGGATGCACGGTTGAAAGCGGTTAACCACTTAAAGATGGGGTGCCATGATTTTTTTCCCCCTTACAACATAATCATCAGGTTTTATGATTTTACTTGGAGGAAGATTCCTTTCAAGAAAGTGTTAAGATTATGTTTTTATGTGGCCACACCCACCTGCTCATTAAGTATGCATGGTTGTCAGGTGGATGGATGGTGACCCAGCTGAAGTTAGCCACACCCACAGTGTTGTTGAATGGTAAAAAGGGGAGGGGATGATATTATGATGTCATTATATCTGTGTATTTCAATTTGGCCTTTTCAGCTTTCAGGAAGTAACCAAAAATACACAGGGATGACATATGTGCATATTATAACCACACCTGGGGGTCTTATTCGAGTAATGTTAACTCCATAGACACAAAACAGAAAAAGTACAAAACTATGGCACCACCTCTTTAAACACCACATGGTTAACCAGAGTACCTCAGAGCTCTATAGTGCCTTTTCTGTCTTCTGTTATTGTGGGGAAAGCTTTTTCAGAAAATAGCCGATCAACGGCTATTTTCCTGCGAAAAGTGGGGACACATCAACTGCACAACTGCAGACACCGATGTATTTTAAATACCGGTGGTCAAAATAATGTCTGATATATCGATTGGGCTCTAATCATGTGCAGTGTCGTTGTCCCCTCCCTCTCTCTCATCATGCATTCTGTCTTCTGTCCACTCACCTGCAGTAACTGTAAAGAGTCTTTTCCACTACAACAATCCTCTCTCTCTCCCACCGAATCCCAGTTAGCCCCGCCCCCCCTACCCCATCCCCCCACCCCTACCCCCACACCCCACCGGAGGCCTTCTTTGCAGGGCTCTGTGTGATATGTTTGATATATTAGGTTGTTATTCGGTCCCAACTATATATCAAACATATTCCTACAGTGTCCCGCCCTGTCTACAGACGTGTGCTCTGTGTGTGTGTGTGTGTGTGTGTGTGTGTGTGTGTGTGTGTGTGTGTGTGTGTGTGTGTGCGTGCGCTGTGTGAGAGAGAGAGTGGACATGTTTTGGTCTTGCAAAGGACGGGCTGAAGTAGAATATATACTTCTTAGGATTTTGAAATACCGCCACATTTTGTTCTATGGTGTTGTGTGTGTTGGTAGCTCTATACTTAGTTGTGTGTCGGTGTCACGTGCAGAAGAATGACAGATCTACAAGTTCACGTTCGTTGTGAGCTTGTAGATCTGCTATTTATATAAATATAAGTGAAGCCTTCCTGTTTTCAATCGGAAGGATAACCTGCCAACTGCTGAAAATAGAAATATTGTGAGAAAATGCTCTGCAACATCCATAAAGGCATAAATGCACCCACAAATTGAATTAGTTTGCTATCTTTATTATTACATTAGTATATTATTTCATTACAAGTCTTACAAATACAAAAAGCCAAATATAATTAAGAAACTATTTTATATCAAGGTGATATTTCTAGCACTGTTGTGTTGTATATGAAAGTTTATATCCATTGAGCATTCATTCATTGTACCGCTATACAGTATGACTATTTTGGACTAGATTATGATTTTCTATATTAAAGTCTGATCTCCTACTTGATGTCGATAGAAAAGGAACAGAGTTACTGCAATTGAGACTACAGTCTTATTCTGTTGATTCTCTGAAAACCTTTCTTACTTATATACTTACAAACACAGCATCGGTCAAAGTGATGTTAGTGATACAAATATACAGTATATAATACAATATAATACAATATCGTTGCTGTCAGGTGGAAACCTCATATGACCAAAACGGTTACTTTTCAGGATTCAAATTCAAAAATGGAAGAATAGCAGATCTACAGGATGAAAAGTTGTGAAGCAACACGTTTTGATCTGCTATTTCTTATACTTTTCTGTGACACTGTGTGTAGTATGATGAAGTCGAGCATTAATTTACCAAAAGCTACAACTTTAAATATGGAGATGAGAGGTTTCAGGTTTTTTCCTGACAGTGAGGATATTGTAAAAGCTCCATTGTTCCCAGGTTTTTGAGTATGACGGCTGTTTCTCTCTCCCAGCAAGCGGATGAGAGTCTGGACTTTGAGGAGCAGATTCTGGAAGCTGCCAAGTCCATCGCTGCAGCCACCAGCGCTCTGGTCAAGTCGGCCTCGGCTGCCCAGAGGGAGCTGGTGGCCCAGGGCAAGGTGGGCGCCAACCCTGCCAACGCCGGGGATGATGGACAGTGGTCCCAGGGGCTCATCTCAGCGGTGAGTGTAACATTACACCTTATGACCACTATGAAACGTCCTTATGACTAGTGTAACATTACACCTTATGACCACTATGAAACGTCCTTATGACTAGTGTAACATTATATCTTATGACCACTATGAAACCTTATGACTAGTGTAACATTACACCTTATGACCACTATGAAACCTTATGACTAGTGTAACATTACACCTTATGACCACTATGAAATGTCCTTATGACTAGTGTAACATTACACCTTATGACCACTATGAAACCTTATGACTAGTGTAACATTACACCTTATGACCACTATGAAACCTTATGACTAGTGTAACATTACACCTTATGGCCACTATATGAAACCTTATGACTAGTGTAACATTACACCTTATGACCACTATGAAACGTCCTTATGACTAGTGTAACATTACACCTTATGACCACTATGAAACCTTATGACTAGTGTAACATTACACCTTATGACCACTATGAAACCTTATGACTAGTGTAACATTACAACCTATGACCACTATGAAACCTTATGACTAGTGTAACATTACATCCTATGAGTATGACCACTATGAAATGTCCTTATAACTATTGTAACTAGTCATAAGGCAGATTTTCACTAGGTCCATGCTAAAAGGATAATTGTGGTTCATCGATTCATCTTTTTTTTAAAATAAACACTCAATACAGTTTCAGTTGGTTATAATTAAAGCCTTATTGACATTTTTTATTTAACTTTTCCTCAATTCTAGTTTTAGTTATGTTGTTAGTTTTACTGAATTATCACAACCTTGCTAATGACCACCATGAAACGTTAACACCTAGTGACCATTCTGAAATGGGACACATTTAGACGCTTTGGTTATAGTGTGTGCCAACGGTGACGCAATTGTAGTCCTTAGTGGCCATCTTTTGGGTAAAAACACAGGTGTTTCAATTGTTTGATTGCATAGAACTAATGCTTTACTCCAATCAGAACACCTGTGTAAGGCTGTGTTGACCCAAGAAATGGCCGCTCTAGAACTACATATTGGCACACCCTATAGAAACCTCTTGTTTCTCCCTCTCTCCCCCTCCATACAGGCCCGCATGGTAGCGGCAGCCACCAGTAACCTGTGTGAAGCCGCCAACGCCTCGGTCCAGGGCCACGCCAGCGAGGAGAAGCTCATCTCCTCGGCCAAGCAGGTGGCGGCCTCCACGGCTCAGCTGCTGGTGGCCTGCAAGGTCAAGGCTGACCAGGACTCGGAGGCCATGAGGAGACTACAGGTAACAACACGCACACACGCACGGAAGTAACACATCCTGCTTGATAACACCTGTATATGGTCTTTGTCGGGTGTTTTGTGTTTATCATTTTAAAAATGATGCAAATTAAAGTAGTGAAAATAGCCGATCTACAAGCACACAACGCCTCGCGGTGGGAGGCGGCGTGTGCTTGTAGATCGTCTATTTTCATTAGTTTTGTGCGACAGTCTTGTATGATGAAGCAGGGCTGTGTCAAAAAATCAAACCTCGGTTCGAAGTGGAGCGGTGAATTTGAGCAGCTGTACCCTATGTGAGTGAGTGAGTGAGTGTAAACTGTGCCTGTGAGTGAGTGGTGAGTGTGCCTGGCCTGCACAAAACAGCGCCCCTCCTTTAACTAGTGTGTTGTGTGTGGCCACTCAAGGTATTGCCCAGGCTACGGACACGGCCGGCCAGCCAGCCAGCCACCCAGCCAGCCACCCAGCCAGCCACCCAGCCACATACCCACGGATATACCTGTTCATTGGGAGCGCTTTCACCGCTCCAAAAACCTTTGACACATTTGAAACTTGGAGATACGAGGTTTCTGCCCGACAGTGACAATATATTCAAGGGATTATACGCACCGTACGTAATGACAACATTTCATCGCTGTCGGGCAGAAAGCACCATATTTTAACATTTATATATACTGTATATTCTTTTTACGAAAATCAATGATCTCACAAAAGTATAAAAAATGGCAGATCTACAAGTTCGCGCCACGTTTCGAGCTTGTCGATCTGCTATTTTTGATAGTTTTTCAATGTCTGAAAAGTAATAGTTAAGGACATACAATGTACACACACACACACACACACACACACACACACACACACACACACACACACACTAGTGATGTGTCATTCATGAGTGATTCGTTCATAAGATTCGAATCATTAGCATGACTTGTGAACGATTCGTTCAAATCCCTGAAATGTGTCGTTCACACTTTCCCCTAATAGCCCCGGCCGGCAGACAGGACGTGACGGTGGGCTGTACTCGCGACGTAATAAAAACGCTCCCGCGATTGTGTTTTTCACAGGACGATCGCGCTATGAACGAATCATTTGAACGAATCTTTTGAACGGATCATTACCATGAACGTGAACGAAATGATCCGTTCACTGAAATGAACGGGATTGCCCATCACTAACACACACACACACACACACACACACACACACACACACACACACACACACACAGCAAAAACAAGCCCATAACATAATATCTATGGATGGAGTCACACTAACCTTTATTCAGAGTAAGCCACGCATCAATCAACTTGTTGAGGTTTGGTATACCCAGCGTTGCCTGTTATTGTGTGTGGAGATATAGGCTCTTTCTCCCTCTCTTTCCCTCTCTACTCTCTGGGTTATTGTTCAATATTATTCACACAACTTCAACCATTTATAAGCCAACTGTATGACACATCACATTAGCTTGGAAATCTTTGTTGTTGGTGGCGAGCCACAAAATATAAATGATTGTAAATGTAAATGTGCCTGATGTTTCCAGACACTGGCAACTAAACCTTATACGATGACTTGACTACAATAGAGTGTTATTGAGTACAAGCTCATAATCATTTGCTGTTAACATTTTATTGCTACTTAAGACACTTTATTCTTTCTAAAGGGTGCCGGGAATGCGGTGAAGAGGGCATCAGACAACCTGGTGCGGGCGGCGCAGAAGGCAGCGTTCGACAAAGCAGACGATCACAACGTGGTGGTCAAGACCAAGTTCGTGGGCGGAATAGCACAGGTAAGACCCAGCCCCCACCTGGATGCAGGCACGTGCACACATAGACATCAAAGGGGGCTTGAGCCCCTGCCCTTTTATCCGTCTGTAAAAAAGTGCCCTCTCCAGACCATGAATGTAGTTTTTACTTTGGTGAAATTGCCTTTGTCCAAACTCCCCTGAACTTGAATACAGAAAGAATTGCCCCCTATGTGTAGAAACCCATGTTGTAGGCCACATCTCCAGTATTCACTTGATTATGCTTTAGTTCAGTGTGGTATCAAGCACCGAAAATATCAAGCTCACAATAGTTGTGAGCTTGGAGGTCTGATATTTTCACCAAAAGGCCCTTTTAGAAATTTCAGACCCTGCCTCTCTAACATTCTCTGCACATCCCTGCCTGGATGATATCTGAGACGGAAATAGCAAGACATGCCACCGACACCTTTATTCATTTCCAATGGGAGGAGAGTGAACGTGAACACGGCTTCTGAACCCCAGGGTCACTAAATGTTGGACCCGATCGTCCACAAGCCACACAATATTCCCCTAATTTTCATACTAAAACTGCAGAGACACAAATTAGGAGAACATCTACTTTATTATCGACCTTTCTCTGTTAGTCGGAGGCCTAAGGGAGATAGAATGGTAAGTTTGTGCTAATCAGTCTAAAAGCGCCAGATTTTGCACAGATGTAGCCCAGGGCATGCTCTAATGGGCGCCCGAGTCGGCGACCTTCGGGATCGTCACAGCGGCCAAATCAAATTGGGCTCCCATCGACTTGCTATACACTATACTATACCCACAAAACTGTGAAAAGTGATGACTCATCACTAAACCATTTTGTGGGCGTTTTGTGGGGCCATTTATAGCCCAAGGAATGTTGTTTGTGCAAAACAAATGCTTGCAATGGATTCAGAATCATGACGAACCCCTAGTTAGACCCCTCACATCCTACTTAAAGCAGATTATTTCCTGAGTATTTTCCTCCTGTATAGAAAGTCGATGGCAGCCTAACTTGATTTGGCCACTGTGGCGACCCCGAAGGTCGCCGACCCGGGCGCCCTAGGTAAATCATTAGAGCAAGCCCTGGGCTACATCTGTGCTTTGGCGCTTTTAGACTGATTTGCACTAAATGAGCATTTTCTCCCCTTAACGCCCCGCACTATCATGTACCATGTAGCCTCTAGTGGCTCCAGTTGAGAACGTGTATCTTCCTAAATTAAAGATCTTTGATGATATGACTCTCCCCCAGCCCAGCCCCCACCTGGATGATATGAAACCACTCCCTCAATGAGAGCCCCATGTTAACCACCTAAGCTCTGTTTTAATGCCATCTGGTGGAAAGCTAGAGGATGGCAGGTCTGGGGGAGTTGAAAGACAGAACCTTTGTATGTCCAAAAATGTTTTTATTTTTTTTTATTTAAAAATGGTCAAAATAGACGATTGTAGACATACAAGACTGTCACACAAAACTAGTGAAAATAGCAGATCTACAGGTACAAGCACGTTGTGTAGATCGGCTATTTTCACTAGTTTAAATAATTTAAAAAAAAAGATAAATACAAAATGAACAGTTTTGGACATACACGGTTTCCACCCGACGACAACCATTTGATAGCGTTCCAAACCGCCAGAGGGAATAATAAATGTTTGCATGTTCTGTCCATCTGTCTGTCTGTCTGTCTGTGTGAACGTCCAGATCATCGCAGCGCAGGAGGAGATGCTGAGGAAGGAGCGCGAGCTGGAGGAGGCCAGGAAGAGGCTGGCTCAGATCAGACAGCAGCAGTACAAGTTCCTGCCCAGCGAGCTGCGAGAAGACGGCAACTAAACGCACTGCCGCAGTGCCTCTGGCCTCCACAGGGAGGTGCTACTTCCACTTCCACCCAGCGCAACCGTGCAAACCAAAACAAGGCTCTCTGGATACGAAATGACTTCAGGAGAGGTGTCCTGTATGTCTTTCATGTACAGAGTAATAACTTCTATGAATGATAGAATCTCAACCAGAATGTGACGCAACCCGGGGACAAACCTACAGATCTCACGGTCTCATGTTTACCCCAAAGTAAAAAAAAAAAAAACTTTTTTTCCCCTGAAAATCTGAGCACCGTATTCATAAAATGTCTTAGAAGATGAACGTATTTAATATTGGTGTTGATGTCGTATGGTTGTATAGAAATTCCATTATGACTTAACCGTGAACCTCTTCAAATGTTTTCAAAACGATTCAGAAATATACGATATACAAGCTCACATACGCGTACGCTATTTGACACTTGTGAGTTTGTAGGTCAGGCCTCGGATTCAGAACCACGTTCAAAGACGCTTCATGAATATGTGCGTTAACGTCTACAGTATGTACTAGCATAACAACATTGGCACCTTAATATCCGTTTGAATCATGTGGTCGCTTGTGTGTCTTGAAATCGTGGTCTAGTGCTCATTAGTCCCATTATGAAGGCAATTTAAGTACAAATTTGGGATGTTGATGTATTTGGACAGTACTGTATATTTCGATAATGAATGATAATATTGTCTTTTTGGAAATATTGGATTTGTGGAGACGGTGATTATAAGCATCTTTTACACCTTTGTTTCTGGAAACTTTTAAATCTTTCACTAGACGGGGGGCTGAAAACTACAGCTTGCCCACTTTTTAAACTGAAGCTGAAACATCTATGATTTCGGTGGAAACCTCATATGTCCTAAAACTGTTACTTTTCAGGATCCAAATTCAAAAGTAGCAGATCTACAAGCGCAAAATTAGTGGCTTTGTGATGCTTTTCAAGCTTGCAGATCTGCTGCTTTTGATGTTTTTGTGTGATGCTTTAGTATGATTAAGTAGGGCTTAATTTAATTTAAGTTTTTTAACACAAAAACTTGGAATATGGAGATAAGAGGTTTCTATGTTGTTGGTACGTAGGCATAATCCCTTGAATATAGGTGTTATCAGCAGAATGTGTTAGTTAGTTACTCCGTGCTACTCTATAAATGCTTCCCTACACAGGGAGTGGCGTCACCCCAGTATAGAATACATGTTACTACTGTATTTTTGTGTTTCATTTTTCTTTCTCCTTTTTCTTTCTTTCCTTTTTTCATCACAACTGGTGTTTTGAACCAATTTTGATCTGTCTTTCAGTTGTTGTTGTTTTTAAACCATAATATAATCTCTTCACGCTTACCACAACTAGCAGAGCTCATAGTGCTACAGACAAGTTCCTGAACCAATGCACAGCTCATTATGTTTTCATAATAATTCTTTTTGATTGTGATTTCAACAACAAACAAAAAAACATCTTTATTGTTTACAAGTTACAGTATATGGAGCCATAATGATATTTACTACAAGATCATGATGCAATAACACTGATGGTGCTGTGGAGGGCAGTGTTGTTTTCTTTAGCCTCTCCATAAAAAAGCTATATGTATCACAAAACTCTGGACACTGTACAAATAAGTTATGAGAGAAATTATGTAGGAAATAATATCACTATACTTGATTTTGTTTTTGTTTGTGTTCAGTAGGAGAAAGGTTGAGTTGTCCCAGCAACCTATGACATGTTTTTGGTATGTGATATGCTATAACAGAAAATGCAAATGAAGAGTGTTAAAGCAGTAATTCACAATCCACACAATTACTTATATAAATATCTCCATGAATTCAAGGCTTCATGGGGTGTTTAACCCATTTAGGCCTAGAATTATTGAATGCTTTAACTATTGACAAATAGCAGATATAGAAGCTCACAGAGCGGCACCGACCGAGTGCCACGCTGCGAGCTTGTAGATCTGCTATTTTAGAAAAATCGTGAAAATGTGTGCAAATCTTTAAATATATATTTTTCAAAGAAAACTTTTGTAACTCAAATCTCTGCTCTGGTGGGGTCCCTGGAACAACATATTTTGAGATGGGGTCTGTGGCCAAATACATGTAATTTTGGGAGTCTGTGACATGAAAAAGTTTGAGAACCACTGATTTAGAGGAAGGATTTAGAAGTCGGGTCAAAGATCGGGTCAAAGATATTCAAAGACTTGCACACATTTTCACGATTTGTCAAAAATAGCAGATCTACAAGCTCGCATATCTGCTATTTTTCAATGGTTAAAGCATAAAATAATTGTTAACGTGGTTAAAATCTAACACGACTCGGGCGAGTTCCAGGTCTTTGAGGGTTCATTGATAGAAGATAAGTCATTCTGTGGGTGAACTACTCCTTTATCTAATGTAAACACCTTTGACCTCGTGAATGAACGTGAATGCAATGTGGTACCTCTATGAATGAGCTTAACTCTGGGGAGCGAACAAACGTAACCCATTGGTTAACATTAGTACGCTTCGCAGAGTTGAAATGGATTTTACTGCGTGCGATAGTGAAGTATTATTACTCTAGTTTCAGCAATCCTCTAACGCTGCCAGATAATTGTTTTCAAACGAGTAAATAAATACACAATTCCCAAACCTGATAAAACTAATGCCATAGAGTGAAACCCCACCTCTGTGAAGCGATAGAGAAGAATCGAGGCATTATAATGTGAATTGCAGTTTCAACACATTAACCGAGTCTGTTGGAAAGTGAATCTACTTGTACCTTATCGTTCTGTCCGTCTCTCATAATCCTAACGGTGCTCTATCGGTGCAGACATCGTGGATTTTGCTTCTCGTTGCGATAGGTTAACCATCTGTTTACCAGCTTTGATTGCAGTGTTCGGCGTCCTTCGCGTTAAGAAAAGGAAAAAACTTTTTCCGAATCGACAGTATCATAAGATTAGGCCCTGCTCTTGCAGTGTGTCGTACATAATGCATGGCTTTGTGCTTCAAACTCTCTGTTGCCGTCATACACTTAGAAAACTCTTAAGGATGCACTGAGTCAAGTCTGACCATCGCAGTACGCCGGACAATAGTCCTGTTCAGACTACAATAAGTTGGTGATGGGACCTTGTTTTTTCAGTATTGTAAGAGAGTGGGGGGGAGGGGACTGCTGGATTTCTGGCCTTACGTTGTTGTGTCTGGGGTCCATCGCTCATTATCCGATAAGTCTGTAGCGTTTTTATTATTATTAGTGCCTTAGCCGATAGCCCGCACATTGTCTGGTCTGCTTGAGTTGACAGCTTTCACCTCATCAGTTGATGGATGGAAGGTATCTATCTGGACAGGCATATACAGGTACTGTACATTAGTGGTTCTCAAAGTCCGCAGAACCATCCAGGGGTCCTTCAGGCGGTTCCACCATGCAGCAAAATGATAGATAGTTAGGAACCAACAACTCTGACAGTGTACAGATAGAACCAATTGGACCCTTACAAGTCCATTTGGTTCCATCTGTTAGTCAAAGAGTTAGGGATGGGGGGGGGGGGGGGGTCTGTGGCCAAATGTATATAGCGAATTGGGGGTCCTTGAAATTAAAACATTTGAGAGTCACTTATATACATGGTAGGGATTGTGATCAGCAGACGAGATGTGTTGTGCGACGTGCCACTTGACAAGAATAATACAAAGCGTCGACAAAAGGTAGTTGTTTTTTTCAGTCGAAAATGATAATGGTATGCATGTCGAGTGACACATTACATGACACATTGTCACAGAAGGGTTGATTATAGGCTTTACAGTCCAGTGTTCCTCTGAACTGTCTACCTGCTGCTTTACGCCTGAATTAACTGAACTGTGTACCTACTGCTTTAAGCCTGAATTACACTTTGCCGTACTACAGTGTCGCACTTCTGAACGTGGCGTGTGACACTGTCGCCTGGCATAAATCGGGCTTTATCCCCTGTCTCTGTTCTCGCGTTGTTTCCTGCCTGCTGTGGACGTTTTGGCCTTTTTGGGACAGTAGAGAGGCGCTGTCCGGTCAGTCGAAGATCAATGTGTGAACGTGTGAAATGCCATCAGTATGTGTGTATATGTATATGTATATGTGTATATATATATATATATATATATATATATATATATATATATATATATAAAATACATACTTTTGTGCTGCATTCCATGGGCATGTACTGTACCACAGCAACGCTTCTGATGTAGGACAGGCTACAACTCTGGGTCTGTCTGGACGCTTAATTGTCTGTAACGAGTTCAAATCACTGAAGTTTTATGGATTGCTCCCTTTGTTTTTGTCCTTTTTTAAGCCACTGTGTGACAAGGATATTGAAGATCAATGTGTATCTGCCACCGTTAAGATGTCGCGTGACGTGTTGCAGTGGCATCATGGGAGAAACCGAAGTGTTCATACTTTCATGTGTTCATGTTTGTTTTTCTCCCGTAAAACTGAATTAGACAATATTACATAAAGATAGGTAATAACATATACAGTATGAGAACTATTTATCTGGCCTCGAGAAGAAAAAGTATTTTTTGTATTCATTGAAAATAAAGGCTTTCAAAGTAACTTGGTGTCCATATTAATGTGGTTTTAATACGTTGACAGATGGTTCAGATCAGTGCACAGAATGTTTTATCAGAGTAGCCACAATGTAAAATAAGATAAGGTCCTGTATAAAGGCTCATGCATACTCCAGGGTGGAGTGAGCAGCTATCACCGCGGTGTAGTTTTCTGAAGTCAGAAAACTACAACATTACGTCATTTGCCGCGGTGAAGAGGCTTCACCGCAAAATGCACAAACTTTTCCCACATCACCTAAAAAAGTGGAGATCTATTACTTCACCTGGAGTAGGCCTATGCAAGAGCCTTTAGAATATTTACTTGAATATTTACCAAAACTATTCTGATTTGAGATCAAATGAGGAAACTGCATGAAACTGAAATTTTATTGAAAAATACCTTTTACAACCAACTTTCCCATTAGGCCTATAACGTATCTGCTGTCAAGTACTGTAATTATACAGTATATGGCTTTGACTTAGGCAATTCCACAAGCTGGACCATCAGGTTGGCTGCTTAAGGGCTTTTAACCTTTCAAGACTATATTGAAAACTCTCAATTGAAATACTTGTCAATCATGCAAGCATCCTTGACTGCAGCATCCTTTCCTGAAACCACAAAAGCACCCCCCAAAAATGAAATGTACACCGGTTGGCATGTAGATATCCCACCACACCACACAAGATGATCCCTGTCTCAACATGTCATTAAATTCACATGTTAGTTTGTGTAGTCCAGGGCTCTTCTGACCTTTTTCCTGGCGACTTAAAGGCCTCGGTCGCAGGCCATACCTTGGTCGCGACGACTCGTGAGCCTGGCAAATGAGAGACATGAGCATCCTTTCCTGAAATAAAAGAACACAAAGATACATCGGTGTCACCACAAAAACGTCAAGTTTATATTGAAAAGTCTCAGTTATCAGAATATAGAGCTTTTCACAAAACACTTTTTAATAACTACACATATCACTTAGAATACTTTGAACGGGTTATAATTCTTGCAACTACACTGAATATGTTATGTTTTCTGAGTCCTACTACCGTCGTACAGTGATGGTGTAGCTGTTAAGTGTGTAATGTCGGGTAATAAACAGATCAGTGATTCTGGCAGGGGAACAAGGCCCCTTTAAGTGTGACCTCTGTCACTGGAGTGTCAGGATGCCATGGTATGTCTGAGTCAGCACTGAGAAGTGAGCTATATTCAGACCTATGGCTACAGGAGCTGAGACCTGTGCTAAATCTGTCCCGCCCTAAAATCTGAGGAGGCAAAGTCAATTATACACCCACACAGCTGCCTCCCAAAGCAGGCCTAAACATTACAATCCCTCCTTCTCTCTCAAGTCAATTCTGCTAATCAGTGGTGAAAGGTAACTAAGTACATTTACTCGACTAGGCCTACTGTACTTAAAGGAGTAGTTCACCCCCAAAATGACTTTTTTTCTATTGATTGGCCATGGAGAGTAGAGTTCAATAATATTTTTTGTTTTTTGTCACATTCCTAAGACAAAATTTTGATTCGAGTAAATTTACCCCCATTGATTCCAGATGGTGACCCGTTTCGAAACGGGTCATTTTGGGGGTGAACTACTCCTTTAAGTACAATTTTGAGGTACTTTTACATTACTCGAGTATTTCCATTTTTCTAGCTTTTGCTCCACTATATATCAGAGGCAAATATTGTAGATTTCATTCCACTACAATTATTTGAAAGCTTTAGTTGAACGTTTATTTGTAGATTTAGATCATTGTTACAAAACATACATGAACCTATAAGCCCTATTTTACACTTGAAATGTACACCGGTTGGCATGGAAATAACCAATCTACAAGCTCAAAACCAGTCACGTCAAGGCGCATTGTGAGCTTATAGATTAGCAAATATAAAATGTTTTTGTATTTTTTTTTTATTATTATTGTGAAATGGAACATTCTGCATAATTTTACTTTTCATAGTATATTTTGATGCCAAAACGTTTGCACATGAACTCAGGTAAAATTTAGAATACATGCCTTTAACTTGTAACAGAGTAATTCTAAATTGTGTTATTGCTACTTTTACTTAAGTCCAAAATTGGAGTACTTCTTCCGCCGTTGCCTAAAAGCTACGATCCCTCGTCTCTTTAAAGTCAATCCTCCTGCTGCTCTTTTGAACACTTCCCAAAGTCAATACACCAGACTGTTAGAGCAGTACCTGGGAGAGGGAATAAGACATTTAGATGGGTAAAATGTGCCAATAAGTAATGTCAGATTCTATGACAGCTTAAGCGCTATCCATTTCCTTTAGATCTGTGAAGTGTAGGGATAGGGCACAACCAGAGGAGGCCTCGGCCCGGCAAGAAAGCCAGTCTCTGTTCAGGAAACTTGGCCCGGAGTTGTGAAGCTGGCAGTGAATTGGACGCGAGCAGCCAGCTGATGAAAGACAGCTCGTCCATTATATTTAATGCCCCGGAATCTAATTATGATAAAAGTCATAAAGAGTGTCGTGTTGCGGACGGATGCCTTGTGGCACGGCTCCAAACATTCTCCTCTCAAGACGTTTATAGTGTGTTTACCTCTGAGTCACTGCACTCCTGCACACACACACATGCTAATCTAGTAGTCTTGAATCGTTTTCATGTGAAGGACCCCCCAAATTGACATGTAGCCTATTTGGCCATGGACCCCCATCTGAAAATGACTTGTGCCAGGGAACCCCAGAAGAGAAGATTTATGTAAAAAGAAAATCACAATTATTCAAAAATAGCAGACGTATGAGCTTGTATATCTGCTATTATTGAATAGCCAATGTATAAATGGATAAAGTGGTTAAAATGATTGTGATGCTACATTAACTATCTAAGCAGAGGACCCCCTGGAACTCCCCCAAGGACCCCTGGGGGTCCCCGGACCCCACTTTGAGAACCAATGCTTGCCTGAATTGAACAGGGCAGAGACACAAAGGAATACATAATAATACAATAACTTAGTCCCCACTCCTTTGGGGTATTTTCATGTCATGTTGTCACCTCTGCTGCATTTATACCATCCTAACAAGGAGCAGTGGGTGCTATTAATACCAAGTGTCTTGCTCAGGGACCTTCTGTTTCCTAGATGGCCTCGCTACCCTGGGAAACCACATGTAAAACCATAATACCAGATTGTCTTCCAATTTAGTGTGCCCACGATTTTAATTTGATTTCTTTCATTCTTTCTATTTGTAGATGCCGTATTTTCAAAGAGAGGTTCAGATCTCTGTGACATATGGCTGAAAGTCAGGTATTTTGGTGAGGAGGAAAATGAAGGACTCAGCAATGACAAAGTGAGCCAGCAGGCAGCTGGGATGCTGAACACTCACACTGGACTGTTACCTCCTCATGACCTCCTGTACGTTCTGCACTACCATCACACATGTATTAAAAGCTTCACATATATAGTTACTTATTGGTCTAGTGCAGTGGTTCTCAAAGTGGGTGCCGCTGAAAATTTTGATCATTTGGGGAATTCATCGATATCACTTAAGTTTAACGACTTAGACCCTCTAGACTTGACTTGGGTCGCGCTATACTTGGTGCGTTCTCTTTCCATTAACACCAAATCTCATCGCCAAAAAGATCAGATCTACAAGCTCACAAGCTGTGTGTGTGTGGGTGTGTGAGAGAGAGAAAGAGAGAGAGAGAGAGAGAGAGAGAGGAAGGGGAGAGAGAGGAAGGGACAGTGCAGTGGGCCAGGACACAGACCAGGTGGAACGGCTGTTGCTTAGTGGCCGTCTGGTTATCAGAAAGTCACCGGTTCACCTCCCAGCCCTGGTTTACTGTATGTGTTGAAGTAAGAACCTCAAGCGTTCATCATAACCAGCTGAGCAGCTATCAGCTAGGTGACGCTTAAACAGAATTTCTCCAGCAGGACTGACAAGGTCTTTCCCCTTTCTCTCCCCATCCGACATAACCAGCACCCACTTGAACAGGTCCTTGAACATCTAGAAAGTATATGAGAGATACTTGTCTGGACACAAAATGATCAGAGTTGGATCCGCTTTTGATTTCACCTCGCAAATAATGAAGACATAGTCCCCTTATGTCGTCTGTGTATCTATTCAGCTGTGTCAGCAGACCTGTCATCAACCATTCACGTCACGTGTGAAGAAAAGCCACCAGGTTTGGCTGTGGTCCCATATTGCTGTGCAAATGAACAAGAGCATTGAGAATTGACGAACAATGATCGCTTTTATTTTGGAATTGGCTATTTTGGATCCCTTTGAGTAAGCATTGTGTTTATTCATTAGGGGATGCATTTGTGACTGTAAAACGTTCAAGAGCATAACAAGCTCCTTTCTCATAATCTGAAATCTGTCTTTTTAGCCAATAAAATGTTACGAGAACCTCACAACAAAAAAGCAATACATCAAAACGTATAGTACACTTTACACCACAGCCATCCACAGGCACTTTTACAGAGGTCAGCAGAGTTCATGTAGAACAACTAACAGGTGATATTAACACCATTGTTAACGTGTCACATAGCAGCATGCTGTGAATGCTGGGAACACTCTCTACTGTGAGATGGTTCTTATTGGTCTAATGTTTCTTCACTCTAAGGATGGGACGATATGAAAGTTTCATATCACGATGATTGTGACAAAAGAAATTGCGATTTACGATATTATCGCAATAATGATAATCCGTTATCCTGGGGCGGAACATTTGTGAAAAAATAGCAGATCTACAAGCTCACAACGCATTGCAACACGACGCGTTGTGAGCTTGTAGATCGGGTATTTTTTGCAAAGACATTTGATAAGAGAGTGAAAAAAATACATATATAAGTACCTTTTACTAATTATAGAGGGTTTAAGCAGCTCGGCAACTAAAAAGTGAATTGATCGCAGTGCATGACGGAGGGCGATATCACGATAAATTAAATCTCCACAATACGATTATTGTGGTGAATGACAACAAGTAATAACTATATTTAAAAATACTACAAACTAATTCTATGCCAAGGACATCACAATATGTGTTACAGTGTTATCAAAGCACTATAACGTGCATGGCCCATGGAATCAAATCCATGGAATCAAACTCATGAGATCAAACACGTTCAAATCAATCATGAAATCAAACCCCTGCTAATGCTCATAGCACTTGGAGCTACACAGGTTCCCCTGTTGTTAAACCATTAAAAGCTGGTTTGCCCCACTGGCACACCTGACCCGGTAGAGTGCATACCAATTAAGTCTTAGTTTTTGTGCAGCCGACCCAGGTTTGAATGAATCTGACCCAGAGGATGTCCTTCCCCATCTCTTTCTCCTGACATTTCCTCTATCACTATCAAAAATAAAGGCTTGGAAATGCCCAAACAATATCTTTGAAACAAAAACAAAAAACATTAAGTTCTGGCAGGTAGAGAGTGATTATGTTTGTCAGTCTGTTTGGCTAGGCTCCTGGGAAAACAGGAATGGTGTCATGAGCCTCTGTGATGTGTGTGTATGAGTGGCATGCCAGGCTGGCTGTGGCTGGCAGGACAGTCCACTATGTTGACGGTGGCAGGATAGCAATATAGTGACAGCTGTCTGCCTTAAGAGAGGGACGCAGCAGGAGGGATACTAGGCCAGGGGTCTTCAACATTTTCAGGCCAAGGACCCCTTAGCTCTCAGAGAGATGAAGCAGGGACCCCCACCACATATCGTATAAAGTTGTGTTGCAGATGTACATGGATTATTTCTTAAACAGTTTAGACTTGACAGCACTATCATCTGTGTAGTTTGGATTAATGTGTATTTTCATACTGTATATTTAAACACTTGAACTGTCAATACCTACTAGTCTGCTCTTCTTTTCCCTCTACACCAAACCTCTGTGCCAAGGAATAGCTGATCTACAAGCTCACAATGCCTCGCAGCGCGTTGTGAGTCGTTTATATTGTAGTTTATATTTTGGAATCCCTGTTGATGTCATTGGTAGACAGGTTTCTGACCATTCCATAGCCCACCGATGAAATGCAGAGTGAGTTGACCATTTGTTGAGTTGATCTTAGTGAAGACCAAATATGAAGATAAAGTATAGACAGGGAAGGGGTGAATGCTCTTTAAGCACTACTTTGTTGTATGATACAGCACAAACAAACATTTATTCCCTTAGAGAGCCCGTAGAGAATACAAACATCTTGCTTCCTCCACGCACAACTCGTTCTTCAACAGTTTGGCCTTCATGAGTGTTTACTGTGTTACAAGAAGTATCAGATTCATCAGCTGGCTCAGAAGATGTTACTGGAGAGGCCAGTGGATAGACGCAGATAGTGTTGCAGCGAGACGCATTCTGAGCTTGTAGAAAATTGCAAAATTTGGAATAATATTTATATTTTTAATTGAGTATGATCCAAAACCTCTTTTTAAATAGGGTCCGTGACCAAATACATATCGTTTCTGAGTCCTTGACATGAAAATGTTTGAGAACCACTGATTTAAGCCAGGCCACTCATCTTGTGACACGGTATTCTGTTCCACAAAGATACTGGATGGATGCGAAAGAATTCCAGTCCAAAAGGAAGTCAAATGCCCTGGTTTTGAAGGCTGTGTGTGTGTGTGTGTGTGTGTGTGTGTGTACTGAGCCTAGCAGGTGCTCTCCTGGCAAGTTGAATCTAAAAATACCCTCCTCGACAAGAAAACAGTCGGAAGTAACTGAAACAACAACACAGATAGAAAGGGGTTGTCCAAGGGAATTGGCCCTCAGGGGCCCCATCCATCCGGAGGCTTATTGGAGTCAAATATACTGCCATCTGATGGCCAAGTAGCCAGGATAGACTATTCATAGTATTATGTAACACTGTGTGTGTGTGTGTGTGTGTGTGTGTGTGTGTGTGTGTGTGTGTGTGTGTGTGTGTGTGTGTGTGTGTGTGTGTGTGTGTGTGTGTGTGTGCATGCATGCATGCCTGCGCAGGACTATGTCCAACTCATTACAACATGGCATGTTATTTTCATTATGTAAGTGACCTCTTCCTTTTGAGATACCTTCTCTGGTTATTTCCTCAACCACTGAAGTCACTTTGACGCTTGTCATGTGGCAGAAATAGCAGATCTACAAGCTCATGGTGCATGGTGACAGGTTGCAAGCTTGTAGATCTGCAATTTTGGAAAGGTTTTCATCTATAATTAAGCCTACATTTAACTCCAGGTTGAAACAGGTTGAAACATTTTCCAACCTAATTGGTCCTAATCCTGTCTGAGTTGTTGGTGGTCTGTGGACAGTTCAGAAACCTGTCAACCAATGACATCATCCATGGGGATTCCAAGCCTTACAGCCTTAAGTTCTAAAAAAAATAAAAATAATAATATTAATAATCAAAAAGAATACATCAACAAATAAAGTTTGAAATGACCAAAACTGCCTACCAATGATGTAATTGGTAGGCAGGTTTCTGAACTGTCCACAGCCGTCCTCCGAGACCCAGCGAGTAGACAGAAAGCGAGGACCAATTATATGAAGATGAGGTCGATAATGGGTGACGTGCTCCTTTAAATATTCAAACTACTCAAACAGCCACAAGTGTCCTCCGAGCAGCCTGTTGGACAGCTGCACCCGTGGGGGGCCCCTGAGTGTGTCACCAAGGAAGGGGGGGTGGCGGGTGGGGGTGGGGGTGGGGGTGGTTGGAGGGTTGGGGGGTGTTGCAGAAATACCAGACTCCTTGTATCTTTCATTTGAGAAGGCTCTTGAGAGCTCTTGGACTTAAGACAAGCTGCATGATGTGCCGCTACATGGACGACAAGCCTGTATGTGATATAGCTCTTCATGGTGAACAATGACATGACAGAGCTGTTGACACGGCCCTTTATTAGTCCCCTGCTGCTGCTGCCAATGTGTGCGAGTGTGTTTTTATGTGCACTGGTATTACCATACTTGTGAGGGCCAAATGTTCTGACACAGGCACGTGCACACATAGACATGAAAGGGGGCTTGAGCCCCTGCCCTTTTAACAGTCTGTAAAAAGTGCCCTCTCTCCAGACCATGAATGCAGTTTTTACTAAGGTGAAATAAACGCAAATGCCCCCTTTCCATGCCATACCTGAAAGCAGCATTCAAGAGAATTGCCTTGTCCAAAATCTCCTGAACTTGAATGTATCATCTTATGTTGAAAGAATTGCCCTCGCTGTGTAGAAATCCATGCCGTTACGCCACATCTCCATATGCTTAGTTCAGTGTGGTATCAAGTACTGAAAATAGCCGACCTACAAGCTCACAACATGTCACAGCGCGACGTGTTGTGAGCTTGGAGGTCTGCTATTTTCAATATTTTCACCAAAAGGTCCTTTTAGAGATTTCAGCCCCTGCCTCTCTAACATTCTCTGCACGTCCCTGTTCTGACAAGTACTATAGTAGAATTTTAGAAGGACTGGTTTCTGGGTAACTCAAGATGGGCTCACAATTAGGAAGAGAGTTAGGGTTAGGATTAGGATCAGACAGTTACCCCTGATTTATACTTAGTTGCGTGCCGGACCTGCCAGTGGAGTGCACAGCACACCACAATAACAGATCTACAAGCTCACAACACGTTGCGCACTTGCGCTGCTATTTTGGGGTTGGGTTAAAAATGGAAGAAAATTGTATAAAAAAGGCATTCATAATATCATCCTAAAATGCAGATGACATCCTCACAAATAATAGTAATATAATTGTATGTGTGTGTGTGTGTGTGTGTGTGCGTGCGTGCGTGCGTGCGTGCGTGCGTGCGTGCGTACGTGCGTGTGTGTGCGCGTGTGCGTGTGTGTGTCAGTGACTTTCAGTAGGAGCTTATCCAATCAGATCCTATTGCCCTGCATGAGTAACTTACATTTATGACTCAGAATAGTGATGAAGCTTCACAATAAAAGCAAGAATGCTGTGTCACTGTAATGCACCAGCTTTTGTTATTTCATTTTACATTAAATACATTTATTTTTGTTAATGTAAGTGTTAAATAGCCTATATTCTGACTGTAATCATTGCTAGAGTTTTTGTTTGGACCACGGTCTTGTCTCTCCAATGCTTTAGTAGGCCTACACAGAAATATTTTTCAATTTGTGATAGGCTATACCAATTTTATCCAGTCAGGAGATAACTCATTATATGTGTGATGAAGTGATGAAACAAAAAACAATAATAATAATCATTGGATCTGGAACAATATAGAAGTTGATAAGTGATGTAAGGGTTTTGATATCCTGTATTTTATGTTTATTAAAAAACTGGAGAGGTGGAGAGATCTCTGACTGTTACTGAACAAACACTCCATTATTATAGGCCTACAATCAGAATAGAGGAGCTTTAATATACATGTTTTAATAAAATGTATTTTCTTTCATCATTTTACAAAAGTAAACACACACACACACACACACACACACACACACACACACACACACACTCACTCACTCACTCACTCACTCACTCACACACACACACACACACACACACACACACATGTAACCTACCCTAAATGTAAACTATAGGCTAAATCTGGCAAACATTTGATCTAATCCCAGAACATTTTGTCTTGGGAGATTTCCAACAGTGGACATGGTGATAATTAGGCCACTATGCTCGCTATGTTTACACTTCATATAATAGGAAGAGAATAGACTACCTCCATGGGAGTCCTGCTGGCCTCCATACATCATGCATGTCGTTAGAAATAGTAACTTACAGACGTGTTGGTTGGTGGGGGTGGGTGGGGGTCTTCAGGACGCCCACATGTCCCTTGTATAGTCATATAAGTTGTCAAATGTCCTGGAACAGCGAATCGGCGACGAGATCCTTAAACAGTCTCAAACAGCTGGACTGGGCTGTCAAAAAGGTATTGGATGTCCAGAGGGGGTAGCAGCAGCATATTTGACCAGCCACTGCTCGCCATCAGCTCGCACTCCAGCTTGACGTCTAGTAAGGGTCGGACGCTTCGAAGTCTCTCTCTCTCTCTCGGTCTTTCATTCCGTTTCGTTTTGTTGATTATTCTCGTCGGTAAGCCCACACACACACACAGCCATGGACGCCATCAAGAAGAAGATGCAGATGCTCAAGCTCGACAAGGAGAACGCCTTGGACAGAGCCGAGCAGGCGGAGGGAGACAAGAAGGCAGCTGAGGACAGGAGCAAAAACGTGGGTATTCGTCCACTGTGATCACCGCTCTCTGTCTGCGTCCAGTGTCCACGCACTGCTGCTGGCTGGCTGTCCGTGGCGCGCCACTGGGTGCGTACGCATGGGTGTTTATGCCACGATGACTCTCCTAACCTTTAATGGATTAACATTTGTTTTTCCCAAGAAGATCGAGTAGGGGGAGAAAAAGGGAAAAACTTTTTTCAACTTTAAAAAATTAATAATTTCAAACATTTTCTTTATTTTTTAATAACAGATGTTCAAGCTTTTTTTATTGATTATTTTATTAGACAACAATGGAGAACAGTACAAGTATAGTCAATGCAATTGAAATGTAGTACAGTACAAGTACAGTTAAACACCCTGCCTAAAAGGAACATCCCAAATAAGACCTTTTACGGTCTAAGCTCATAGCATATCGAGTTGTGAGCTTGTAGATCTAAATAAATGTAATTTAAATTAGCCTAGAAAATATCCAACATAGGGAAGATGGCTTATATTTTAAAATGATAAAAAATAATTATTGTTATTTGACAAAACAGCCTTCATTTATCTGTATAATGATTATAATCATGTAATGTTATTACGCAATACATAGTTTAATATATCTGCTTCATTATGTGTTCTTTGTGTATAGCCTATCTAAACTGTCCCCCTTTCTGTGTATGTGTGTGTGTCTGTGACATGGTTGTGAATCCAGCTGGAAGATGACCTGGTAGCTCTGCAGAAGAAGCTGAAGGGAACTGAGGATGAGTTGGACAAGTACTCTGAGGCCCTCAAGGACGCCCAGGAGAAACTGGAGCTTGCTGAGACCAAAGCCACAGATGTGAGTTGTTTGATGGCCCTGATGGAATGGGGCCCTCTGTTGAAGATGCCCAATATAATGACAACGTTACAGAGCATCTTAACATTGACCATTCACTAGTGCTCTAGCCCCCTCCTGTTTTTCCTCTACAACAAATCTCTTTAATGAGCAGACAACTGCTTTGACATTGAACCAGTATCATGTTCACTGGATGATAGCAAACTAATATCTGGAAGGGCTGATGAAACACTTTGTCTGATATGATAGCGATAGATACATATAGATACAATAGATACTTTCAAAGCCCAATGGATATTGAAGTCATAGATCAGGCTAGTTAAATTTAGCCTATGTGCTGCTGTATATGGTGATGTTGCACCTTACTGGCTTAGCAGTGGTGGCTCCCACAACCATTTGGGGCCAATCTGAGGGCCAGTGTTGAGTTTCACTTGAGCATTTTTTCTGCACTTTAAGATTTGTGGCCCCGCAGCCGCACTGGTCACTCTGCTGTCACATGCAGGGCAGATACAGTTACATGTGTGTCACCTCAAAGCACGCAGCAAATTACTCAAATAGTTCATTTGTCTCAATGAATGTTGGTCTAATTGATTGGTGTGGCCATACGTAAATAACAAGTGTAAATAATTACATAAATCAATAACTAAATAACAAAACTATAATAATCATATTCACACTACTATTATAATTATAATAAACTTTAACAATAATGATAACAAGGTTGATAAGAGTTGTATTATAGCATAAGAAACCAAAATAGCATTTGTGTTGTTCAGATTAAATCCTGAAGTAATAGGCCTATATCCTATTATAAATGGCTGTAACTGTAAGTGTAAGTTACAACCCATTATTTCCAAAATAGTCAAAACGTGACAGTGATTTTCTGGACATGTGCGAGTTGCTGGTTCATTCACACATTTCACCAGTGGGGGAAGCACTGAGCTCAAAACAAATCCTAAATCACATGAGCGATAAATAAATATCTACAAGAAGACACAATCCAAACTACCGATCGCTCTGTAAATTAGGCGATAGTAATGCACCTTGAATGCATTGATTTTTTGTTATTCCTCCTACTGACTCAGTCAGTTTTCTTATATCCTATTCCTATGCATCCCAGCAGCAGCACAGTCAGTTCCTTCCGGTGTTTGCTTGATTAAATACATTAGAGGTGGGACGCTCGCGAACGAATCGAGTCTTTTGAACGGCTCTTTGAAATGAACGATGGGATCCGGTTCGCAGTATAGGGAGCAATTAATAGGGACATTTTTGTAAAGGTAAAAGTCTGGAATTCAAAATGTAGGTACTTGAGTGAAAGTAGCCTACAAAAATATTGGTATCAAAATGTACTTAAAGTACAATAGTAGAAAGTACTCATTATACAGAATGTCCCATTTCACAGGTTTTCCAATGAATAAAATGTAGAAAAATAATTTGAAAATAGCAGATCTACAAGCTCTCGATGTGTCACAACGAGACACATTGTGAGCTTTTAGCTCGGCTATTTTCAAATGGCAGAAATGTAGGCCTATAGGGTTGAATTGAGTTGTAACTCTAATCAAAATCTCCAAAGTAGCCAAACTAGTAACTAAAATGAGTCTTTTGAGCGGCTCTTTGAAAGGAACGGGATCCCAGAGATCCGGCTCACTTCAAAGAGAAATACATCCCATCCGTAGACCATTACAGAGATCAGCGGGGATCAAAGCAACCGCCCCAGACGCATCCTTGGCTCGGCTGTCCTGTCCTGCCTGGGGCGCAGCGTCTGGTCTGGGAGTCTGGGACTGGCAGTCTGCACACAGGACCTGTTAGTTAGATAGATAGGCATAGGAATAGATAAATTAGAGATAGAGAGGATAGAGGGATAGAGAAGCCAACATGTCATCTCTGGAAGCTGTGAAAAAGAAAATCAAGAGCTTGCAGCAGCAGGCAGACGCAGCGGAGGAGCAGGCGACGGCTCTGCAGAGAGAGCTGTGTCAGGAGACCAGGTCCAGGGAGGGAGTAAGAAATGAAATATACAAAGCGCTTTCATTGAATCGTGATTTAACACTAAACAGACATTGTTTATTTACCCCGGTGTCGCTTATTGCCGACACGAATATATCTCCACAGATATGTTCTTATCGGCATGTGCAAGCCACGCCATGCCATGCCATCTACGATGGATTTAGATTAAGCTATAAATCAACCTTAATGATTTAAGTCAATTAACGCCGGGGCGGCAGACGGCTTATAGTGGTAGCCTACTACTGGTGGTGGTGGTAGTGCCATTCTGCTCAGGGAACGTGCCATCAATCATCATGGCCCAGTAGCCAGTATAGGGTCCCTGGATAAAGACTGTCGTAGATTTCCTTTATCGATTCTGACATACAGCGATAAAAGAAATCTATGACAGTCTTGATCCGAGGTTAATATTTAAGTGTTTGCCTCGTTTAAAACCATCCATTATTGCGATCGCGCAAAAAAACCCGATGGAGATAGCCTATATTATGCAAAAGAAGACGCGAGCACGCGACCCACCCATAAAGACCACCACACACGTCACAGTCACACCCAGAATAAACAAACAACCATCACGTTACAACAGGACCACCCAGACATGATACATTATCCTCTTGGAGCAAGTTTTATTATGGTGTCAGGTTTCCTCTCTACTATGGCATGTAGGATGATTAAGCCACATACCTGGAGGGTATCCAACATCAGCTGTTTGTTCATATAAAATGTGAATTTTAGTAGACTATCATTGCTGGAGGTATCCAACATGTGTAGGCTGTACGTATAGGTAAGAAGCGGGTAAAATATTTTTTTGTAGGCTACAAGCTTCCATCATTTGTAGTTTTCAGGAAAGGGAAGAACAATAGAGGTACAGTAGCAAGAAGAGCATGAAAAATAAGGATATAAACAGGTCAAATAATTAAATGTTTCCGGTATGAATTGAGTGCCAGATACCAGATATTCCTCAATGTATATATTGTTCGTATCTTATTCTTAGATATGATTCCCTTAACATTTTTCTTGAAACATAAGTCAACACCAGGGTTGTTCAGGGTTAAAAGAAATGACGTATGTAGGAGAAATGATTCCCCCATTCAGCTGTCGATCTCATAGTTTTTGTGTTAACATGCATACAGTAAGTATGGCCTGCAGCCCGTGTGTTGTTGACATGTTGTTAATAATGTTGTTGCTGTTGTTGTTGTGTCCTGGCAGGCTGAGGGTGAGGTAGCTTCATTGAACAGACGCATCCAGCTGGTTGAGGAGGAGTTGGATCGTGCTCAGGAGCGTCTGGCCACAGCACTGACCAAGCTGGAGGAGGCTGAGAAGGCTGCTGATGAGAGCGAGAGGTGGGTGCAAAGCATCTCACACAGTCCACTCTGACCAGGGCCACTACAGAATGACCAGGTTTTCTCGTCATACAGGTCTGCTGATCTGTATGATGATCAGCGTTGGTGTTTTCACTGTGGTCGGTCCCAGGAGGAATAGCTTCTGTTCATAACTGTATAGTCCCAGGTTTCTACAAGGTGGCATTCCAAAACGAAGCTATGGGAAAAGGAACTGGAACAGGAAATGGGGACATGTATCTTTCTAGAAACCCCAGGACTACAGTTATGCCCAAAGCCTATTTATCTCCTCACAAAGGACAGTGTTTATGCTGTAGTCCAGTTTTCATTTCAAGGATCCCCAGTGACATGCATTAGGCCACGGACCCCCATCTGAGAGGATGTTTCATCTCTGGGACCCCAATCTACACTGTAAAAACACTGTTCATTTAACTCTTAGAGTGTACAACTGGAACCAAATGATCCCTTACCGGTCAATTTTCACTACTCTTCAGAGTTACAGACCTGTAGGGGTCTATTTGGTTCTGACAGTCATTTAGCTGGGGACCCCCCTCCAGGACCCCTGGGGTCCCTGGAACCCTCATCTATCTATCGGTGGTTCCCAAACTTTTTTTTACTCGCGACATAAATATTTGTCCGCGATCCATGTTTTGGGAAACAGTGGTCTACCATATTTACTGTAGCTACGTAGTATCACTCTGTCATATCTTTACCCACCAGCTGTGGGTATATGTAGGATAGTGGCTCAGAGTCTCTTCCTGAAGACCAAAAGCCTAATATCTCCCCTAAGCCAAGAGGGATTCCGTCTTAGGCTGGAGGTTAAGATGTTTGGCTTTAGTGTCCCTTCCCACGCGGGGGAGACCCGGGTTCCAATCTCCTGTGTTAACGGATGCAATGAATTATCACAAATCAAATCGCAAGTTGTGAAATGGGCTGCGTGTGGCGATATTTGACACGTTGTTGTGTTTTGTGACCTCCAGAGGCATGAAGGTTATTGAGAACAGGGCGATGAAGGATGAGGAGAAGATGGAACTGCAGGAGATCCAGCTTAAGGAGGCCAAACACATTGCTGAGGAGGCTGACCGCAAATATGAGGAGGTGAGTTGACTGTGCTGTTAGCTTATCGTTTCTCATGTTCTTGTTACTTGGATTATCTTTTCTTGACCTCAAAATATTAAGAATATAATGTTGTTTTTAGACAGATGCTAGGTTCATTGTTTTGGCAATGGCTAAATTGTAAATAGTAAGCACATTGTGTGCTGTGACTCCAGGTGGCCCGTAAGCTGGTGATCATTGAGAGCGATCTGGAACGTACAGAGGAGCGCGCTGAGCTGTCTGAGAGGTAAGAACTTCCATAGCCCTTCGCACTTGTTCAGTTCTGTGGTGTCTGTACTATGCCTTGAGGTTGTCACTTTAAATGTGAAAAGACATAGTTCAGTAAAGGGCCATTTGATTTACACCAATATAACTATAATGATAACTGTAACTATATTGTTCATCATTGTCTTTGTTTCAGTTGTGGTGTGTTTTTAAAACTATATGTATATATTTATAGTTATAGTCATAGTGCTTTGTGTGAATGTGTTAGTGTTCTACCATTGTGCGTTCAGTCAACGTTTATCCTAATAATATGGTTCTCTCCTGTTTGTATCTTTCTGTCCTTGTACCTGCCAATGGTCCCTGCTTCCTACATCCATCACTAAACCACCAGCAAATGCTCTGAGCTTGAGGAGGAGCTCAAGACCGTGACCAACAACCTGAAGTCCCTGGAGGCCCAGGCAGAGAAGGTACGCATCTGATCCTCTCACATTATGGGAAAGAATACATTGGTGGACACACAGTCTTTGGCGTGATGTACTCCTTGTTATGGTGTTTTGAGTGTTACATTGTGGTGATGTTGGGGTAACATTAGGCTCTTTTGTGTGTCTACAGTACTCTGCAAAGGAAGACAAGTATGAGGAGGAGATCAAGGTTCTCACAGACAAACTGAAGGAGGTAAGTTCACTCCAGTACACAAGCGTATTCCCTACTGATTAATTCACCAGAACAGAACAACACCTGTCCATTTACTGTACCTTCCCTCTAGTGTATTATATTGTAGTCTCTTGCAATTCCTTGTCGCTAGGCGACCTCAAATGATGTTGATTGATGCATGTTGATTTAATTGATATAGCATTTATTGTGAATTATTCTAGATCTCTCTAGAATAGAGATACTCAATATACAGTAAGACTGTTGATCGGATACACTTAACCACTTAGTGTTTTCCCTTTATATACTTAATCGTACGTCAAGCTCACAACTTGTCGAATCGCGATTTGTTGTGAGCTTGTAGGTCTGCAATTTTTTAACAGTTTTGAAACGTTTAACATTTGCCTCTTTGCGTTCTCCTCCAAGGCTGAGACACGTGCTGAGTTTGCTGAGAGGTCAGTCGCCAAGCTTGAGAAGACCATTGATGATTTGGAAGGTATGAATCTTTTCCATTATGTTTTATCTTTTATTTTTATGTTGACCATATGTATTGACATTAATTGTTTTTTCAAGTGTGGATGTAGGCCTTTTGTTTTGTTCTGCAAAATCGAACGCAGTCAGCTTTTTTGAACTGTTTCAGCAACCACAAAAAGACTCACATCCCTTCTCAGAGACCTCTTTTTCTTTTAGTCATAATTAATGCTTCTCTATAATATCTTCTGACAAGCGGTTGCTCATTTTAATGCACCAGACTCAAATCTGACCTGTCCTGCAACAAGCTGGCATCTTCATTCCCTGGTCAGCAGTATTGTGGGTCCAGACAGCCGCTCTGGGACAAATATTTTGCACACTCAGTGGTACTCTGGCAAAACTCTTGCTAGGGAAGCCATCTACATTACACAGGCCCAGTGTACTGTTGTTAATATGGGCACCGGTGGCGGATAGTAACTAATTACATTTACCCAAGTACTGTACTTGAGTAAAAGCTAATTTCTTTATTTGAGTATATCCATTCTTAGATTTTTATCAAGGCAGATATTCTATTATATGTTATTAAAAATATATATGTTGCTATATACTGTACAAAGCAACTATAACACCAAAAAGGGGCTCCCATCTTGTATAGTTACAAAATGGTGTTCCAGGTCCATATGGTTTAATGTATTATTAATTACAATCCAATAATATAAACTGGACTATTCTGCAACATGAGTACTTTAATGTTTTGTGCTATAAGTATATTTTAATGCAACATTTTCTTTTGAACTTTTGTTCAAGTAAAATTTTGACTTTAACTTCTGTTTCTAAAATGTGATATTGCTACATTTTCTTCGCTTTAAAAAAAGCATCGGAACACGTCTTCCACCGCTGGTGGGCAGATGCCCTTCTCCTGCCAAGCGTGGCTCGTAAAACGCTGTACGCAACTGCGAGCCACATTTGGGAGGAGAACCATCTGAGAAACTATCATTAGCTGTAGAAGCACAAGAAGGTCTGAGGAGGTGTTCAGACTGTCAGGGTGGAAACATGTGAGGCCATTTCTTGGTGACACTTAAGGAATGTCACGTCTTAGCAGCTGTCCTGTCACATCACGCTGGCCTTCTCTATTTCTGTCCTGTTGGCTTTTACACTCTCTTTATTGTTTGTTCCTTTTGTTTTCCTCCCTGAACCCCCCCCCCCCTCACCATTATTTTGTCCTCATTGTTTCCTTGTTTTCTTTTCTCAATTTCTTCGCCATCCCTCATTCACTCCCGTGCGTGAATTCGCACCCTAGATGAGTTGTATGCCCAGAAACTGAAGTACAAGGCCATCAGCGAGGAGTTGGATCACGCCCTCAACGACATGACCTCCATGTAATTCACCACCTGCTCGTGTCCGCTCTGTGCCTTAGCACCCCCCCCCCCCCCCCCTCCCCCGAACACACACACACACACACACACACACACACACCCCTACTCACTATTTCACTATAGCTCCCTCTAGTGGCATGTGTCATGTAATGTAATTTATATTTGAATGCTGAAGTTTCAATTTACTCGACTAACCCCGTTTTATATGCGGTAGCGAATTTATTTTTATAGTTCACTAGCTAGCTTCCCCAATCCCCATAGCCTCTACGTTTGATGAATCCTAACAGTGTTTTGTACTAACTCATTTATTTTATAAATACCCACTGAAGTGAATACATTTGAAACCCATCCATTTTTACCTCCATATTCTACAGTATTGATCGATTTTGTTTGATTCACCTTTACTTTGTCCATTCTGCATGTCTGTCGTTTTCATGTCATGATTCCTTTCTCCCTCCCAACACCTTTTTCTGTTTTCTCTCCTGTTTTGTCCCTCCGCAGCTAAATCGTTTACACTTTTCCATCTTCGACGTCTGCCGCCGGTTGAACGGCGTCGCCTCTCTCCTGGGCAGCGTTGGCCATCTCTGTGTCCCCTCTGTCCTCTCGTGTTGTCATGGCCGTGCCGTGACCGTCATCCATTAGCCCATCTGTTGTACAGAACCTTGAGCTATTTTGCTTTCTGTAAAAATAAACCGACATTGTTCCATCTGTGTTGTCGCTCTCCCTTTTCTCCCGCCACTTCTCTTCCTTTTCCATGTCCTCCTCCTCATATCTTTTGATTTCTTCTACCTGTGAGTTTTTAATTTATTTGTTTTTGTGGAGTGGCTTTTAAATAAAACCTTAAAGGCTCCTCACTCCTTCCACTTTGTATCATTTTCTGTGCAGAGGGTTGGATGCGGCATCAGGGCAGTTAGTGCAGTGCTTTCCCCCCCAATCAACATCATTCTTTATATCATGATATAGAAAGTATTGCTGTCTTTCAAGTGACATTTGTTGTTAAAGAAATGGGGTATCTGTGTCTCTTCAGCGTTTTAGTAAACAGAAACTATATTTTCAGGTTGGGATAACAATTTCATCCAATCAGGAGAGAGAAGCTTGCCTACTTTTTTTTGTTTCAGTTAGTCTGCTCATTGTTTTGTTTCACTTCCAAAATGTCACTCACTTCTGATTGGATAACATTGGTATCCTGACCTGAAAATGTATTTTATGTTAACTAAAGAGCTTGAGAGACACATAATACAGAACAAACACGCTTCTATGGATCATAGAGCTAGTTCACATTTATTTGAACAAAACAAATATCACTTAGAGCCCCTTTAAAACTTTTTGAATTACTTTTGTAAGTAGAATCAGCTGCTTTTCTTGCTGCTGAAACGGAAGAAGTAGAATAGTGAAGTGAAATCTAGGCAAATCCTACATTTGAGCACACTACAGTGGCCACAAAGTGAAACTGTTATCATGAACTTTGAGACCAAAGGTAAAACTCCAATATTGTCTTTCTCTCTCTTTACAAGGAGCTTTAGTAACCAGCTTATGTAATCAGGAGATATCATAGAAAATGAGAGTAGTTCCGAGCTATAATGACTGTTTTTCTTAAAACAAGTTTTCAACAACTTGACTAGTGACATTTTGCCTTTGGTTGTCAATTGTATAATGTATTCAGAGTTCAGACCAGTGTTTTAGGCTTTTATTTCAGACTCTCTTCAAAGTCTTTGACAAAATACCTCACACAATGCTTTGTGAGCTTGTTTCATCTATTTTCACCATTTGGCGTACAAAGAAGTATAGGGCTAAAGACTAAAGTAGTTGTTAATGATAGCCCCGTGGCACATTAGCTGGATCAGCAGACACCTTTTGTGTATAACAGTAGTGCTGTCTGTCTGTCTTTTACACTAACAACTTTGTCTTGTTCTTCTCTCCGTTTCTCTCCTGTGCTTTCTGACTGTGTGAAGACCACTACTACAAGCAGCTTGAGCAAAACCGCCTTCTGAACAATGAACTGAGAGTAGCCTTAAACGAGGCGTAAGACCAAACCAGGGACCATTTTACACTTTTTATTATGATGCTGCAGAAGTTCAGTTTATAAGTCACAGCAGCAGACTACAGGGTTGTCTTGCTGCTGTGATTTACTTAAGGCAGTGGTTCTCAAACTGCGGTCCAGGAACCCCTAGAGAGGAGTTAAAGTCTCTAACTGTTCCGTGGCCTAATGCATATCAAACTGGGGTCCAGGGACCCCTAGAGATCCTTGAGGAGTTAAGGTCTTCAACTGTTCCGTGGCCTAATGCATATCAAAACGTTTGAGAGCCACTGATTTAAGAATACGGCTAACGGGTTCCTCAAAGACATGTAATACTTATATAACAAACAAACAAATATCTGAGATTGTACACAATATATATTGCATGCTCACGCTGAAGGTGAAAACGGGAGAGTTTCACAAACTCGAGTGTCATGATAATTGAAATGTGGGATGTTGCTACAGCTGGGGCCGAAGCACTTCAGTTTGGTCTTTAGGTTTAGGCAAGGCTCATAAATCATCTTGAATCAATTAACCCAGACCGATGCCTGATTTGGGGGTCTGATACCGATCCTTTTAGTGTCGTGACTCATGAGCTTGTAGATCGGCAGTTTTTGAAGGTTTTTAAATAGGGCTTAATTATAGTTTTTTCAAACTCTGAACACATCGGCCATATAATTGCCAATATGGCTCTGGTTCTGTTTACATATAAACTAAAGGTGACATGTTAATCTACTAACAAGCTACATATTACTCATTCTCCTTGTGTGAGGAATGGATTCCTTGAAAGTACAGCAGAGTAAAATGTATAGTCAAAGTAAATACTTTGGGAATATTCTCAAACAATTCTAGTTTTGTTCTGCTCTCTCAGTCTTGAGTTGTCATAAGAGTAATACATTTAGCACTTTATAAGTATTCAAGTATTCAAAGACAATTCGCATAGAAGCAAGGCATGAAGTGAAACTAACAAAGTGCAAATACTAATATACTAATAGACTATTATAGCGGAGAGTGAAAATCTGTTATTGTTACTATCAAAATCACATGGCCCTCTTCTAGCGCCACGATCAGGCAGATTTTTTCAAACAAAGTTGCTCCTACAGATTTTGCCCTAAAAAACACAAAGCGGTACACAGTATGTCTAACATGGATCTGTCCCATTTAGTGCCACCATCAGGCCGATTTTTACATGTGACCTGACGGTCGCTTATCTCCCGATTAGGGAGTCTTACTGGTTTTCATTGAGCAACATCATCATCATGGTCATATGATGATGTATAGTTAGGCTTAAAGCACTGAGTGTTTGGCGTGCAGATTACAGAAACAGCTCTAGGTGATGAGTGTTAACAGGAACTGGACGTGGTGGTGAAACACAAACCTGTGGAGGACTTGGCAGCCGCCCGTCCTTGGCACTGGGAGGTTGGCTCACACCTCCTGGGCACGTCTCAAACTCAACTGAGTTGGTCTCCCCACTTCAGCCCTGTCTAGAGCAGTGGTTCTCAACCTGTGGGTCTGGACCCCCACTCTCCTCAGGTGGGGTCCACGACTCCACAAATTATTTTGGGGGGTCCCCAGATGATTAACTTAATGTGCAACATTGCTTTCTCACTCAACAGTAAACAAACCAGCATAAAGTTAAAGTGTATAGAGGGTATCTGCACATTTCTAAAGTGACACGTTAAGGTCTTTTAAATACCTCTAAAATTGTCAAATATTAGAGGCAGAAATTGTGAGAATAGCAGATCTACATGCTCACAACGTCTTGCAACAAGGCGTTGTGAGCATGCCATGTAGATTTGCTATTCACAATAGAACCGTGTTATATAAAATGTAACTCTTAGTGCTCGTCAGGGTGGGGGGTCCCCAGTTAAAATGTAATTATTTTGGGGGTCGCGGCCTGAAAAGGTTGAGAACCACTGGTCTAGAGCAGTGATTCTCAACCTGTTTGTCTGGACCCCCAAGGGGGACCCTGCGTGATTTTGGGAGGGGTCTCCAGATGTCAGTAAAAGTGACAATTTAAAGACTTTAACACCTTTTTGTTTTTGATACCTAAAAAAGACCATTACTGCATCAAAAGTAATCAACAAAGTATAGTATATAAAAACTGGTCAAACATTGGCTTGAGTGTGAAATAATATAAGAAAGCGGCAGCAATTGTGAAAATAGCTGTTGGGGTGTCGCGGCCTGAATAGGTTGAGAACCCTTTGTCTAGAGTCCAAGAAGTGCACCGCTCCCAATAAGTCGAAAGGGCAAGGTCTCGTTGCAGTACTCAATACTCGTTGCAGGGCATTAGTGTACTGTTGATAATTCTTTGTGAAGAAATTATCAACCTGAGTTTGTGAGATTATCCTGGAAATACATTATAAGAATGAGTAAATGTGCATACCAAATGACTACTGATGGATATAATCCAATCATTTATGCGAGGGCCACACTTTGTCCCTGTCACAGTAGTGGCTGGTGGCCTTAATATTACATTACTATGTTTACTACGTTTACTTTGATTCTTTAACCAACCTACAGTAGTGCTCCTTTTCTGGGCCAAACATTCTGCGAGAATAGCTGATCTACAAAGCTCACAACGTGTTGCAACATGACTCTATATGAGATTGTAGATCTCGGCTATAATCGCTGAAGCTATTTGGTGTAGAGGGAAAAAAATTAGGGGTCCTAATAGACCCCTGGAGGACTCCGGCCATTGAACTATAGGGTTTAAATGGTTAACGATGCTAGAACTTTTGTTCGTAATGCTGTGCATCTTAAGCCTGATTTATACTAGATTGTCTATTTTCGGTGTGCAACGCAACGTGCAACCCAGTATAATTCAGGTGTATACTGTCTAGATCACTATTTCCCAACCACTGGCTTGGGACCCATTTGTGGCTTGCGGACACATTTTTATGGGTCATGAGTAAATAAATATCCCTTATTCGAAGATTTTCGAAACAATAAAAAGAGATTACATTCAAAAATTTTCATGAATTGGAAACAAATAAAAACATTTTTTCAAGACATTTGTTCATAAAGAAGAAAATACATTTCATAAATTAGAAAAATGTTTAAGAAGTACAAGCTCACAACATGTCGCATTTGCGGGGCGTTGTGAGCTTGTAGATCTGCTATTTTCACTAGTTTGGGTCCTGGGGAGACATTTTCTCCTTTGGGTCTCTGGCTGAAACGTTTTGGAACCACTGGTCTAGATGACCTGTGCTCCCCCTGACCGCTCCACTGCTGTGTTAACAGATGAACTGTCACGAGCTAAAGAAGACAACGCAAACATAAACCAGACGCTGGAACAGACCTTAATGGAGATGTGTAATATTTGACACGGCCGTTTTCACATCATCATTCCACGCTGCCTAACCTGGCCCGAGACAATACCGCTACGCTTCTCTTCAACGCTAACCATAGCGGACGGGGGAGGGGCTTGTGTTTGCAATCTTGCCCACACACCTCTTCAGCTCCGAGTAAACAAGCTCTTGTGTGAAAGAGCAGTCCCTTGATGCTGTTTCCTTAAAGGGGCATGTCACCCATTTTGAAACTTATCTGCATATAATTGGTCCTCACTAATGTAGCCTAAATATACAGTACTCAATCTGTCCCAGAGAAGGAGAGCTGTGGACAGTTCAGAAACCTGCCTTCCAGTGACATCATCGGTAGGCAGGCTTGGTCATTTCAAACCTTTTTTTTTCTTCTTTTTTACCCCCACAGTGGATTCGAACCACCAAACTCCACAGTGGTGGGTACTAGGTACTTTACCACTGCTGAACCCATCCTTTTTTTATGAATGCAAGAATAACGGCTTCTATTTCAGCATGCTAACTTTCCAGGAAGAGAAAGGCCGTCGTTTCTATTAGCGTTGAATCTCCATCGTGATGTCATAGGCAGGTTTCTCAACTGTCAATGAGACGCACAGTGTGTGCACTGTGCCATCTCATAATGAGCATTAGGGCCAATTATATGAAGATAAGTTTGATGGGTGAAGTGCTCCTTTAATTCACTGTAATTATGGAGAATTGAATCTCACTGTGTGTTTTGATAAGTTTGTGTACGTATTGTTATGATGAGTGTGAACAAAAGGAGAATATGCATATTTATTCACTGGAGGGGTTTGGGGATTTGGAAGGGTAAATGCCAATGGTATTTATGTAGTGCTTTTTATCCAAAGCGCTTTACATAGTTTGTGCATTTACCCACAATCATTCACACACATTCATACACCGATGGCAGAGGAAACCATGCAAGGAACCAACTTGCACATTAGGAGCAATTAGGAGTTCAGTGTCTTGCTCAAGGACACTTCGACACTAACTGCGGGGGAGCCTGGGATCGAACTGGGAACCTTGCAGTTCTCATCCAGCTGCTCTACCGGCCACTCTACCCCTGAGCCATTGCCATGTTTGCTGTACTAGCATTAGCAGACAATATGCATATTCCCTGCAAGCTATAGATCAGTGGTTTCTCAAAGTGGGGCCCAGGGACCCTCATGGTTCCCTGAGAGGGTTCTGAATGGAACATGTACAAGTTTGAGAACCACTGCTATAGACTCACAGTCAACATGACATACCGAACGTCGCCAGGATTTGCACTGTGTTTGAGGTAATAAATGCTGCACATAGCTGTTTAGAAACAAGACATATCTTGAAGAAAGATTATTAACAATTATTATAGATTATTAAAATTATTATTAACGAGAACCAAGATAACTGTTAATGGGGCCTTTTTTATTGTTTTGTATTTTTAAACTTGCCTCTGTGATGATGTCACTTCTAAATGTTGTCAGATCTTCAGATCTTCACTTGGAGCGTTTCTGACCATGACAGAGGCGTGGCTCATTTGCATGGACGTACCGCATCAATGTTTCTCAACGTAGGGTCCGGGGACCAACCGGTGGTCTGAATGGAACCTTACGGACGCTTAAGAGCAAAACAGAAATGTATCACAGCAACAGGGATCCTTGAAATAAATAAAAAAAAGTTTGAGAATTACTGAAATAAGCTACCCAACCTACTGTACACAGTAAGATCCTCAGTATTAATTTTACTCTGAGTAAACTCAGAGTAATTGGAGGCAAATCATGAAATGCCAGATGGATTGCTATTTAAAAGTCTGAATGTCATTGATGTTCAGATTAATGGGGTTCCATTAATACTCACCCTGCATTATAAATGTGTCGTAGGTGATAAAATGTCAATGTACCTTTTCTTTTTTTTTTTGAAAATCAGTTTTGTCTATGCTTCTTCTGGTAAATGCTACTTGGTTTGTTTCCTGCCTTTGAAGGTGTGCAAAACCCCTTATCATAGAAGGGACCCTAAATGTGTCCATTTAGACCCCTGGTGGTCCCCGAACCCGATGTTGAGAAGCAGTATTCTACATAATTGTCAACTTGCCATGTGACAGGGATATGGGTGGAGTCTGTGTACACGATGCACCTTTTATGTTTACATTCCTAAAAACATTTGATTGTCTTAAGGATTTGTTTTCTTTTCCAATTTTCCCTTTTTTCAATTTTGCAATGGCTATATGACTTTAATATGAAAATGACTATATAATATAGAATAAATGTCTAAATCACATCATCCATGTTTATTACCTGATGTGTGGTCTCATGTTACTGCAACAGATCATTTGTTTTGGGGGAGGGGGAGGGGGTGGAAGGAGCTACATCTTTTTGCCTTGCAATTAGTTTGACATTTTGTGTTTTCTTCTAAACAGATTTTGACGAAACTCACAAATGGGTGCACATTATTAGTCAAGATGTATGATCAACTGACACTTATCATAGTCATGTGATCAAGATGTGTAATCAACTGACACTTGAGTTTTGCAATATCTTCCTGGGCCACAGGTTGGTTGCGACCATCAGGTCACAGTTACTATCAAAACCTCCACCGTCCGGCTGTCTGTCAGTCTGTCTGCCTGTCAGTCTGACTGTCTGTCACGTCACACATTTCTCCTACTCATATCTCCACCACCGTTGCCCCGACCCATGCCAAACTTTGCACACACACACTCCTTGGCTCCCAAACCACATCATTTTTCACATGGCCCTCTTCTAGCGCCACCATGAGGCCGATTCTTGCTAAACACATTTTTGGACACTGCGTCTACAGATTTTGCCCTAAAATCATGCAAAGTGGTACACGGTATGTCTAGAGTCCTGTCATCAACATGGATCTGTCCCATTTAGTGCCACCATCAGGCCGATTCTTTCAAACACATTTTTGGACACTGCTCCTACAGATTTTGCCCTAAAATCACGCTAAGCGTACACAGTATGTCTAGACTCATGTCATCAACATGGATCTGTCCCATTTCCCATATTCCCTCCCTCAAATCTTTGTGTGATATAAACTTTGTTTCTCCTTTTTTCATATGAACCACTTGAACCCTATTGAACCCTACTAAGATAAGAGAACCCTACTAAGATAAGAGAACATACTACTCCAGTTTTAGCGTCGCTACACTGGCTCCCGGTTGTTTTTAGGATTGATTTTAAAATTCTTTTACTAGTTTATAAAGCTCTTAATGGTCTGGCACCTTCGTACATCTATGACTGCCTGAATAGATACGTTCCAACCCGCCCACTCAGGTCCTCTAGTGCAGACCTACTTGAGGCGCCAACGATGACATATAAAAACTAGAAATACTGTTCCTTCGAAACAGTGTGGGCTCGCTTCCAACCAAAAAAATAATAGTAAAAAGTGTCAAGGTCCCAGGCAATGCTCTCTTTCATTTTACTGACGTAAAATGGTAATGGAAATACAATGTAGACAAGCAGTGTTATTACATGAACTTAACGTTATGGACAATTAAATCAAAATAAAATTAAAACATAATGTGGACGGTACCTTATGGTACTTTACCTTACTGTACTGTACTGTACTGTACTGTACTGTACTGTACTGTATCATACCTTACTGTAGCATACCGTATTGTACCGTACCGTATTGTACCGTACCTTACTGTACTTTACCTTACGGTACTTTACTGTACTGTACCTTACTGTCCCGTACTGTACATTACTGTACTTTACTGAAACGTACTGTACCTTACTGTACTGTACTGTACTGCACCTTACTGTAATGTACTGTACCTTACTGTACTGTACTTTACTGTACACTACTGTAACTTGCTGTACCTTACTGTGCTGTACGTTACTGTACTTTACTGTACACTACTGTACTGTACTGTACCTTACAGTACTGTACTATACTGTACTCTGCTGTACCTTACTGTACTTTACTGTACTCTACTGTAACTTACTGTACCTTACTGTACTGTACTTTACTCTACTCTACTGTACTGTACCTTACTGTACTTTACTGTACTCTACTGTACCTTACTGTACTGTACCTTACTGTACTGTACTCTACTGTACCTTACTGTACTATACTGTACTGTACTCTACTGTGCCGTACTGTAACTTACTGTACTGTACTCTACTGTACCTTACTATACTGTACTTTACTGTACTCTACTGTACCTTACTGTACTCTACTGTACTTTACTGTACTTTACTGTACCTTACTGTACTGTACTTTACTGTACACTACTGTATCTTGCTGTACCTTACTGTGCTGTACGTTACTGTACTTTACTGTACACTACTGTACTGTACTGTACTGTACCTTACAGTACTGTACTTTACTGTACTCTACTGTACTGTACCTTACTGTACTTTACTGTACTCTACTGTACCTTAATGTACTGTACCTTACTGTACTGTACTGTACTTTACTGTACTCTACTGTACCTTACTGTACTATACTGTACTGTACTCTACTGTGCCGTACTGTACCTTACTGTACTGTACTCTACTGTACCTTACTATACTGTACTTTACTGTACTCTACTGTACCTTACTGTACTCTACTGTACTTTACTGTACTCTACTGTACCTTACTGTACTGTATTGTACTTTACTGTACCTTACTGTACTGTACTCTACTGTACCTTTCTGTACTGTACCTTTCTGTACCTTACTGTACTTTACTGTACTCTACTGAACCTTACTGTACTTTTACTGTACTCTACTGAACCTTACTGTACTGTACATATTCTATGTGTTCTAGATCTACATTTTTGATTCTGTGTTTGGGAACCAGCAACTGTCAAATGGACTCCAACTGTAGTGGAGTATATTGAGTGCATATACTGTAGGCTAACAATCCCAGATCACATCTGTCCTCCACTATGTCTAGGCAATGCTCTCTTTCATTTTACTGACGTAAAATGGTAATGGAAATACAATGTAGACAAGCAGTGTTATTACATGAACTTAACGTTATGGACAATTAAATCAAAATAAAATTAAAACATAATGTGGACGGTACCTTATGGTACTTTACCTTACTGTACTGTACTGTACTGTACTGTACTGTATCATACCTTACTGTAGCATACCGTATTGTACCGTACCGTATTGTACCGTACCTTACTGTACTTTACCTTACGGTACTTTACTGTACTGTACCTTACTGTCCCGTACTGTACATTACTGTACTTTACTGAAACGTACTGTACCTTACTGTACTGTACTGTACTGCACCTTACTGTAATGTACTGTACCTTACTGTACTGTACTTTACTGTACACTACTGTATCTTGCTGTACCTTACTGTGCTGTACGTTACTGTACTTTACTGTACACTACTGTACTGTACTGTACCTTACAGTACTGTACTTTACTGTACTCTGCTGTACCTTACTGTACTTTACTGTACTCTACTGTAACTTACTGTACCTTACTGTACTGTACTTTACTCTTCTCTACTGTACTGTACCTTACTGTACTTTACTGTACTCTACTGTACCTTACTGTACTGTACCTTACTGTACTGTACTCTACTGTACCTTACTGTACTATACTGTACTGTACTCTACTGTGCCGTACTGTAACTTACTGTACTGTACTCTACTGTACCTTACTATACTGTACTTTACTGTACTCTACTGTACCTTACTGTACTCTACTGTACTTTACTGTACTTTACTGTACCTTACTGTACTGTACTTTACTGTACACTACTGTATCTTGCTGTACCTTACTGTGCTGTACGTTACTGTACTTTACTGTACACTACTGTACTGTACTGTACCTTACAGTACTGTACTCTGCTGTACCTTACTGTACTTTACTGTACTCTACTGTAACTTACTGTACCTTACTGTACTGTACTTTACTCTACTCTACTGTACTGTACCTTACTGTACTTTACTGTACCTTACTGTACTGTACCTTACTGTACTGTACTTTACTGTACTCTACTGTACCTTACTGTACTATACTGTACTGTACTGTACTGTGCCGTACTGTACCTTACTGTACTGTACTCTACTGTACCTTACTATACTGTACTTTACTGTACTCTACTGTACCTTACTGTACTCTACTGTACTTTACTGTACTCTACTGTACCTTACTGTACTGTATTGTACTTTACTGTACCTTACTGTACTGTACTCTACTGTACCTTTCTGTACTGTACCTTTCTGTACCTTACTGTACTTTACTGTACTCTACTGAACCTTACTGTACTTTTACTGTACTCTACTGAACCTTACTGTACTGTACATATTCTATGTGTTCTAGATCTACATTTTTGATTCTGTGTTTGGGAACCAGCAACTGTCAAATGACTCCACTTGGAGTATATTGAGTGCATATACTGTAGGCTAACAATCCCAGATCACATCTGTCCTCCACTATGTCTATAACCAAGGCGTTCTTCTATGTGGCCACTCCAGACTGAGGAGTGGAGCATGGCTTTTATTGTGTTTGTGGATCTGACTTGGAAATGCATTGGTTTTGATATCTCCCTGACAACCAACAACAACCACTAATATGGCTGACTGTCCCTGCGGGCTCTAGGATTATGGCTATGGGATTTACATCCCATCGCCCGGACTTGATTCTTGATCACAGCTGTGTAATCAGTAGAGTGGAGAGGGACATTTATTTATAGTTTTAACTATAACTATAGTTTTATACATCACACAGCTTAGATATTTGGATCAAATCAGAGAGCAGACCTGTGTGAACGCATTGATATAAATAGCATATCTGAAGTGTGAATATTGCAGCCACAGCGCCTTAATATAAACATGGGTCCCTTTCCTCTGTCTCACGCTGTCCCCACTCACTAAACCCATTGGAAATGCATTGGGTGCTTAAAGTTAAACATTTTAATTTTTTTATAATTATACTACAAAACATTTCAAAAAGAAAAATACACGCACACTTGTCCTCAGTAAGCTGAACACATAAAAATTTGAATGGTGTTGAAAGGTGTAAGCGTTTAGGAGATGAATCGCGCCAAAGTTTTGAGGAGATACTGACTAGTATAGAAACTAGAAAAATATTGTTCCTTCGAAACAATTGTGGGCTCGCTTCAAGCCAGAAAACAATGGCTATAAATGTACAAAATGTCAAGATCGCAGGCAGTGCTCTCTTTGACGTTACTGACGTCAAAGATTGGTCCATTTTGTTCCAAAAATGTGTTGTGCAAAAGTTGACCCGCTGGTGGCGCTATAACAGGCCAATGTAAGAAGGGTGGTATCTGTTCCTTGACCTATTGGGAATGTGCTTGCAAGATTTCACGCACATTGCAGGCTGTGTTCATGATTTGAGGTGTTTTTGGCTTTGGCCACTTTATCGCTGCTTGCAGCTATATTCATTATTATTTTTATTTTTTTGTGTGTGTGCACTTCATAGGCATATTAGATAAAGGTCCTTAGATTGTGTGTAGAATGTTTCATGCAAATTGCAAAAAAAAAATCCTAACGGATTTAAGCGTTTCACAAACTGCTCAAAATGATATAGCGCCCCCCTTTGGCCAATTGGGGTAAGATTGGTTTTAGTGATATTTGGACTAACACTCTACATCTTTGCCAAATGCCATGAACATGTTACTTTGCATGTATGATTTAGAGGCAGAAGAATAATTTGCATAAAACTGCAATATTCATTGAATTTATTTAAAAAAGCATGTTTCAATTTTAAAGAAATCCGATCTGACAGATCTTTAGATATCGGTCCAAAGTTCACGTAAAAAAAGTTTTGTGCACGTGGAGCGAAAATTCCAGAATAAAAGCGGGTTTACGCGTTTTACAAACTGCTCAAAATGGCGGAAAATTGAAGGGCGGAGCTTACTTAACAACGACACAGATGTCTTCCGCTTGAGTCAAAGCACGCGTGTAACAAGTTGCATGTCTTCAAACGAAACGAGTCATGACTTATGCCCGTTTGAAGTTTGAATTTTCAAACGCTTCGTGTAGCGCCCCCCTTTGGCCGATTGGAATAAAATTGGTTTCAGTGATACTTTGACTAACCCTCCACATCTTTGCCAAATGCCATGAACGTGTAACTTTGCATGTATGATTTAGAGGCCGAAGAATAATTTGCATAAAACCGCAATATTGATTGAATTATTAAAAAATTACATTTCACTTTAAAAGAAATCCGCCGAGATTAGTTTGACCGTATTGGTCAAAAGTTCATGTGAAAAAAGTTTCATGCGCGTATCGCGAAAATCCCAGGAGGAGATAGATTTTTACTGTTTTTCATATAATTCCGAATTGTGGGAGACCTAAAGGTCAGAGGTCAAAAGTTAGAGGGTAAAAGTTGTTCGGCATGAGGAGACGCATAAGTGTATACAGGTTTCATGGCTGTATGTATAACACAGCATGAGCTATACCTGTTCAAAGATCGCACTTTCGAAGGCTTCCTACAGCGCCACCATTTGGCCGATTGCTATAAAAAATAATAGCACACTTCGCCACTCTAAACTGAACACATTGATGTTTTTATTTTCATTTTCTCACTAAGTATGTAGGAGTAGAAAGGAACCGAAGTTTTTGATACTTGCACTAGTATATAAACTAGAAAAATATTGTTCCTTCGAAACAATTGTGGGCTCGCTTCAAGCCAGAAAACAATGGCTATAAAAGCACAAAATGTCAAGATCGCAGGCAGTGCTCTCTTTGACGTTACTGACGTCAAAGATTGGTCCATTTTGTTCCAAAAATGTGTTGTGCAAAAGTTGACCCGCTGGTGGCGCTATAACAGGCCAATGTGAGAAGGTTGGTATCTGTTCCTTGACCTATTGGGAATGTGCTTGCAAGATTTCACGCACATCCCAGGCTGTGTTCATGATTTGAGGTGTTTTTGGCTTTGGCCACTTTATCGCTGCTTGCAGCTATATTTATTATTATTATTTTATATTTTTTTTGTGTGCACTTCATAGGCATGTTAGATAAAGGTCCTTAGATTGCGTGTAGAATGTTTCATGCAAATTGCAAAAAAAATCCTAGAATAAAAACGGGTTTAAGCGTTTTACAAACTGCTCAAAATTATATAGCGTCCCCCTTTGGCCATTTGGGGTAAGATTGGTTTCAGTGATATTTGAACTAACCCTCTACACTATTTTGTCATGAAAATGTGACTTTGCATGTATGTTTTAGAGGCAGAAGAATAATTTGCATAAAAATGCAATATTGTTTGAATTATTTAAAAAAGCATGTTTCAACGTTAAAGAAATCCGATCTGACAGATCTTTAGATATTGGTCCAAAGTTCACGTAAAAAAAGTTTTGTGCACGTGACGCGAAAATTCCAGAATAAAAGCGGGTTTACGCGTTTTACAAACTGCTCAAAATGGCGGAAAATTGAAGGGCGGAGCTTACTTAACAACGACACAGATGTCTTCCGCTTGAGTCAAAGCACGCGTGTAACAAGTTGCATGTCTTCAAACGAAACGAGTCATGACTTATGCCCGTTTGAAGTTTGAATTTTCAGACGCTTCGTATAGCGCCCCCCTTTGGCCGATTGGAATAAAATTGGTTTCAGTGATACTTTGACTAACCCTCCACATCTTTGCCAAATGCCATGAACGTGTAACTTTGCATGTATGATTTAGAGACCGAAGAATAATTTGCATAAAACCGCAATATTGATTGAATTATTAAAAAATTATATTTCACTTTAAAAAAAATCTGGTTGATCAATCTGACCGTATTGGTCCAAAGTTCATGTGAAAAAAGTTTTGTGCACTTGACGCGAAAATCCCAGGAGGAGATAGATTTTTACTGTTTTTCATATAATTCCGAATTGTGGGAGACCTAAAGGTCAGAGGTCAAAAGTTAGAGGGTAAAAGTTGTTCGGCATGAGGAGACGCATAAGTGTATACAAGTTTCATGGCTGTACGTATAACAGAGCATGAGCTATACCTGTTCAAAGATCGCACTTTCGAAGGCTTCCTACAGCGCCACCATTTGGCCGATTGCTATAAAAAATAATAGCACACTTCGCCACTGTAAACTGAACACATTGATGTTTTTATTTTCATTTTCTCACTAAGTATGTAGGAGTAGAAAGGAACCGAAGTTTTGAGGAGAACTTGATATAGTATATAAATAAATAAATAAATAATGACAATATCTAAAGTGTGCTCGCCTTATAGGCGAGCCCACAATGACAACATCTAAAGTGTGCTCGCCTTATAGGCGAGCCCACAACTAGAAAATGTGCAATTTGGGAAATTGCGAGTGTGGTTGCCCGGCGCCCCCTATGGGTCGAAATGGAAATGCTTTTGGGGATTTGTTGAGTATACCACCCCCGACTAGTGGTTAAAATGTGGTGTTGACTGGATGTTTCGTTCCGGATTTATGGCAATTTTTTGCGAAACGGGCCCCTCTCGCTAACTTCGTAAGCCTGTTCCGGACGAACGGTATGGACTATCAAAATATCGCTTGAATATGTTTATAGCATGGGTCCAGAGATCATGTGTACCAATTTTTGTGACATTTGGAGAAAATATGTAGGAAAAGGAGCAAAAAGTGTGTTTTGAAGAAAATTCAAAATGGCGGAAAATCTATCCTGGCGCAAATGGGCGTGGGGAGATGCGTCATGACCCAGGGAATCCAGGGAAAAAGGAATTTTAATTTTCCGACCTACGGTTCAAGAGTTACAGGCCGAAACGTAAAGTGGGCTGTTATAGCGCCACCATGAGGCTGACTGACAATATTATTTTTTATGTATTCCTTTAACTCATTATGCATCTCTTCTCCAAGTTTTGAAACTGTAGCCCCTATGGTTTGCGAGAAAAAAAATAATTGAATGTGAGTTTTTGCTATTCCCATTATAAGTCAATGGGGAAAATTAATTCACTAATAAATTAATATCAATTAAACGATACAAAATATCGCTTGAATATGTTTATCGCATGGGTCCAGAGATCATGTGTACCAATTTTTGTGACATTTGGAGAAAATATGTAGGAAAAGGAGCAAAAAGTGTGTTTTGAAGAAAATTCAAAATGGCGGAAAATCTATCCTGACGCAAATGGGCGTGGCCTATATGGGGAGATGCGTCATGACCCAAGGAATCCAGGGGAAAAGGAATTTTAATTTTCCGACCTACGGTTCAAGAGTTACAGGCCGAAACGTAAAGTGGGATGTTATAGCGCCACCATGAGGCTGACTGACAATATTATTTTTTATTTATTCCTTGAACTCATTATGCATCTCCTCTCCAAGTTTTGAAACTGTAGCCCCTATGGTTTGCGAGAAAAAAAATAATTGAATGTGAGTTTTTGCTATTCCCATTATAAGTCAATGATGTTATAGCGCCACCATGAGGCTGACTGACAATATTATTTTTTATTTATTCCTTGAACTCATTATGCATCTCCTCTCCAAGTTTTGAAACTGTAGCCCCTATGGTTTGCGAGAAAAAAAAAAATTGAATGTGAGTTTTTGCTATTCCCATTATAAGTCAATGGGGAAAATTAATTCACTAATAAATTAATATCAATTAAACAATACGACTTTTCTCTTAGCAAAATATAAGCACACGATTCCCGATGAAGCCGGTCGATTTGACATATGGCACGAGTGTGTGGCGCAAAAACTGTGGGCTGTGAAACCGAAAAAAAGTTTATCTAGAAAGAAAGAATAAGGAATAAAGTTTCCCTAGAACTATAGTGTGTTGCCCTGTTAGGGCAACCACACTAATAAAGTTTCCCTAGAACTATAGTGTGTTGCCCTGTTAGGGCAACCACACTAATAAACAAATAAATAATGAAGATAACATACGTGTGCTCGCCTTCCAGGCGAGCCCACAACAAGGAAGGTTAGGCAGGAACAGACAACACCCGGAAGTTGGCACACCATGGGACGCCGCCTGGACGCCGCCATGACACTTTTGGGTGGCGGAAGTGACGAAGTGCTCATAGACGCTAATGTTATTTTGAGTGGCACTTCCGCCACCCAAAGTGTCATGGCCGATGGCCATGGAGCCTAAATGACGTTGGTGACTGTTCTTGCTGAGACCTTCTTTGGTTTGAAACAGGAAGCACTGAGCCGTGAGCCGACCAATCAAACCGCGTTGTTCAGCGTTCCCTGCATCTCATTGGTGGAGACACGTTATGTTCATTGTTCATGTCAGGTCTAGAGCCCGCCTAGCTGGTCATTTCCACACACGCATACATGCATAAACACAAACCGTTTCCGTATCCGCCCCAAACCGGATATGTTACCTGCAATCACTATGCAATTGATTGATTGAAGACTTTATTAGAAGTTTGCATAGGAAAAGGTACAGTTTCATGACGGTACAGTTCACTGGTACAAGGTCTACTAAAAGGAGATCCATGAAAAGACTAAGCTTATTTCCACTGGAAACCATTGAAGTATCTCATATAACATTGAATGACAGACAAATAGAACACAGTACTATGCAGTAGATATGTAAAGAAAAAGAAAAAAGAAAACAGTAAGTCTAAATAAACAGTATACAAAGAAGGGGCAGGGGAGGGTAGGGTTGGGCTAGGTTAGTTTTTTACCAGTTGCGAATGGCTGCTGCCTGTAAGTGATTCTTCAGGGCAATTTTAAAGGATGCTAGTGATCCACACTCCTTTATGACCTTCGGTAAGGCTTTCCACATTTTGGTGGTATAGCAGAAGAAGGAGTTTGACCCTTTGTTGGTTTTGACTCTGGGTTGAAAGTGATCTGTGGCGCTGCCTCTGGTGTTGTAATTATGGACATCCTTAATGTTTATAAAGTATTTTGACAGGTACTTGGGTATCATAGTGGTGTAGTGTATCTTGTACAACAGGCCCATTGCAAGTTGCTGTACTCTGTCATCTACTCTGAGCCACCCCACTCTTAACTGGTGAGTAGCGGTGAGGTGAGTCTGATAGGGAAGGTGAAGTAGGACCCTAATTAGTTTATTTTGGGCTGTTTGGAGTTTAGTTTTTAGCGCTTGTGGGGCGTCACGATACCATACGTGGACTCCGTAGTCAAAGAGGGGCTGGATTATTGCACCAGCTATGGTCTTCAGTGTGTTGAAATTGACCATTGGGGCGATCCTCTGTAGGAAACGAGTTCGTTGGTTGATTTTATTTATTACTTTAGAAGTCATCTTTTCACTGGAAAGATTAGCTTCAGGATACATCCTAAGTAAGAGATTTCGTTTTTTCGTGTTATGACCTTGTCACCCACTTTGATTGTGAAGTTATCGACTTTTTTGAGGTTATGATTTGATCCAAAGAGGATGGACTCAGTTTTTCCCAGATGAATTGATAATTTGTTGTCATTAAGCCATGTGCAGATCTTACTTAGTTCAGAGTTAAGTGTCTTTTCAACCTGCAAGTGGTCCTTGCCCGAGACTAGGAGAGCCGAGTCATCCGCGAACAGGAACAGGTTGCAGTCACAAGCAGATGCCATGTCGTTCACGTGTATTAGGAACAACAGAGGTCCCAGTATGCTACCTTGAGGAACACCACAGCTTACTGGGAGGGGGGGGGACAGGGTACCGTTAATCTCCACCACCTGTTCCCTCCCCACCATGTAAGATTGCATCCAACTCACTGCTGCGCTGTCAAGACCGATGGCTTTTAGTTTCTCAATCAGAATAGAATGATTTACGGTGTCAAATGCCTTCTGGAGGTCCATCATGACCATGCCGCTATATTTGCCGTCATCCGCTTCGCGTTTGATTTGGTCAGTCAAATACAGAAGGCATGTGTCAGTGGAATGAGATTTTCTGAATCCAGATTGGAACTCGTAAATCAGATTATTCTCATCGAGATATCTTGCTATCTGTTCGTAGACTATTTTCTCCATGACTTTGGATATGGAGCTAAGAATGGAAACGGGACGGTAGTTTCCAGTTTGCTACCTTTTTTATGCAGGGGGGTTACTTTTGCTAGTTTGAAGTCCTGTGGGACATGACCCTGTTCGATGGAAAGGTTAATTATGTGGGTAATGATCGGTGCAATGGTGGCGGCTGAATCTCTGAGAAATCTAGCTGGAATTTTATCAAGGCCAGTGGCCTTGTGTTGAGGTAGGGCGCTCAGTTTTTTAAACACTTCATCAGTTGTCACTGTGGCAAGTTTAAAACTGTCTTTTCTGACGCCCAGTTTATTGTAGAATTTCGTAACAAATTTTACACCATACCGCCCAGATGGGGCGACCAGTCTTTCAACCAGTGAATGGGCCATGGTGGTAAAGGTTTTGTTAAGATGGGTAGCCACTTCACATATGTCAGAAATGAGAGCGGCGTCCGTTTTGATGTTTATGCTGTGGCATATGGTTTTAGGTTTTAAGCCTAATTGGTTGTTAAGCAACTTCCATAGGTCTCGTGGTTTGTTTTTCAACCTAACACCAATTCCATAATGCATGTAAAATATATATTACCTCTGTGATTAAACCAGAGAAATTAATGATATTCGGCATCTATTGTTTTAATTTAAAAGTAAAAAGTACAAAGGAATAACATAGTTTACAATATGCATTGCTGTTGTCTCTCACATCAAAACGTAAAAGCACTATCATATCCAATTCTGCCCTTTGAACACAAGGTGGCAATAATTTACAAGATGAATCTATTCTAGGATCAAGTTGAACTTCCAAAGCATCCCTTGCATATGGCATCAGGCTCTTCAACAGAGAATCGAGGCCTTTTGAACAGCAGCACAGACACCCTGCAGGTCCTGAGATACTACTGGAGCCTTCTACATTTTACACACTTCATTCCTTGTTGTCCTTTTATTATTACATTGCTACATAGCCTACATAGATGCATGCTTTTGATTTGACAGATTTTTTGCAGCATCCCCTTTTACAGTTCAGAATGTTGAATGATAAAGGTACTTAAGAAACAAATAGAAAAAAGGAAATTATAAATAGATACAGTATAGGCCTATACTTCTTTATCATTGTTCAGCAAGTCCCATCGAGGTATAGGCAGACCGGAAATATATGTAATAATAGTCTATATTCCATGTTTTGGTGTGTATTCCAAACATACCAATGACATGATTAAAAAGTAAATATACCATTGCAATATTGATACATTCACAATTCACAATGAAAATGTTATTTTACAATTAGTACATTGAAAATTGTGGAAAGTCTTCGTTTTCAATGAGGCTGTGGTGAAAATGGTATTTCTCTCCATACCTACATTTATTTGGGCCAGAAAATAATATTTCACCGGAAGGCGAAAATCTGGTCAATAGACATTTCCAACGGACATTGGACATTTCCATTGACAAGATCTCTAAGGGCGCTGTGGAGTAGCTAACATTTCCAGTGAATTTTTTTTATTTTAGACGTGGGGTGGGGGGTTCCAAGTGTTTCCACTAAGGAAAGTATGCTTTCAACTCCCAAAAGCCGCCTTTGTTTTGGTGAGTAGTGAAACTGTATTTCTTTAATTTTCACAACAGACGAGAGTGCACCACGTTTCTTATAGCATTAATATAAGGAGAAGTCCTTCTAACGCTATGGACCGTCACCAGAGCTATATCTACTGTCTGTTGACAGTCTGTCTCCTGTCTATTTGGATGTCTGCTTCAGGGCAGAATGACAGGAATGCCAGCCAACTGTCTTTAAATCCATTAACGGGCTGGCCCCCTCAGTCTTACCTGGCTGAACTGGTACAGTTAGACTCTAACTGAACCAGTTCAGCCAGGTAAGAGGGTTAGAACTGGTTCAGTTTGTTTGAGCTTTAAGGTCAGCTGACCTCTCATTACTGACCCCCACGGCTACCGCCCCACTGGTAACCAGGGGCGACCGACCCTGCTGTTGGCTTTTGCCGTGACCCCGCCCCCAGGCTCTGGAACGACCTTCCTCTTCACATCACACGCACGCGGTGAAACCGATGGACATAAAATGAGAGTGAAAGTGAACTTGTCTCATCCTCCAAAGGTATAAAGCTGTTGACATAAAAGGTTACAGAATGTCCATTGTATTGAAGTTGTGTGGATTTATTCAAAGTGATGCAGCATGCATGGTAAAACAGTCTGCAAAATATGGCTTCAGTGGGTGCAAACTGACTGGTGACATATTCATATAATTATTATTCATAATTCATATAATTCACGTCCTTCTTAATGAAGAGAACAGCTGGAAAGATGGACATTCACTTTTTCTTTTAGAAGACTCGCTGTAACAATCTCCTGCAATGTCCGGCACCAAGGGAGTGTGCATTCATTGTCTCCCACACAAGTCCACTTCTAGCCTTGTGAAGAGAATGTTACAATGTTACATTTGTATTAATACCTGTTCCCTATTCAACTTAAAAAGTAGACTTGATCGATGCATACAACCAGTAGGCTACTTGAACTAAAATGACAAAATTCCTTTCTCTCCCTACACTACCATTGAAATTCAGTTGCGTATTCAATTCTCGTTATAAACTTGGTTTCAGTGAAAAGGAGCCTCTCAGGTGCAGTATAGTGACTGGCGATGTTTTAAATGTTTTTATTTCTCCAAAAATTATGTTTTAGAAAATTCAACATAAAAAAGCCGGAACAAGGCAGGAAGAACCTGCTGGTTGGTCAGACAGGAACCAATCAGAAGGCTGACAAAGGGTGAATTGAACCCTAGCTGTGAGTAGCCTCGCGTAGCCAGGCTTACTCATCTGCGAAGAGAAAAGCCTGGTGACAATAGAAGGCAGAAGACGTTCTGGGAGGGGGGGCTGAATTTTCCCGGAAGCTGTATTTTTTTCACAGTGCGGTGTTCCTGCAAACGTATTCCCTGCACGAAAAAAGCTGGTCTGCGTCTCCTGCTCCGTCGGTTACGCTCGCAATAAACAATATACAAACAAAAACATTGATTCAAGCAATGTTACACCTATTCAGAGTGAGTTAAGAGCTACAATCTATTTTAGTTTTTTCGCTGGGGAATGTAAACAGACCCACATCGCATGACGTAACTTCCGTTAACCGCAGCACTTCCGCTAGGAATTTTGACACACACCGGGAAGCCCTATTGTCTACAGGGTGAGCTGTGAGGCGACAGCGCACCCCCTCACCACCGTGCCAGCTCACTTTGACATTTAGATGAATCTCCTGCAATGTCCCGCAATGAGGGAGAGAGCATTCATTGTCTCCCACACCAGTCCACTTCTAGCCTTGTGAAGATCTTTTTTCATTCATAAATTATTTTACAAAGAAATATCTTCTAAACCAAGCCATGTTTGCATAGTTCATATTTACCAAAAGGTCATTGTAATTTTTATGTTAAAGGAGGAGGATTTAATTCATAGAACTTTTGGTGTTTTAGCTTTAATGTCTTACTGTGACTCCTACTGTTTACATTTCTGATAAAGTATTTGATCAATCAATTCTCCCTCCCTCTCTCCCCCTCCCTCAGCTCCCTCCAGCTAGAGCTGCCACCTCCTTCCTATGAGGAGAAATAGGGAACTGAGAGATTCCACTCTCAAGGGTTAAATGTTAAAACGTTGTACTTTATTGTTACAACTTGTGTACAGGTACATAAGAGTCACACGTATTTTGTTTTGGCTTCCTTCAGACAATGCAGCAGCATATAATAACAACAGCAGAGTAACATAGACAGATTTAAGGAAAAGAAAGAGTGCAAAAAAAAAGAGAAAATAGAAAATAAAAAGAGCATCATCAAATGTGCATGTGCATAAACGTTTTCATCCATTATGAAGAATACTGTTTTTTTTTCTAGATTGGTTCAACATATTGTTATATGAGCTTGTAGATCAGCTATTTTCAATAGCCACCAGACAGTGACGATATACTGTATTACAGACATAATAAATATGATAACTCTTGGGCTACTAAATATAGTCAGACATTGCTGCAGTGGAGACATTCACAGACCAACAGCTCAAGGCTATAAGAGGACAGTGGACATGCTCTCACGTGGCACTGCACCTGCGATAATAGCGAGTTTAAGCTCGCTACGGCAACGGCAGATGACAACGGTAATCGGAAATGATCCGCGCTCGATAGATAAACCTGCCGTCGCCGCGGCCGCCTCTACTACGGCAGAAGGTCCCTTCCCACGTAGCGTAAGTTATATCTATAACTATGGATCTATGAGACCGAAGGATGACCGTCACTACGGTCATTAACATGAATGATGCCCTCATCTTCTACCTATTAACGAGACCAAATACCAACAAAGTCATGCCCCCATGACCCGGGGAGGCGGTCTCACCTTTAACAATGCCGGGTGAGAGCGTCTCCTCCTCCAGCCTCGAACGCCTCAGAACGTTCCGAGCGACAGGAGATAGTGACGGTCATCCTTCGGTCTCATAGATCCATAGTTATAGATATAACTTACGATCTATTTCGACCTCACTCTGACCGTCACTACGGTCATTAACATGGATGACTTATATCAACCGGGTCGCGAGGAACAGGGGAACCAACCCCACTGTCAACCCGCTGGGCAGCCGCAAGCAACACTGTGGAACCCAACGACATCTGGGATGCCACGTTGAGCCTGTAAAACCTTGCAAACGTGCAGGGTGTAGCCCAAGAGGCTGCTGCACAAATCTCTGCCATAGAAACTCCTTTAAGAGCCGCCCAGGAAGTGGCCATGCCCCTTGTTTGGTGAGCTACCACCCTACCAGGGACCGGCTGGCCTAGACTAGCATAGGCCGCAGAGATCGTATCCACCAGCCAATGTGACAGCCGTTGCTTGGACAACGGAAGACCAAAATTCTTCCCACCATAACAGACAAACAGCTGTGTGCCCGTGCCCCGTAAGGCCTGTGTGCGGTCCACATAAGCACGCAACGCTCGAACTGGACACAAAGTGGAAAGGCCCTCCGTACCATCAGGGTGAAATGCCGCTAACTCCAGCACCTGGTTCACTGTCTGTGGAGTTATCACCTTGGGCAGAAATGCCGGGTTAGGCCGCAGCGAAACCCCTGTGCCCTCAGCCTTCCACCTCATACAGTCTGGACTGACTGACAGAGCCTGCAGCTCACCAACGCGCTTAGCAGAGGAGAGAGCCAAGAGAAGCGCAGTCTTACGAGACATGGATCTCAGATCTGACTGATCCATAGGCTCATAAGGGGCCCTAGTCAAGGACTGCAGCACCAGAGGGAGATCCCAAGGGGCAGCCCTCAACTCTCGTCCGGGACGTAACCTGCGGACACCTTTCAAAAATTCTTTGACAGAGTCATGCCTACCAATTGGTAGCCCATCTACTTCATCATGACGGAGGGAAATTGCAGTGGAATACACCCTGATGGTGCTTCCTGCCCTGCCAGCCTCCAAGAGGGACTGGAGGAAACGCAGGACATGGGGAATACTGCAGGTGATGGGACTCACCTGATTAGCCAAACACCAGGAAGAGAAACACTTCCACTTGTGGTTGTAATTGGCACGGGTGGATGGCGCCCTGGCATTACGCATAGTGTCAAGAACAGCCTCATCTAGACCCTGAGAGAGGGGCTCAGGAGAGGCCAGGCCCAGAGCTGCAGAGTCAGCGGCTTGGGGTGCCAAATCTGACCCTCTGCCTGGGACAAGAGGTCTTTCCTGGCTGGTAGAGGCCATGGGGATCCCTGGACCAGCCGAAGAAGATCTGGGAACCAGTGTCTCCCTGGCCACCGGGGTGCAATCAACAGAACCCTGTAGCAACCCAGTCTCACCCGATGCAACACCTGTGGGATCAGGGGCAGTGGAGGAAAAGCGTATAACAAGCCGTCCGGCCACTCTCTTGACAGAGCATCCAGGCCCAGAGGCCCCCCCTGCCCTACCAGGGAGAACCACAGCTCGCAGTGAGCATTCTCCTGACTGGCAAACAGGTCGGCTCGGGCCCTCCCGAAGTGAGCCCACAACTGAGACACCACCTGCGGGTGAAGTCTCCACTCCCCGGGAAGAGGGGCGGCTCTGGACAGCAGGTCCGCTGCCCTGTTCACTACCCCTGGCACATAAACGGCCCTTAGTGAAGCCAGGCGAGGCGCTGCCCACAACCAAAGCTCCTGAGCCACCTGTAGGCAACGAAGTGACTTCGTGCCCCCCTGGTGATTGATATGGTAGACCGCTGAAGTGTTGTCTGTCCTCACCAACACATGCTTGCCGTGGACAAAGGGGAGGAGAGCCCTGAGAGCAAGGTGAACCGCCCTCAGTTCCAAAACATTGATATGGTCGGACGTCCAAGGAGGTGACCACAGACCTCTCGCCGTCCTGCCCTCCCATACAGCTCCCCAGCCTGTCAGGGAGGCATCCGTCGTCACCACGGTCCTCCTGAAGGGGAGGCTCTGTAGTGGGACTCCGTGTGTCAACATATGCCTGTCCTTCCAAGGTCGTAGAGCACGTAGGCAAGACCTGGTGACCATCAGCTTTACGTGCCTGTCCCGCTTGGGATCGAGGCGGAATGAATTCAGCCACCTCTGGAGAGGTCGGGCCTTGAGAAGGCCGAGTGGAATAACGGCTGCAGCTGATGCTATCATCCCCAACAGCCGCTGGACCAGAACCATCTCGACACACATGCCGAGACGGAAATGACGTACAAGCGCCTGGATGCGCGAAACCCTTTCTGGGGACAGAGAGACCACCATGGTCACGGAATCTAGAGACAGCCCGAGAAACCCTGTCTGCTGCCTGGGTTCGAGGTTGCTCTTCTTCCAATTCACTCTGAAGCCCAAAGCCTGAACATGCGACATCAATCTCTCTGTGTCTGCGACAACCTGGCTGCGTGACGGTGCGACAATCAGCCAATCGTCGAGGTATGGGAGGACCTTCAGACCGGACAGTTGAAGACGGTACAGAGCGGCCGCCACCACCCTCGTGAACACCCGCGGTGACAGCGACAGCCCAAATGGAAGCACCCTGAACTGGTACGCTTGCCCTTGAAAAGCAAAGCGGAGGAAATGCCTGTGGCCCTCCCAGATGCGGACGTGAAAATACGCGTCCTTCAGGTCGAGAGTGGCGAACCACTCTCCCTGCCCGATGGACTGAAGTATCTGTTTTGTCTGTAACATCTTGAAAGGCAGAACCTTCATGTATCGATTTAAACCCCTGAGGTCCAGGACGGGACGATACCCGCCGTCCTTTTTTGGCACCAGAAAATATGTTGAGTAAAACCCTGCTCGCTGATCGGTTGAACTCACCTTTGTTATTGCGCCCTTCTGCAGCAGGATGGACACTTCTTCGGCCAGTATCTGTGCTTGGACAGGGTCCTTGACCAACGTCATACGGACCCTTAAAAATGGGGGGGGACGCCGTCGAAACTGGAGTGTGTAGCCCCTGGAAACTGTATCCAGCACCCAGGGGTCTGAAGTGCGCTCTACCCAGCTGTCCAAGCAAAGCCGGGAGAGCCGTTCGACGGCCGGCCCCAGACCTTCACGTTGAGCCCCCTTGGCGCCCTTTGCCCCTGTAGGGGCGACGCCCTCTGGACTCACCTCGGGAGACACCCCGAGACTGCGACCCTTGTTGCTGGCGAGTTTGCTGCCGAGCAGCCGTACTGGAGGCCTGAAACGCCCCCTCCTCGTACCTGCCACGCCCCCAGGCCCCTTGACGAGGCCACGAGACCTGACGTGTATGTTGTGAAACCTCAGGTCCAAGCCTGGTGGACACGTGCCGGCGAAAAGTCCGCTGTGCATGAAAAGAACGTGTCTGAAAAGAACGTTCAGCTCTATCCAGGGCCTCCTGAGAGCCTGGATTGAACACATGGCCTGCCACAACTGGCATATTAAGCAGTGTCTTCCTAATGTTCTTAGGGATAGATGGCATCTGGGCCAGCCAGACTTGACGACGAGTCGTCACGCATGATGCCATAACAGCCCCAACGTCCCTTGTGAGCTGCGAATGGACCGATAGAGCCGTTTCTATCAGGTTCCTGGTGTCCTGGTCCGCCTCACCGCCGGCCAACTTGCGCAAAGCAGCCAAGAGGATGGCCAAAGCATTCCCAGAGCGAGCTGCACGGGCAGCTGAGTTATAGGTGCGACACACCAGACGATCAGTCTTGTCGCACTCTTGCCTGGGGCAACGTGGGTCGGCAGTGACCTTGTCAGGGCCAAGCGCAGTCTGCGCAGCCATCTCCTGCTCGACCGGTGGCATGTCCCCCATGCCGGAATCCTGAGAATAAGGCATTTTTGCCAGGCCCCTACAACCAGCATTAAACAATGAAGTACTGGTAGGCTTCGCCCAACCCATCATCAGCATCTGTGGGTACTTGTCTGCCTCTGGCACAGCAAGAGATGCGCGAGCCTGGGACACCCCATCCCAGACACCCCCTGGATTAGTGGGGCCTGGGTCTGCAGGACTCATACCGACTATTTTTGCAGCCGTCAAAACATTCGACACCATCGCCTGACTAGCAGACACGTCTGGAGTGGACATTGTCCCGTCCCCGTGCACCGCAGACCTGGTGCTGCCTGAGACTGAAGCTTGATCCGAATGGGGACCGCTACCAGTAAGTGAGCCACCAGCATAAATGGAGAGGATATCAGGATCATCCTCTGGGTAAAGTGCCCTCCTGGAGGGAGATGCCTGCGAGGACGCTGTCCCCTGTGACACCGTAGTTGAGTGCTCAGCCTCAAACCTTCCCATTCGCTCTGAAAGGGACTGAATAGCAGCTAAAATCTGCCTCTGAGTGCAGTCCTCCGAGTCTTCCACCTGTGTGGAGTGAGCAGTACGCTTGGAAGGCACAGGCTCACGAGACTTCCCATGGCGCCGATCAGGTGAGCGCCGTCGATGGCGTTTTCGGGAATGCCTGTCAGAATGCCCATGCACTGGCTCCTGACCAGGAGGCACTGACTCCTCCCCCAGGCCAGCACGCCGAACCCTCTCGGCATAAGGCAAGTCGCATGCTGCATCACACGGATCATCAACATCCTGCAACAAATGAGCCCTGCCCAAACAAGTGGGACACTCTCTGTGGCCATCACGGGGGTCCATAGCGGCCTGACAAAAACGACAGACCGGAGGAGCCATAGTGGTCTAATATCCAGTAACAACCTGCTTACAGTACGCGCACGCACCAGAGGTACAGCCGGACAAAAACCCCACTAGCTGCGAACAGCCTAGTATAGGGCAGTAATATAAAATGTTAAACTGAAAGAAACCTACTCGCTGCACACGAATGTGCGAGAGGAAAGATAACAGTAAACCCACCCGCTGCGCACAGCGGACTTGGGGCCAACAAAATAACACGTGCACTGCACTAGTAGCACTACTGAATAACCCGCTTCTCAACTACTCACTGTACGCGCACGTACAAGAGGGAAAACGGACAACTCAAAATAAACACTTGATTGCAACAGCAATGTAGAATAATTAACCAAAGGAAAAACACCACCACCTGGATGGATATCCAACAGTAAACCCAGCGGCTGCGAACAGCGCACAAATGGGTATTATTAATTAACTATAAATAAACAAAGTAAGCCGGATGACGGCTGTTCCGCAATGGAACTCAACAATTGTAGCCTACCTGCAAAGAAAGCCTGTAGGCACAACAAACAACACGACAACGTGTAACACTAGCCTTAGCAATAGCACAACACTATAGGGCTATAGGCTACATAAACACACAAACACTGCGACCCACAGGGACACAAGGCGCCTGCACCGAAGTGAACGGGTCCCCAAGCAGTGTGTGAAAAACACTACGAGCAAATAGCAAAGTAGTCAAAACAATAATGCACTTTCTAGGTAGAAATGTTCGAAACATACTCACCCATCCGTGCAGGTCTCTTCAATGAGGCGAGAGAGGCAAAGAGGAGGAGACGCTCTCACCCGGCATTGTTAAAGGTGAGACCGCCTCCCCGGGTCATGGGGGCATGACTTTGTTGGTATTTGGTCTCGTTAATAGGTAGAAGATGAGGGCATCATTCATGTTAATGACCGTAGTGACGGTCAGAGTGAGGTCGAAATAGATCGCCTACTCCGTCTGCTGCGTGTACGCGTCGCCATGGGAACCAAAGCGTTCAGTGAAAGGGGTGGGGAACCCGTCGCCGCCGAGGCTTTGCTTAACCATTTTGATCGCTACGGTGATTACGTCATAGCAGCCGTAGTCCCGCCTCACGTCGCCGTATTAGAAACGCGCCGTTTCCCTATTTAGTGTGGTTGCCCTGCTGGGCAATAGTCTATAGTCTATAGTCCTGGGGAAACTTTATTATTATTGTCTCCACCAGCCGAAGGCTGAGGGGAGAGTATGTTTTCCCCTCCGTCCGTCCGTCCGTCCGTCCGTGCGTCCGTCCGTCCGTCCGTGCGTCCGTGCGTGCGTCCTCGCAGATTGTGAACACCTAATCTCAGTCGCCGTTGGCCCGGACGCTGCCAAAGTGAGCACACACACTCCCTGGATGCCAATCTAGAACCTCTGCCCTACATTTTTCAAATGGGCCTTTTCTAGCGCCACCTAGTGGCCGATGTTCGCAAAACACATTTTGGTGCACTACTCTTACAGATTTTGCCCAAAAATCCTACAAATCGGTAGGCAGCATCTCGACAGTCATGTGATCGACACAGATCTGTCCGATTTTGCATATTCTATCCGGATTGGCTAAGATTGGCTTCCAAAGTTTGTAGGATTGAGCCGTTTTGAACAAAATGCCTCAAATCCCAAACGCAAAGTGCAATTATCATGAAATCGCGCACACACGTTCCCACTAGGCCGAGGAAGAAAAGCCACTTAATTTTTTTTAAATCAGCCTCATGGTGGCGCTATAACAGGCCGATTTGTGGTTTTACCTATAACTCCACCGATTAGTTTCAAACTTTGTAAGCGCACTCCCTAGAGGCTAAGGATAAACCTTTGCCCTGCATTTTTCACACCAGCCTTTTATAGCGCCACCTTTGGACCGACTTATGTAAAACACATTTTTGGATATTACTCCTTGAGATTTTATCCAAAAATCACGCAAATCGGTACACAGTATCTCTATAGTCATGTGATCAAGTCCGATCCGTCTGATATTTCATATTCCATCCTGATTGGCTAATATTAGCTTCCAAAGTTTGCAGGATTGCTCCGTTTTTGAACAAAATGCTTCAAATCATCAACGCAGCTTGCGATTACCGTGAAATTTGCCACACATATTCCCACTAGGTCAAGGAACAAAAGCTACTTTTTTTCACATTGGCCTGTTATAGCGCCACCAGCAGGTAGCCTTTAGCAAAACAAATTTTTGGAACACAATGCTTCAAATCATGCATGCAGCGTCCGATTTCCATGAAAGATCTATGGTGAAGAACATATGCCACCCTTTTTACATTGGCCTATTATACAGTAGCACCACCAGGACACACAGCCTGGTGGAGACCTGTGCTCGGAAGAGCACTGCTTCTAGTTATTCTCTGTTTCTAGAGTAACCAAAAGTTTGCCGCCTACTCCTCCCACAGTTTTCGCGCCACACACTCGTGCCACACCAGCTTCATCGGGAATCGTGCGCTTGCATTTTGCTATATTAATTTATTAGTGAATACATTTCCCCCACTGACTTTAATTAAAAATTATAAACTTTTCTCAAATATGGAGATGACTGACGTCATAGATATGACATCATAGACCACATGAGACCATATATATCCATATATGGGCATTCCCCCAAAAACGTTAATATTAAGTCCATATTTGTATATGGATATATATTAAGAAAGGATAAAACAAATAAAATGTCCATATACAGTATGGGCATTCCCAGATGATGCCCTGTTAGGCCCTGTTAGGGTTTATACCGGTAGATGCCCTGTTAGGGTACCCTCTTAAACTCATATATGGGGATCCCCAGGCATCTGGCATGACTATTAAGAAGTGTTTCTCCAGATAGACAAACCTATATCAATAAAATAACATTAGAAATTACTCAGGAGAGCGCGGATGATCCTTTCACTGTCCTCAAGAATCTGCACCTCGCTAAATAAGAGACTATTCCTCAAAAGACTCCCCTTGAGTTGAACGTGCCTTCTCTTAACACTTTCAGTGCCAGGGCGTCATATGACGTCCGACACGACCTTGGCAATGATGCCAGAAAATAATATTGGCGTCATATGACGCCAGATGCTTTTTTTTCATATTACAGTAGTACAGTGTTGGATCTATGCGGTAACCAAGATACAGCCCTTTTGGACGATGGGACGGTCGTCATGCATGACAATTCAGTGGCGTCAGTTCAGAACAAGCTAAGGTATGGCAACATGACTGGTGTCTGGTGAAGACACCAGTCATGTTGCCATACCTTAGCAACAGGCACGATGAAAAGTACATTTTTATTATTTCCCCCTGTCAAGGTATGGCAGCTGCATACCCCTGCCATACCCAATTGACGCCCCTGCATGACATCACACGCTTATGTGACCAAATTCAAGCATGCTGATTGGCCGGTTCCCCCCAGAAACAAGGGTCTCAAAGACGAGTTCAGTGACTTTTACCGTCCGGACACACAGCAATCAGAGGGAGAGAGAGATATATTGAGAGAATGAGCTAGAATTAGTTATAAAATCATTAGATGTAGTATTATTTAGAGAGATAGAGATAGAGAGAGAGATCGGAAGGTAGAGGTTTTACCTCCGCTGATCAGAGAGCAAGTCATGGCCGCACATGGAGACCAAGCAGGCAGCCGAACCATGCCCCGTGGCCGTGGACACCACCAAGCCCGCAGCCTGCTGCTGCCCAGCGCCGCCACCGACCATAATCAAAACCCGAAGCACCAGTTGGACTTTCGTTTGTTGCTGCGCGGCTGCGTTTGGGACTTGACTGAGGCGACGCGTGAGGATGAACGGTGATGCCGTTGAACGCTGATGCCGGCGATTTGAAGAGAATTCTGTGTTTTTGCTGCTGTGTCGGGGGAGCCAAGGAACGTCGCCAGCCATCCACAGTGGACGGAGGAGCTACGGCGGTGATCCGGACCGGAGGCAGGCTGTTTGGAGCAGTGTATCATCTTACGGCGCCCACCGGCTGCACCGATAGGTATGGCCCCGGAGAGCGGAGTTGCAGCGGGCGCTAATACACCCAAATGAGGCCGTGCGTGGACTTAGCCAAGGAGGACGACCCGGTCGCTGCGGTGTGTGTGTGCTGCGATCAGCGAACCGGGTAAGCATTATAAAGCTATGCTTTTTACGTTTCAATATGTTCTATACGTCTGTCTGTCTTTCAATGTTATATGAGATCAGTGCTGTGTTCTGGGGACTCACCGGGGACTACCCTCCACACCTCGCCCGCCGGCCTCTATACCTCCGTGATGGAGGAACAATAAAATATGAACGGCGTCTGCCCTCGTGAACCTTTCAAAGTAGCGTATTTGATAGGGATTATGTACTATAGCGTCTGCCCTGGCCAAACGAATAGTAGCTGATCGTATGCCCTCAAAAAAAGTCTAGAACACACCACTGTATGATATGCATAAAGTGTGTTCCTGTGGAAATGAGCCATGAATCTGTAGGTCTACTCTAATGCAAGCTTGTAATACATTCTTCAATCAATCAATAACCGATGTCAATAAGCCTGACCTGCTATTGTTTTTTTTCCACGTAGGGTGCATTTGGTAATATACAATTCAATTCAAAGGAGCGTTATTGGCATGAGAAAACATACGTTTACATTGCCAAAGCAAGTATCACACATACAATAAAACTAGACCAGGTCAACCTGGTTGTGCCAGACCCCCTGTCTGTCATCATCATTTATGACATCATGCCTTTTGTAGGCATGTCATCATCATGTCATCATCATATATACCCTTTATATAGAAAACCAGGACAGACAGACCGACATTTGCTTATGTAGGCCTACCCATTTCATGGGTCTGGCAAAAAACAGTTGAAAATATACAGTTGGAGGGGGTACAGCATTGTTCAAACAGAGCTATGTCGCATTGTCATTGCCAGACCCATGAAATGGGTAGGCCTACATAAGCAAATGTCGGTCTGTCCGGTTTTTCTCCATAGATGGTCATGATGATGACATGATGATGACATGAGGGAGGGATAGACCGACAGACAAAGCCTTCATGTCATCACAATGTCACAAATGATGATGACATGAGGGAGGGACAGACAGCCTATAAAGGGACAGACAGCCTATAAATGTACCATTAAATTTATAGGCCCAGAGGGTTGGCAGAACCGGGGTCTGGCACAACCAGGTTGACCTGGTCTAGTTTTATATATATACAGGGTACAAATGGCAGCATTATTTTCCTCATAGTACATAAAGGTATCAGCTCTGTTTCATACTGTATGTGCAGTAGGTCTAGATGTCAATCCATGGTTTGTAGTAGGTGTATGAAGTTCCTCCAACTTCTTCCAGTAAGAATACATTTCTTTATAGTTTAGTTTTTTATTGTGTGTGTATACCTAGATAGATAGTTTAGTAATACAATCAGTGTGTGTGTGTGTGTGTGTGTGTGTGTGTGTGTGTGTGTGTGTGTGTGTGTGACATAATAATCTATCAAATCGATCTCAAATCTGTATCAAATTTGTATCAAAGCAGAGCCTATAGAATTCAGTGGCCACGTATATATACATATATACATTTGAAATTATTTAGACTAGTGAAAACAGCCGATCTACAAGCACACAACGCCTCGCTTGTAGATCTGCTGTTTTCACTACTTTTGTGCGACAGCCTTTGCTAAAGAACATACAAATTATACAGAAGCACGTTCATTTAGTATTTTGTATTTATTTCTATCATATACAGGGCCCGTGGAGTCTGACTGGATGGAGGAAGGATGGGAGCCCGATCTGCAACCAGACCAATGACAACGCAGAGGACAGTATGATGGCGGAGATAGCGAGAGCGGAGGAGTCAGGCATAGGTCATACACACTGTAGGTTCGCTGCCTGGACCAATGTCACTCTAGGGGAGCTGAAGAACTTTCTGGGACTTCTCTTCCTCACAGCTATCGTTCACAAGCCGGAGATTGCCATGCAGTGGTCAAAAAAACATTGCCATGCCGTACTTTCCCAGAACAATGGCAAGGAACAGGTACCAGGCCATTTTGAGGCACCTGAGGTACACACACGCGCACACACACACACACACACACACACACACACACACACACACACACACACACACACACACACACACACACACACACACACACACACACACACACACACACACGGTGAACAGTACCATCTTTGACCTTTATTTGTGGTGCCTTTGACTCCTGAATGTTGGCTTGTTGAATGCCTTTTTTTGAGAATACAGTACAGTACAGTACTGACTTTTATATTATTTTATTTATTCTTTACTTGCTGCACATTTATTTTATTTTACTTTTATCCAGTTATATTTTATTTTTGTGAAGTCATATTTGTGATTTCTTTTTTTTTGGAAATATTTGTAAATATTGTTGAACATAAATATGTTCATGCTGGATGTGTGAGGTACTCACCAGGGTTAGGGTTCGATGTTGCCATAAAATAAAAGGTTGACATCGCTTTTCTGACTTTTTGTCTTCCTGACCTTCTAGACCAGGTAAAAACACAGTGAATTCACAGTGCATAGTTCTATCAAAATGTAAGGCAATTTCTACCTTCTGAGTCATTTCATACTTTTTCACTTTGCCCCCTTGAAACTAGATGATGGTACAATATTTTTTTAACTTTTTTTGCACATAATGAAAGTAGGCATGTCATTCTTTCTGTCAAGGGTACTTGTGTTCCGTTACCATTTACCAATTTGTTGCTATGGCTTCCTAAAGTTTTTTTTCTTTGAACTCAAATATCTCAGAATCTAGATTTCTGAGGTTATTGACTGGTTTGCGCAGTGCGCACTCTCGAGCACCTATCTCCAAAACCGCTCACCGAAATCACTCCAAAATTTTTTTGGTAAAAAAAAAATCCTCTTTTACCAAACCTCCCATTTTTGTTCCGATGTGAATATCGGATCATTTCCAATTTATTCCCTGGAATTGGGGCAGAAATGAATGGGACCTAATGGTGGCACTGGTAAGGGACGGGGGGCAGGGGGGGCTGGCACTCAAAGTGTTAAGGGTTTTTGATCTGGTAGGCAGGAGGAGTGAAATCGGCCAGAGACTGTCAACCGTGCATCGACGAGTCGCCGACCTTTGGCGGCATCTGAGGGATTTCGCTGTCCCTCACTTTGCACGCTCACTTCCAGTATAGGCCAGGGGTGTCCACAGTTTTTTTCTTCAAAAAGGGCCGCCGTAAAACATAATATATATCTCCTGACAAAATGTACTTTCGGTTGGACCATAGTAAAGTCACATAGGCCTATATACGCAATTGCAATGGTCTTTTGTCAGGTGTGTGCAGGGGCGTCACACCAAATTCTGGGCCCTGGGTACAAGGATTCACTGCGGGCCCCCCATGAATGTTAACTATTGAGATACAGCGCGGCACCAATCTCAAAATATTTAGTTCCAGGGACCCCCCAGAAGCAAAATTTTAGTTACAAATGTTCACTTAAAAAATACATATAAGATTTGCGCACATTTTCACGGCTTTTCAAAAATAGCAGATCTACAAGCTTGCAGCGCGGCACTCGGTGCCGCGCTGTGAGCTTGTATATCTGCTATTTTTCAATAGCTAAAGTTACTAGGGCCCCTCCACCTTGGGCCCTAGTAACTCAGTCCCACTTTCCTACCCCTTGTGACGCCCCTGGGTGTGTGTGCTCTGAACAAAACACAAATAAATCGCATTACCAAATGCAACCATGACGTGCAAAGCAAAAAATACAAGAAAATAGCCTTTCTTTGTCCCCTTCAGAATGAGACAACAGGGAACAAGGAATCCTGAGAAAATTATACGATAAAATATTCTTGTTTGACGGGCTTTTATAGCAAATTTTTTATATTTAGGAATGAAATTGTGGGTTGCATAATATTTGTCATCGGGCCACATTTGGCCCCCGGGCCACACTTTGGACACCCCTGCAGTAGGCCAATGAAGGATTTTTTTTCTTCAAATTGGCCAGTTATAGGCCGCGCGCCACCATGAGACCGATTTTTTGCAAAACACATTTTTTGTTACTGCTTTTAGAAAACTCACACAAATCGGCACACATTATCTGTGGGGTCATGTGATCAAGAAGTATGAGTCAGATTTTTCAGATCTCATTTCTTTTTTTTTTTAATAATCTTTTTATTAAGTGAACAAATGCACACAAACAAAGACACAAACAGGACAAAACAAAACAACAAAAACAAAAGTATACAATAAAGGACAGCAACATCAGCAAATGATCGACTCACATCTTATATTCCTTGTCAAACAGTGTTTTCTCCACTCAGTTGAGAAAATAGTAGGGCCCAAAGGTCCTGAAATACCCGTCCTTTGTTGTGTTTTTCATATGTCAGTTTCAGATCTCATTTCAATCGGCTATCCAAAATCTGTTTGTGGGCCCTGGGTAGGCCTGGCGAAGACCTGTGCTTCAAGGAGCCCTAGTTTGCATTCAAATGGTGCCTAAGCAGTTGTAATAAGACTTGTTATGTGTTTCAAAACACTTCTTGACTTGAGGGTGTGAATTCTTGCCCAACCTGCCCACTTATCCAGCCTTTTGTTAAGCAAGATCAGCCTCAGTATCAGCATCAGTTTCTGACAAGAGGGAGTAGACACTTAAGATAGTGTTTGTCATTGTTGTCTCCACCAGCCGAAGGCTGAGGGGAGAGTATGTTTTCCTCTCCGTCCGTCCGTCCGTCCGTGCGTCCGTGCGTCCGTGCGTCCGTCCGTGCGTCCGTCCGTGCGTCCTCGCAGTTTGTGAACACCTAATCTCAGTCGCCGTTGGCCCGGACGCTGCCAAAGTGAGCACACACACTCCCTGGATGCCAATCTAGAACCTCTGCCTTAAATATTTCAAATGGGCTTTTTCTAGCGCCACCTAGTGGCCGATGTTCGCAAGACACATTTCTGTGCACTACTCTTACAGATTTGGTCAAAAATCCTACAAATCGGTAGGCAGTATCTCGACAGTCATGTGATCGACACGGATTTGTCCGATTTTTCATATTCCATCCTGATTGGCTAGGATTGGCTTCCAAAGTTTGTAGGATTGAGCCGTTTGGAACAAAATGCCTCAAATCCCAAACGCAAAGTGCAATTATCATGAAATCGCGCACACACGTTCCCACTAGGTCGAAGAAGAAATGCCACTTCAAATTTTTGAAATCAGCCTCATGGTGGCGCTATAACAGGCCGATTTGTGGTTTTACCTATAACTCCATCGATCAGTTTCAAACTTTGTAAGCACATTCCCTAGAGGCCAAGGAAAAACCCTTTCCCTGCATTTTTCACATCAGCCTTTTATAGCGCCACCAGGAGGCCGACTTATGTAAAACACAATTTTTCCTATTATTCCTTGAGATTTTATCCAAAAATCATGCAAATCGGTACACAGTATCTCTATAGTCATGTGAGCAAGTCCAATCCGTCTGATATTTCATATTCCATCCTAATTGGCTAATATTGGCTTCCAAAGTTTGCAGGATTGCTCCATTTTTGAACAAAATGCCTCAAATCATCAACGCAGCTTGCAATTACCGTGAAATTTGCCACACATATTCCCACTATGTCAAGGAAAAAATGCTACCATTTTCACATTAGACTGTTATAGCGCCACCAGCAGGTAGACTTTAGCAAAATACATTTTTGGAACACAATGCTTCAAATCATGCATGCAGCGTCCGATTGCCATGAAAGTTCTAAGGTGAAGAACATATGCCACCCTTTTTACATTGGCCTATTATACAGTAGCACCACCAGGACGCAAGGCCTGGTGGAGACCTGTGCTCGGAAGAGCACTGCTTCTAGTTTAAAATGTTTCCCCGTGTCGTTAATTCTGTCCAAGGTTCTTCAGTTGTGCAGGGAAAAGATGAGTCAGGAAGTGGCTAGTTGCAGGCAGTCAACAAACTTTATTTTCTTAGCAGAAATATTCAGAATATGAGCACAGCTTCGCCTTTTGCTTCTGGGATTGGAACCAACCTGCTTGGCTCAGGAACAGGTTTGAACCCCGAACTCAGGTTTTGCAGACCCTTAAGTATTCAACACTTCAAAGCCTTTTTGAATAAAGGCGGGCCGTACCACATGGCCTGTTGACTAGTCAATACGGTGCAGCACCAGAGGGGAGGGGCTGTAGCCGGCACAGAATTAATACAGTTTATAAAGTATTGCCTCAAACTCAAACTTACAATATGATAAATCATTTTACAATCAATATTTCCCTCATAACTCAAACAATCATACTCATACAGACAACTCCTGTTAAAAATGGCTAACCAGAAGTTGTTTTTCCTCAGATATCATTCATTAAAACTTCTCTTTCTGAGCGGGGAGGAAAACGGAGGATTCCCTGAGAAGTCTTCACATCCTATAGGCTACTGGTTAATCATGAATATAAGTTTCTGCTTGCCACATTTCTCATCAACGGCCTATTAATGGCAAATCCTGGCAATACAAAAACATATACTCATAACCAGAACCTTTAATTCACAGGGATCAATAATTCGTTTTCTTATGTGGTCATGTGTCTTGGCTCTTTTACATGTTTAGAGCCCAAACCATTTTCCTTTATCCCATATTAGAATGTATGTCTACTTGTTGTCAAATCCCTCACTAAAAGGCCTTTTAATGAGAGATTCTGACAACCCCGACACACACTCTGATTATGAACATTTGTCCTTGGGACGTTTAGGGACAGTTTAGGTGGCCTTGGGGGGTTTTCTCCTGGCTACATTTAAACATGCTAATTTACAATGCTCCAGACCATGGTGGCTGTGACCACAGCGCAGAGATAATCCCACGCAGTTATAATTACTTATCAAATGTGTGTACATCTCCCATTTTCACATTCCCCACCGGGAGGCGTCCCACCCGGTGTACAGAATGTCAAAATACAGAAAGCGCACTTTAATTTAACTTAATAATCCACAGTCTATTTGACAAGATAGTTGAGGTTGGGGAACTGGAGGCATGAGACGATCAAATCAACATACTCTATTGTCTTCGACTGAGCCTCACAGAAGATTCCCTGTTGAGCTTGACACCTTAAAACTTCAATGCATAATTAAGCCAAGCCTATGTAAATATCAGCATTTGTTGCCAGAGTGAAACAGCTCTGTTGTCTGTGAACTGTGGAATGTATTCACTCAAGTCCCTGTGATTTCCAGATTAGCCCCTGATTCACTCAAGTCTCGGTGACTTAGAGTTTAGCCTTTGTACTCTGCTTTTATGACTTGTAGGCCTACCCTATGAATATGACCCATAATATACGACACCCGTTTAGAGTTTTTCAATTAAAAAATGTTCAAGTTTAGTTGTGATCAGTTTTAAAAGTAGATTCACTAGTTCTCTTAGTTTCTGTTCCATGTTTAGTGTTAGTTTACATTTTATAACTTGTTTTGTAATATTTCTTTTTATACAGGGGCAAGATTCAACAAGGAAAGAAAAATATCAAAATAACAGATCTACAAGTTCATAAATATCAAAAGTAACAGATCATAAAAGTTCAGAATTCATTAATTTTGCATTGTGACACAATGCAATTAATATTCTCTGCATTAGGGGGGTAACGATACATTTTAACATGGTTGACGATAAGATACATGGACGATATTGGTTAATTCATGGCGATACGATAAAATTCGATTCAATGATTTAAAATCGATAAGGTAACTATTTAGCAAAGAAATTACAGCTGTGTGTAACGTGTCAATATAGTGCATGTTTTTTTTAAGGGAAAAATCCATTGTCATGGATATAAATAATTAAACACTGTGATTCTCTAGCAAATACATGGACATTATATTTCAACACATATGGACAACACATTTATCGATAGACCAAGAGTAGCTATATGGAATGGAAAAGTAATTAGACCCATCTTTTTCATTTTCCTTCATAAGATTGCTAAATACAGGGCACAAATACTTGTAAATGAGTTTGTTGGATGAGGGCCAGGTAAACAGAAGGAGACAAACCAAAGTTTCAAAGAGGCAGATGTGTTTGTTCTGCAGGGTAGATTTCAAATATAAAGTTCCAAAAATGTTAAGTTGAAGAAATTAGACAAAAATGAAAACAATAAACAATGCCTAAAGTACTAAATAAATGCCTAAAGAGCAGGCAATCAGTGCAACCGACTTCCGTACTGCGTTTTGAGACCCACACTATTTCAGGAGCTGAAATAGGTGGGGCCTTCCCCTAGTTCGGGGGGTCAGCAACCCACGGCTCTAGAGCCGCATGCGGCTATTTAGCGCCACCCTAGTGGCTCCCTTGAGCTTTTTCAAAAATGTATTAAGGGAAAAAAGATAGGGGGAAAAATATATATGTTTTTGTTTTAATATGGTTTCTTTAGGAGGACAAACATGACACAAACATTCTTAACACTTCCAATGCTGTAAAAATGTGTAGAATAAATATTGAATGTAATGCTCATTATGTATGTGTAGCCTACTTAGTCATTTTGACAGTAGGCTAATATAACTAATATTTCTGTCGGGCAGAAACCTTGTATCTCCAAGTTTCAAATGTGGATGTAAAGCCCTGCTTCATCATTCAAGACTGAATGACGCTTGTAAATCGGCTGTTTTCACTAGTTTAGTTCATTTTGTAAATGATAAATACAAAACAACGTTTTGGACATACAAGGTTTCCACCCGACAACGACGATATAAGGCTTTTATAAGTTTGTGCGGCTCCAGACAGATTTGCTTTTAGTTTCTTTGGTCCAATATGGCTCTTTCAACATTTGGGGTTGCCGACCCCTGCCCTAGTTGGATCAAACCAACTATCCCTGTCATGAAACTCTTACCTGTTTTCTATGCAAACTTCTAATAAAGTCTGCATTCAATCATGATGCGACACATTGTGAGCTTGTAGATCGGTTATTTGACAAGATTTTTGACAAAGTCGTTGTGTTTGCTAAACAAACAAAACAGTTTCAGTTGGTAAACATTTTTTAAAGCCTTGATTTTTTTCTTCAGTTAACTAAAAACTTTCCCCCAATTATAGTCTTTGTTATTTCGTTATAATAGCCAATTTCTCAAGACAGAGTCAAGGATGGCTATGCCATTCAAAGGAAGAGAGACAGACAGAGTGGGTGTCGCCCTTTCTTTGATGATGGGTTCCCAGATTGAGTAATAATAGCTAACCCTGGTTTCTGAACTCTGGATGAACAACACCATTCACAATATTAATAATTCTACAGCAGACTTTAAGAGTCATATAGGTTAACCTCTCTTTACAACTAGTACACCATGACCCCTGCTCCTCCCCCAATGACTTTATCCAACATCTTGCCTCACCAACATGAATGTCATGTAAATCAACCAGATACTCAACTGACAATACAGGTTCTGTTTCAAGGTCTGTCCATAAGAAGGGACCGTTTGGTCCATGCAGTTCAAACCTGTCAACCTGAACGGAGATACAACACACTTCTTTAGACAGCAGCTACAGAACAACAACAGGTAAGCCTTGGTGTCCTTGTTGGAACAGAAGATATGTGTGAGTGCATATGGGGGAATTTAGTGTTTGTTTTCCCCTCGTCATGTTCACTTTGTATAGCCCTTTGGTCAACCTTTGTTGGTTATAAATGTTGCTTTACAAATGAGGTTTGAGTTGAGTTAAAGTTTGAGCTGATATTATTAACTTAAAACACACGGATGTATTGTTCCAATACAGTGCAATCCATACTGAATCAGATTTTATTTTCAAGTGATGATGATCCATAGGACATCCACTTGTGTTGTATCCAACCATCAGTCAGTCATCATGTATGTGTCCATGGACCGTGGCTCTGAAAGTATTTATTTTGTTTTGTATACAACTATTCGTTTTAAGATTGATTAAAAAATAGCAGATCTACAAGCTCACAACACGTCACATTGTGACACGCTGTGAGCTTATAGATCAGTTATTTTCAAATAGCCAACGTATAGGGTTAAGGTTGTTAAACTGAGGGTTGGAGGGCAGGGGCTCAGGCAAAAAAAAAAGACTCTCACACACTGGATACTGGCCATGCATTTTAGAACATGACTCCACATACACAGTCATTTTTACTACAATGTATGTAGAAAGATTATTTCTAACTAGAAATACTGTTCCTTCGAAACAGTGTGGGCTCGCTTCCAACCAAAAAAATAATAGTAAAAAGTGTCAAGGTCCCAGGCAATGCTCTCTTTCATTTTACTGACGTAAAATGGTAATGGAAATACAATGTAGACAAGCAGTGTTATTACATGAACTTAACGTTATGGACAATTAAATCAAAATAAAATTAAAACATAATGTGGACGGTACCTTATGGTACTTTACCTTACTGTACTGTACTGTACTGTACTGTACTGTACTGTACTGTATCATACCTTACTGTACCATACCGTATTGTACCGTACCGTATTGTACCGTACCTTACTGTACTTTACCTTACGGTACTTTACTGTACTGTACCTTACTGTCCCGTACTGTACATTACTGTACTTTACTGAAACGTACTGTACCTTACTGTACTGTACTGTACTGCACCTGGACCCTCAACTTCTTTCCAAGGAAGATTCACAGTCAGCTCATACTTTTGTAGCTCATTGCCTCCTAGGTTTTATGGTAGCAGCTCATAACAGACACCCAGCGCTCTGCTGAAGGAATCATATCTAGGATACCACATGAGCTTGTAGATCGGCTATTTTTGGCAAACAGGATTGCTGAAGAGGGGGGGAAAGAGCAGACTACAGAGTGAAAGGTCAAGTTTATTTTTTATTGATGCTTCAAGTGGTTAAATATCTGAAAACACTAATTGGCATGAATCCAAAATACACTGCTGATCGTGCTGTCAAACGATGAAACTGAACGGAATCTATGAGAAGGTTGTGCATGGGGGTCCCTGCTTCATCTCTCTCTCTCAACTAAGGTCTACTAAGGGGTCCCTGGCCTGAAAACGTTGAAGACCCCTGTTCTGCATAAATAAACGTTGTCGTCCCCCTCCCATGTCGCCAGGAGGCAGCAGTGCTGTGCACTCTCTCTCTCTCTACACACCAACCGCAGTGTGTGAGATGCAGAGGTGAAGGGTCATACTAGCCTAGCCAGGTTAGCATCCAAACATGGAGGAGAAGCCGTCGTCCGCCGGCGGCTCGCAGCAGCAGCAGCAGCAGCAGCAGGACAGCAAGGCCGAATACATCCTCAGCAACGTGGCCGAGGTGGTGGAGAGGATCCTGACCTTCGTGCCGACCAAGTCTCTGCTCCAGATAGCAAGGTGAGCTGCTGGGAACATGATGCTGCTGGCTGGGTTAGTAGTTAGCATCATGGTTAGCAGCATGCTAACGCCCCCATCATGTCAGGAACTGCTTGTGTCAAAATAACTGCCGAAAATAATGCTGTTTTAGTCGTACGACAGACCAAATATTAAGCAGACGTTTTAAGTAGTTAAGCTAGAATGAATACATTTTAGTGCAGAGTTAAACTTCAATCCAATTTATTTGCCAAGAGTGTATTATGTATTATTATTGTTGTTGTTGTTGGTAGTACTGCAAACTGCCTTGCAATTTTATCCTCTCTAGTCTGCAAGAATCTTACATATTGCACGTTTCCCAGTGTGCATGAAACATAATGAATAATTATTAGATATGTGTAGGCTACTGCCTTAGTTTTTGCATGATCTTCTATTACTTGGCTTGATTGAACCTAGCCCTTGCATGTGAGACCGGACTATTACAAACATCATTCATTACATGTGATCCATAATGACAAATATATCATGGAATATACCAGTCTCATTAAAGAGGCTTGATGTAAATGACTTTGGGTTGGTATCTCTTGAAAGACAAAATCAAGCTCAATATCCGTAAAAAAACAAATGCATTTACCAAATACATTTACTCAAGTACTGTTTACTGCAGTTTTGAGGTGCTTGTACTTACATGTGCATTTTAAGTTAATTTATACTTTAATTCCATTCAATTTTAGTGGGCAATATTGTACATTTTTTACTCCATTTCGTGTATTTAACCAGGTTTAGTTACTGTGTATGAATATTTGGCAAAAATACATAACGAGCATAGGAAAAAAGAGCAGACCAAGTACAGATTGAGAGGTCAAGTTTAGGGTTTATTGAAAATAGACATTAACAATGAATCCAAAATGCACTGATGATAGTGCTGTCAAAAGTTTTAATATGCATGGGTTGATCGTGTCTCAAACAACAATAAAATAAGATCTGGTTGTCCCAGAGGTGAACTGGCCCTTTAATGATTTCTCTAGGGTTTTCCAAATGGACCCTAAAAGGTATGTTACTCAGAGAGTTATGGTGTTGCATGAAATGTTAACGTTTGAGAACCACCGTTATTGTTATTGCAAAGCAAGCAGACAAGCTCTGACAGTGTGATGAAACTTGCTCCTGATACCGTTCCAAATGTGATGGAATCGATTCCGGATCCTCAATGTTGGTCCCAATCCTGTACGTGTGCTGTGTGTTCAGTGTGTGCAGGTTATGGAGGAACTGTGTTAACCCTACATGTGCTGTGTGTTCAGTGTGTGCAGGTTATGGAGGACCTGTGTTAACCCTACGTGTGCTGTGTGTTCAGTGTGTGCAGGTTATGGAGGAACTGTGCCCGCAGGGTGCTCAGAACCCAGCAGAAGTTGACGTGGGTGTCGGCCTGCGGTCCTTCCAACGCAGACGTTCACGCTCTCTGCAGCTGTCTGGCCGAGGAGGTGGAGGTACAACACCCTCCGCTGTTTTCTTATATCAGGGGGTACGGGACCCCTAGGGGGTCCTCAGAGTTACTACAGGGGGGTCTGACGGACTGATGACAGTGCTGTCGAACAAGTTTATGAATCTTATCTATGAAATCGATGAAAGTCTGTATCGCCTGATTAGAGCGGGTCCCTGCTTCATGTGTCTCTCAGCTAAGGGGTCCTTGGCCTGAAAACGTTGGAAGACCCTGTCTTATATCAGTTTGTTGCTGTCGAGTGGAAACCTCCTATTTATTCTAACTTTGGTCATACTACAGTGACACACCAGCTCAGTGGTCTTGTGGTTAGTGTCCGCCTGAGACTGGGAGGTCGGAGTTCGATCCCCGGCCAGGTCTTACCAAAGACTTTAAATGAGACCCACTGCCTCCATGCTTGGCACTCCGCATCAAGGGTTGGTTTGGGGTAGGGCTGGGCGATTAATCGGTTTTTAATCTAAATCGGATATTTTTAGTTTAAAAGATTAAAGAAAAAAGAAAAGCGACAAATCGATTTTCACTTTAATTAGGGTAATTCTGGTACAGATCTCACTTATTAGAGCACTGCATGGGGCAGAGATTCCACAGCCCGGTCCTCCTAAGACCTGACAAGGATCTGCAATATAATAAGCCAGAGTCCTACAAAAAAAAAAAAATCATATTTGATAGCATTTTTTAAAATGAAAACAACATTTTTGAAACCAATAAATCAAAATCAAAAATCGACTTTTCTGAGAAATATTTTAATTTTTAGGCCAAATCGAACAACCCTAGTTTGGGGGTAAGTCCCTGCGGCATATACTAGTGTCATGATGATGTCCAGTGGATCAAGCTGCCTCACGCTACAAAAACAGGAGATAGGCCCCTGCCCTATGGGCCTCATGGCTCGGCAAGGCTTACTACACAAAAGCATCTCATAGTGTCCTGAAAAGCAATGGTTTTGGACTTGAGGTTTTCACCCGACAGAGACGATTTCCAAAATGTTTTGTTTGTGTCGCTTTCCTTCCTGTTCTCATCAAGCCTCAACCCGTAAAGGTCCACTGGTTCCATTTGTACCCTGTCAGAGTTACAGACCTGTTAGGGTCCATTTGGAACCCTTTAGGAATCGATAAAGGGAACCGTTATGAAGAATCCTCACTTGTATACTTGATGCATTGAAGAAAATGGCAGTCAGAGTACTCTGGAATATATTGTGAGCGTTTCAGTTCTGTGGGATTTACATTTATTTTTCCTTTATATAGTTTTGATGTTTGCTGGACTCAAGTATTCTTTGGTTTTGGACCTTCCGCTTTGGTTTTGGACCTTCCGTTCACTGTGAAGGAATGCGACAAAAATAACATTTCGCATGATGTAAGCAATCAAAAAAAGTAGATTTAAGTAGCTCTAACTAAGTGATCTCCCTAGGCTAGCAATGATTGCTATGGGAATGTAGAGCTATTTACAGTAATGGTTACTTTAACCACAAAATGCTGCAATTTTGCTAATGTCATGGGGGGTACTAATTGTACATCAAGCTGCCTGGTGCTTTTGGACGTAGACTCCCGACCTATGACATTAAGCGTGAGGAACTGCCTAGTCAATATTATGAAATATCTGCCAATGACTCGCTTTTCATTTTACATAACAGCCTATTAAATAGTGATTTAATAGTGATTTTCTCATTCTGAACAGAAAGTGTTCCTGTTGCCTAAAACCGTTCTGGCCATGGTAGACAGTGAGGCCTTCAATGGACAAGCATACTGCTACAGCCAGAACAAAGGTACTACTGCTCAGAGGCTGAGACGGATGTTTTACCGGTCAAATTTGGTTGCATCTGGGGCACTCATGAATTTATTATACAACTACTGCAAACATTACATTTCTTTTTCTTGAAATAATATTGATTAGACAATGCTGTGTGGGGAATCAAAGTTGGTGCTACTTGATCTGTAATCGTTTTCTTTAACGTTTGTTTTTATTTGCAGCGAAAAAGTGTCGTCACAGTCCAGACACAGTGGAGGAGCTGAGCATGCTCTTCCCCAAAGCATGTGACCTCATAGGCATCGCCACGCCAGGAATAGTCTGTAAGTGTTCCTCTTTTCTTACTGCTTTTAACATTTGTGCAAAGAGCAGAGTGCATGCACAGCTGCTGGCCGAGCTAAGAGTGTACGTTCACTTTAGTTAGTTGTACAAACTGTGTAGCAGCGGTTCTTAACCGTTTTCCCTTCGAACCCCCTTTCTCACGCTCGGCTCACACATAAAAGTGTCAACGTTGGTGCACAACACTAAGCTAAAAGCAATAATCGGTCTGTTTGGAAAGTTGCACTTTTTGAAAATCAAAGATTTAAAGGAGCTATAGTCAACTTTTTCTTGAAAAACGGACACTAAAATAAAAATTATGTTGAAAATACTTAATAAAAAAGATTAAGCTTCATATATGTGTTTCTATTAAAAAATTACCACAAAAAGCTTAAATAATGATAAAATAATCATTTAGGCCATTGTCAGACTGACTTTGTTTATATCCCTTATCAATCCATGTAAAAGAATAGAAGAGGGATATAAACAAAGTCAGTCTGACAATGGCCAAAATGATTATTTTATGCTTTTTGTGGTCATCTTTGAATAGAAACGCATATATGAAGCTGAAATGAATCAACGTTGATTGACTACATGACCTATTTATGGAGTCCGTCTGTATTTGTCCTCCACCTGGACTGTGCTGCTGTCTGAGCACGGAGAGCAGCTGGCGTGCCTTGAAGAGCAGACCACCTGCAGGCGGAGCTGTCCTGGTTGTTTATGCACGTTGTTTAGTTGTCTGTATCATCTAAAGGTGCTGCAGGCATCATTCAGCCACTAGATGGCACACTCCTCTCCACTCCACACTTCTCACAGCTATAAAATACATTTGAAGTTAAATATCTTAAAGTATAGAACATGCAGTATGTGTACTAATAAAAGGTTTTGTGAGTTTAGACGGCTCCGGACAGCTTATAGACATGTCTCATGTAGACGGCGGCCTCTTTCAGAGCCATGCCGTAACCATCGTCATCAATATGACCTTTACATTCACAGTGCACGTATTGGGTGGAATGTTCATGGCGGGAGAGAACGGTGCACAGCATGCGTGCAGCAGATGTCCTGACTCATGGCTCAAACTGGTGACGTCACGTGTGATAAAACGCTGCATGCATGTGTCATGCGTTCCATCCGACTTCCTCGTTAGGGGTCTCTGCAGGGAACCGGCGCGTCTCGGGTCGTTACGTTGATGAATAGTCCCATCCGCTACGGTCGTGGCACTCCATTTGTCCGTGTAATCACAGTCCCACGGAGAAGTGACATTTCATCAGCTGTGTGCTCTTGATGGCGTATATCACGCTCGCCATCATCTTTCACCTTTAATGGCACGCTTGGATGTTTGTGATGATACTGCTGCTGTGGTATTGCAGCCACGCGGAGGGGGGTCAACGCCAGGTCGCCTACTCAAATGCAACGAATGGTTTGATTTCTATTTCTCACATTGGGATTGAACGAGGTTCGATCTATGGCTTATGTGTGGCTATAACTTACAGTACAAGAAATGTCTATACATTCCCTTAACGTTTACTTTATAGTAAAATTCTAAATCTAAAGTGTTAAGTTTATCCATTTATTAAACACATGGATTTCAAACAAAGATCGTAACACTCCGTGTGTGGGGCACCAATAATGGCAGATCTACAAGCTCCCAATACATTGCAGTACGATGTGTAGTTAGCTCGTAGATCTGCTGTTTTCGGTGCACAACACCAGCGTGCAACTAACTTATGAATTAGGCTTTCATCAGCCAGCAGTTTGACACCACTGGTCTAGAACCACCACCGATGACCATAATGTTCAATGCCCATTCTACAAATACCTTCTAAACCGGTAGTTTTCATGCTGCGGACACCCAGAATTATATGTATTTGGCTGCGGACCCTCCATGTTTTGTGGCAAGGGACTCCCAGAAGAGAAGAAAACCTAAATTGTTACACATTTTCAAACACTTTCAAGAGAAGAAAATCTAAATTGTTACACATTTTTCAAACACTTTCAAGAATTTTCAAAAATAGCTGATATACAAGCTTGGAGGACGGCACAAAGCGATGCGCTGTGAGTTCGTCTGCTATTTTTGATAAACACTGTCCTAAATCCTGAAATGACCACAATGCTTTCCCGGTTTTAATGTTTTCAGTCCACCTTCTGTCTCTTCTCTCCAGTGACGCCCAGTGGTTCCCACTCGGGTCCTCCTCAAGAGCACCAGGAAGGAGAGGCAGGCTTCGCCATCATGTTCCCCAGCATAGAGGGAGTTCACATCAGGCCCTTCCACTTCTGCAAGAAGACCATGTCTCCAACAGCCCTGGAGGACGCAGGTCAGCCAGTTCACTGTACCCACCACCCAGGGGCAGAGTTTTGCCTTTGCCTTTTGACGTAGGGCTGGGGCAATTCACTGAACGCGTATCGAAACCGACGTTTAGAACCTCTCACTGACTTAACCGGTTAAAACCGGGAAAGCATCTGTGTCATTTTATACTGTGGCTATTCAAAAATAGCAGATATGCAAGCTCATAGCGCGTCAATGACGTGCTATGAGCTTGTATATCTGCTATTTTCTTTTTATCTGTGAAAATGTGTGCAAATCTATGAATATATATATATATATATATTTTACTAAAATCTTTGTTTCTGGGGAAGTCTTCCAATCAGAAAACTGATTTGGAAGACTTTAGTACAATCGGCCTCAGGTCTTAACAGGTTAATGTTGCTCATGTCAGTTAATCAGATAATGGAGTTATAACATACCTATGCATGAAACGAAGTGTGCGGTGTGGAATTAATTCAGTCTCTGATTCTGACCACAGATTTGTCATTTGCAATTTGAATGTGCAGCTTCAGTCATGTGAGGAGGAAGCAAGAAATAATCGATTTATAGCAAACTTAATAAACCACATCCTGAATATACTATAACTCTCCCTTCATGTGCTGGGGTGTTATGTTTCAAAGAGCATAGTTGCAAAAGCATATTGCGGTCATATTACCCAAAATAATTGTATATTACACTTACAGTACATAAATCTATCCCTCGTCGTAAAATATTTTGAAAATCAGTTGTAAAGTCCATGACATGTCATACAAATCCATGTCAAAATATACATATATAAACCCAGTGTATTCATTGTGGAAACTTGCGATATTATGAGATGATGTATATTTAAATCCGCAGGCCTAAGTTGAAGCAATTTCTTGGCCCATGAATTTCCAAAATGGTGTGTGCCTCCCTCATTGCTTTCTCCCCTCTCTCTAGGATTGGTCAACAATCCAGAGCTTCGAGTGGTGCTGTTGTTTGTCTATGAGGCGTACAAGTGTGGAGCTGCTCGCTTCCTCAGCCAGGTGCTGGAACCGCTGGCCAAGAGCAAAGCTCTGGTAGCTGGAGGGCTGGTGGAGAGTGCCTTCTCTCCTCCACGCCAGTGGTGAGTGAAAGCTTGCATTGCTTTTCAAACCTTTTTATGCCAAGGACCCCCAAAATTAATATGTATTTGGCTGCAGACCCCCATCTGAAGAGTTTAGTGTCAGACTGGGACCACCATTCGAGACTTTGTTGTTAAAAGGTTTCCAATTCACATATACACATTACAGTAAGGCTGACTTTAGGGATGGGACAATAACCAATATTATCGTGATAAAAAACACTCACGATAATCGCATTGTGAAGATTGCATTTATCGTGATATCGTCCTCCGTCATGCACTGGGATCAATTCACCTTTTTTTTTCGAGCTGCATATCCGCTACCACTTAAACCCTATTGGTGAAATGTGCTTATAATATACGTACTTGATACAGTCTTTTTTTCACTCTCTTATCAAATGTCTTTGCCAAAAATGGGCTTGTAGATCTGCTATTTTTTTGGCAAATGTTTCGCCCCGGGATAATGGATTTTGATTATCACGATAATATCGTAAATCGTGATTTAATTTGTCACAATAATCGTGATATGACATTTTCATATCGTCACATCCCTAGCTGACATACACATCTCTATTCTGTACCTGATGCCACACTCCTGTAGTACGTTGCTTCAACCAATAACAATCAGGATCGGGGCACTCGCTGGTCTAGCGGTCCAGGCGCTTAGCACATTATGCTCTGCTGCCTGACAGCGTGTTGTGGGTTCGAGTCCAGATCCCGACAGCCTTTGCTGCATGTCACTTCCCGTAGGGCTGTCACAATTCTTACATAATCGTCTAATCGCGATTATTTGACATAATCGCGATTATTTTTCATAATCGTCATAATCGTTACCTTGTTGAAAAATGTTCAGATATTTTTAAGTAAAAAATAGTGGAAATAGCAGATCTACAAGCTCAACGTGTCGCATCGCGACACATTATGAGCTTGTAGATCGGCTATTTCCACTATCAATATTATTGCGACCGTAGGTCGCATTTACTACCAAAACCTCCACAGGCTGTCCGTGGGTCAGTGAGTCAGTCAGTCAGTGAGTCAGTCACACTTTTGCCCTGCTCATATCTCCGCAACCGTTGACCCGATCCATGCCAGATTTTGCACACACACTCCTTGCCTGCCAAACTACAACCTCCAAGGACCCCCGGAGCCCCAGGGACCCCGGGGTCCCTGGGGGACCCCCAGATGTAAAAAATTACCAAATGTGCAAAAATGACCAAATGACCACCGCAACGGGGCTGCTCACGGTGAATTCCCGGGGACCACCGACTCCTGGTGCTCCAGAACGGATGCAAAAGTGGTGGCGCCCCCAGTGGAGGACCCCCTGCCACTGCAGCACACATAAAATGCCGTAACTCGGGCTAGGAGCGTCCGGGAGAGCCGGGGCCGGTACCTATTCGTCCGCCAAGGCAACGCGGACACCCCACCCCTCATTTCTCACATGGCCCTATTCTAGCGCCACCTTCAGGCCGATTTTTAAAACACATTTTTGGACACTGCTCCTACAGTTTTTGCCCTAAAATCACGAATATCACTGTCTACACAGCATGTCTACACATGTCATCAACATGGATCAGGAAGATTTTGGAAAAAAAAATGTTTGCCCTATTTGTGGAGATAAGCCACCTACGGTCGCTTATCTCCCGATTAGGGAGTCTTACTGGTTTTTTAAGTATAAAGTTGTAATATGTCAGTAATTTCTTTGTATATTTGGGTTATGTGTCATATCTACCATGTGCAACTTCAAAGCCTAAAAGCCAAAAGAAATGTAGTTGTCAACGACCAAAACACAATATTTGAGTGACAATCAATCGTCATGTAAAATGTCATAATCGTGACAGCCCTAACTCCCCGTCTCTCCCTGTTTCCTGTCTACCTACTGTACTATCAGGAAAAGCAAAAAGCCCTAAAAATATCTAAAAACAAAACAGGATCACAATAGACACTAGGTGGCGGTAGAGTAAAGTTAACTCGGATATATAATAGATGCCTTAATGGTCCACGTCACATTGATATAAACCAGTATGCGCACGCCGGTCGGCACCAAATGAACCCCACCGTTCATAGGATGCAATGGATGGCACTCGTGTTTAAAAATGCAATCCATCAAACTTTCAGATGCCGTTTTTCTCCCAGTGTGGAAAATATAAAACAGGTTTTTAAGTGGTTAAATATATGAAGTAAAACACTTTGGATTTGTGTAATTCAATGTGTGTTTAGGCTTCCGAGTTGGTAAAGTGTTTGAAACCACATTCTAATCTATTTTCCGCGAGGTTGAGCCTGTGGCCATCTGGAGAGCGAAGGCCGTTGGGGATGCACTTTTCCAGGCTGTGTAACTTTAATCAGAGCCATTTTTCTCTGCTGAAAGTAAATTGGAGTACAAGGCCTTGTTCCCCAGCAGCCTCTATGTGACTCCAGAGAAACTGGACATATCAGCATTACTCCACTGGTGATCCCTCTCTCGCCCTCTCTCTCTCTCGGTCTCTCTGTCTGTCTCTCCTCTTCTCTCTGTCCTTCTATCTGTCTCCCTCCTTCCCTTGCTTTCTGTCTGGCTGTCTGTCTGCCTGCCTCTTTCTCTCTCTCTACCCGTCTCTCTCTCTCCCTCCACCTGTATCGCCCGCCATCTACTTCTTTCTCTCCCTGCCCTTTTTTTTCTTTTTTATATAATTTTTATCCCTCGATTTTTCAACCCATTTTTCACCCAGTACCAATTATCTAATGTAATCCTGGGCACCACACTCCCTCTGCCAACATGGGGAGAGCAATGGACTGCCTCATGCTTCCTTCTATGCATGAGGAGTCCAGGCCGCTTCTTTTCACCTGACGGGGGGAGTTTCCTTGGCTGGACGTAGCGCGTGGAAGGAACACGTTATTCCAACCAGATCCTTTCCCCTCCATCAGGCGCCCCGGCTGGCCAGAGGGAGGCAGTATAGAGACCAAGATTACTGCATGTTTTTGTGAGGGTACATTTTTACCCTAGGTGATACGGGAAGAACATGCAAACTCCACACAGAAAGGCCCTTTTGCCTCCCTGCCCTTTCTGTTTATTCCTGTCTCACTCCACTCCTGTACCGTCTCTCTCATTCTCATTCTGCTGCCCCCTGTCTCTCTCTCTTCCCCCTGGGCCATCAGAGCCCTGAACAATGACAGAGCTGCCAGGTCAAACTCCTTCCGTCTGTAAACAGCCCTGCATGCTCACAACACACACCAAAGCCGCTTTATTCTCCATCTTTTTTGGAACAAATCCCCCTGCACATGTTGGACTTGCAGAATGCACTATATCGTCACTGTCTTGTGCGCTTGTAGATCGTCTATTTTCACTATTTTAAATTGTTTTAAAAATAATAACAACATTTTGGACATAAAAGGTTTGCACCCAACAACGACGGTGTATATATCGTCGCTGTCAGGTGGAGACCGTGTTTGTCCGTCCTGTCTAGTGCACTTAGACCTGCCAACCTGCACGCATTTTGTGTACAAAGCACACATTTTTAGGTCTCTGTACGCAGGTACGCAATATCCACTGACTGCTACGCAATTTCGTGGGATGGGTGGATTGGGCGCGGTATAACAAATCAGAGTGAGGCAAAACATTTTTGCTCCCTGCTGTGTAGTTCTTCCCAGGCACCACAGGAATGGTGTGTGAATGGGGCGCATGGTGCTGGGGAGCACTAGACAAGAAGATATGCTTGTTGTTTCGGCAGAAGAAGAATTTAACCCAATAAATATGAGCAAGTGCAGTTAGTATATTTTATTACAGATTTGTCAACAGTATTGCCAACGCAACATTACTGTATTGCCTGGTAATACTACTTTTTCTCTGGACCAATTGGCATTTTTATTTAAAAGGTTGTTATAACATCTTGCCTCCATTATTAGCCAAGACATGCAATGTGCTACATTTCTGGTGTGAAATTTCTTTAACATAACTGTAAAGGTCCCACCCAAAAAGGTGCATGGGACCCCTGAAAATATACGCTGTGCACGTTTCGTGCGGGAAAACCGCAAAATTTGCGGTGCGGGCGCTGTGCGGTGTGCATGTGTGCTCAAACATTTCCCAAGGTTGGCAGGTCTGTGCAATGGTTCCTAAACAGTGGGTCGGGACCCATTTGTGGGTCGCAGAATCTTTTGGTTCCAGGGGTTCTGCAGCAAAATGAGTTAACACAATGAGCACCATAAAATCAAAACATACATTAATCCACTTTAGCCCTATTTTATACCTAGGCTATTTGAAAATAGCCGGTCTACAAGGTCACAACGCGTTGTGAGCTTGTAGTGTTTTCAAACATTTTGTACTTACAGTAAGTACATTTTGATGCCAATACTTTTGTACTTTTACTCAAGTACATTTTGAATTCCAGACTTTTACTTGTAAGGGTGCACACGCACCAAAATACCTATGAGAGTGGAATCTGCGTTCCGCCAATGCATTTCAATGAGAAGGGGGCGTTTTCATGTCAGTGGAGGATATCTGCGCGCCGCACCGACCTTGCGTTTATGCCGGAGCTCCGTTTTTTCCCTGGGGGCAGGGTTAGAGACCAGGATTAAATCCCTCTGCTTCTCTCCCCAGCTGCAGCCAGGGTACGTACGGCGTGGTGGGAGTCACCCTGAGCGGGCCCAGGGTGCAGGGCGCCTCAGTGCTGCTGGAGCAGGACGTCAGCAGCCCCAAGGCGGCCGAGGCCACCATCCGCCGGCTGAAGGCCGCCAAGCTGCCCGAGAGCAACACCCTGGGCTTCATGTTTGCCTGCGTGGGCCGAGGACACAACTACTACAACCAGAGCAACGTGGAGGCCGACGCCTTCCGCAAGGTAGGCCTGGCACGGTCATTACATCAGGGTTCTTCAACGTTTTCAGGCCAAGGACCCCTTAGCTGAGAGAGAGATGAAGCAGGGACCCCCACTACATATTGTATAACATTGTGTTGCAGATTAAAAATGTTCATAGATTTCTTGGACCGCTTAGCAATATCATCAGTGTAGGTTGTTCGTTTAATGTGTAATTTTAGACGTTAAACGACTTGAACTGTCAATACTTAGGCTGCTCTTCCCTCTACACAAAACCTCTTTGCCAAGAATAACAGATCTACAAGCTCACAACGCCTCGCAGCGCAACTAGGGTTTAAGTGGTTAGTGTAGAACAAATAAAGTTCTTATCACACAAAGTTTTGAACGACCCCCTGTGGGAACTCTGAGGGCCCCTAGGGGTCCCGGACCCCCTGTTGAAGACCCCTGCATTAGTCATAAGCATTTCCATGTTGAAAAATGTTGATTTTCAAAAATAGCGAAAACGGCAGATCCACAAGCCTAAAACGTGTCACATTGTGACACGTTTTGAGCGTGTAGATCGACTATTTCCACTATTAATGTATACAGTTGTTAAATATTGAAGTTATTTTATGTAGCCTAAAAGCCTAACAGAAATGTCAAGTAAGATTTCTTGCCTACATACCTACTGCAAGGTTAGTGCTAGAACAAGAATTAAACTCGTTGCACACTGCTGCGTTTTGGAAATCAAAAATCAAAAATAAATAAAAAAATAACGTTTTTCAGGTCAAGGGGAGAGAGAGAGGAAAGAGAGAGAGCAAGGGAACCAATGGCAACAGTTGCGAAAATCTGAAAAGATAACCCTTGGTCCGAAAATAAATACGAAACTGGCGGCAGTGTGCAAACGTGATTGACATAACGTGAGATTGATTTCTTTATTTTCGTGCTCTGAAATTCACTCCGATATTCGTCCGAAGAAACACAGCAGTGTGCAAAGACCTTTACTTTTTTTTTTACTCTTTTTCAGTCAGTTCAATTAAACAAAAGTATGTTCTTTTTTATATAATCTCTCACTGGTATAATTGTCACAATAACCATTCCACATAAGCTTTTTTGACAATTTCTCGAAACCATTGAATGAAAAAGAAAATTGAGACACACTTACTGAAATGATGTAATCACCAGAAATGTATTGACATGTCAAGAGCTTGTTGGTCTAAAATAGTATAAAATTGCACTTTTACCACTTGAGTGATTAATGTATGTTTGGTAACTAGTAGAATTGTTGTTGGTTGTAAAAAAAGAAGTTGTAAACACATTTTTGTGTGGAGAGGTAGTATAACTGCTGTGTCGGGTGGAAACCTCATCTGTTCAAAACGGTCACTTTTCAGGATTCAAATTCAAGAACATTTTTTAAATGTTTCAAGCTTGTAGATCTTCTATTTTTTATACTTTTGTTGTGTTAATTTACGGGGGAAAAAACACAAAGTTAAAATTGTTAATTTACGGGGGAAAAAACACAAAGTTAAAATATGAAGATGGCAGAGGTTTCTGCCCGACAGCGACGATAAGTATAAAGCAAACTGAAAAACGGAAATGAACGTAAAAGTAACCGGTTGCTTTCCACCAAGGTCTTCCCCAACACACCGCTCTTCGGCATTTTCGGCAACGGCGAGATCGGCTGTGACCGCATCGTCAAGGACGACTACACGCTGTGCGACGCCGACACGGACAGCCTGCAGCACGAGTACACCACGGTGATGACACTGGTGCACCTGGGCTGACCAACCCCTGCACCGATCAGGAACAGCAAAACATTCGGGTGCTCAACCACCTATACAAAAACAGGGTCTGGGGACCCCCGGGGGTCCTTGAGGGGGTTTCCCAGGGAGTTCCCCGGCTGAATGATTGATCGTTGGGAACCAAATGGACCCTTTCAGGCTTGTAACACTGAGAAAGTACAAATGGAACCAAAAAGGACCCCTTAACACAATGGGTGCCCCTGCAGCCAAACTCGTCCACAGACGAGTTAAGGGTTACCGTGGTAACCAGGCAACAGACGCTTGCTACGGCTGCTGGTGAAAGAAAAACTGCATACATCATGACGCAACGCAGCCAGAAGCAACATGGAGCGTCTATTCTCCATTGACTCCTATTCTATGCTGTAACATAAAAACGGCTGTATCTCTTAATAAGGTGCAAATAACACCGAAAAGGCAGAGAGCCGCTCTTTTTCACGGCTACACTCAATCGTGATAGTCGGCCCCGGTTAGGATTTTAGTTTCGCGACAGTTTGTAACCAAACTGACCTCCTTCCTAGAAACGTCAGATTATACACACGTGCACTCGCACAAAGCTTCCGGGGCTCTTAAAAAATAAAGCGTAAGTGAATGGTGGCAGCCAGTTTTTAAAGAAAGGTCCATTTGGTTCCATTTGCATGCTCTTGGATTAATTGGGGGAGGCGGGTCCGTGGCCTAATGCGTAACAAACTGGGGGTCCACGGTGATGACGCTGGTGCACCAGGGCTGGCCAGTGAGCATGCACCACCTTCCACTGACGCACAGAACGGTGCACTTTCAGGAAACTCCAACATTCCGGTTGCTTGTGTGCCATAAAGGCCAGTCCGCACCAATGATTAGTGATGCAACCAAACCGTTGCAAATTACGCTGCAGAGAAGAATCGCAGCACTCTGGATTGCCCCGTTGCGGGTCGGAAGAGTTTTGGTATTCTGATGCGTGTGGTTGCGTCACAGATCATTGGTGTGGACTGGTTCTCAACGTGGGCTTCCAGGGACCCCCCAAGCGGTTCTCAGGGGTCCACAGCTAAATGATTTATAGTTAGGAACCAAATGGACCCTACAGGCCTGTATCTCAAGAATGTACAAATGTGGTTCAGTTTTTACACTCTTGAGTTATGGGGAGGTCCGTGGTTATTTGAGTGCTGTATAATCAGCGGTTCCCAACCTGAGGTCTGGCCCCCCTTGGACAGGACGCCAAATATCACGAGGTCCTGGTCAGGTTTTTTTTACGAACATGTTGCACAAAATCAAAACCTGCTTTCATCCATTTTCAACCTGGCATCTATAGTTCGTGCGTGACATTATATTGTAAAGAATTGTAGAAAATTTGTTTTTTCAAGATTTTTCAAAAAGTCTGCAAGCTTGCATTGTGAGCTTGCTTGTTGATTGGCTATTTTCGCTGTTCTTCGTACTGTAATTGTATATAGTGTGTGTGCATGTGCACATGTGGAGGCGGGGGGGGGGGGGGGGTCAGATGTACCTCTGTTTCCTACAAGGAAAAAACAGGTTGGGAACACTGCTATAATCACGCCCTGTGAGAGATATGGGGGGTACGCATAAGACATGGCTGATCACAGCACTTAAACATGCCTGATTCATCCATAGGCTATTAGAGAATAGCCGATCTACAAGCTCACAAGCTGTTATGGGCTTGTAGATCTGTTACTTCCGAGACATGTGAACATTTCAGAAACAGAACCTTCGCCTATAATGACATGCCTGAAATATACAGTATAGGTACGTCAGGGTGAAAGTGGTTGAAGAAGAAACTGATGCTTTTAACCAATGACATAAGGAAGAAGTTTTTATGTTGTTTTCCCCTCTAGGGCTGGGCAATATATTGATATTATACCATATTAGTTTTTCTAGTTTTAATCACTTAATTTTAGCCTTAATTTATACTTTAAAACATTTCCAAATTTGCAGAATGGCTATTTTTGCTATATTGGAACATAATAGAAGAAATAAAAATCACACCAGTTGGCATGGTATCAAACACGACACACGTGCATATCTCCTTGTATGGGCCGTTCTGTCCGTGATATTATCTCCATACATGGAGTTCTGTGCTCTACACTCATACATGGGGACCTACACACAAAGCCAGACGTAGGAGCTGTTGGCATCGTTCAAAAATTAACTGATATTACACAATATCCATATTGAGACATTTTGTAAAAAAAAAGAAAGTGGTACAGTATTTGATTTAGCCTATATTGCCCAGCTCTAATGCCTCTCTTGCAGATGTAACTGTGTGTACGCATGGCTTAGTCTAGACGAGTTTCACAAAAAACTAAATATTTACAGGTCATTTGTTTTTTGTTTTGCTTCCTTCCTGTGTAATATATAGCATTCTTGTAAAATATGTGTATATTTCCTCCAAATTATGTGTACATGCAGCACATATATCTTCTGTTCTGTCCTCCACCTCTGGGCTGCTCGCTTTGCATTTGACTCAGTTGTGTAACTGTTATAATTGTTGATTCAGAAATGCCGAAATTAAAAAGAAAGTCAGTGTTTTGTTTTCTCAAAATCTCAAGGATGTCTCAAGTACTCTTCCCATTTTTCATAGGGTTTTATGTGTCTTTGTTTTCACAAAAGAGGATTTTATGTGTCTTTGTTAAACATGCAAAAATCTTCGCTGTCGATCTGGTCACGAAAAGGAGCACATCCACAAGCTCCTGGCAGGCAATGTGTTTAATAGTTTCAAATACATTTTAAATAAGGGATTTTTTGTATTTTAGCCGTCTTTCGCTTGAATCATAATACAGTACATGCACTTTTATACAGGTTGTGTGCCAAATCATACTTCTACTAACTTCTTCCTCAATAAATTACAGATACTGAATATATAATATAGTATGTATTTCATTACAATTTTTCAAAGTTAAATAAAAATAGTTTCTGTCTGGTAGAAACCTTGTAGGTCTATGTCCAAAACTTAATTTAAACGCATTTAAAAATAGTGAAAATGGCTGATCTACAAGCTCAATGCGTTGTGAGCTTGTACTGCTGATAAGCTATTTTCACTATTTTTATGTGACAATCTTGCATGATTATGTTGGGCAGTGATATTCAACTGGAGGCCTGTGGGCCAAATCTGGCCCTTGTGGAGTTTTCTTGTGGCCCTGTAAAACATTCCAACAGGAACACATTCCATGTTCCTAAAATTTTCCTAAAACTTTGGATGGTTGGTCGTACAGGATGAAAAGAATTGTGTGCTTTTCATAACGGTTAACCAAAACTCATTACATCAGCAACTTGCCTGCTCTCCAGTGTTTTGTGCCATAGTCAAAGTTATGTCCATTGCACAGTAGGCCTATGTGCTATAGGTAGGCTACTATAGGACCATACTGACTGCTTCATACATTTAGGCATTTTGATGTTTTAGAGGATGTCTGTGCCAGACAGACCTTTTTAGTGCACAGGCTTTTGAGAAAATAGGAGTGCATTTTATTGTGTTCTGTGTGCGGATCTTTGTGAGAAGAGTAGTGGGGCAGGATGACATGGTTCTGAAGTGTTTCCATGTTTGTATGTATGAAAGGTTTTTGGTTTATATTTGAGTACCTGGTTGATAATGGCACAGGCTCTCTTAGTGCATGACATTGGGTGAAACATTACGGTGTGAAAACTAATGGAGGAGATGGAGAGTTCTTTCTTTGGTGTGATGGGGGGGAAAACAAATGGAGGGAGCGGGCATGTAATGGACGAACTGCACTCAAAACTCAATGTTGTGCTCCCTAGCAATGCAACTAAGTGAAAAAAGTAGTTGAACCTAACTACTTGGAAGCAATTCTGACAGTAGTGAATCTACCATCAAGCTATTTGGGAGATCATTCACCTGTAAGAATGGTGTACTGGAACAAATTATAATGTGTTTGTAATGCTTTATTTAACATGTTCAAAAAGTTAAAAATCTGTTCATTATAAAGCGAAGAGAGAAAGCATTCTGAGAAGCCATTTCTGTCTGTTTTGTTTCTTTGCACTATTAAAGCTTGATACTTGTACTTTAGACTCTTAATACTTAACTCTTGATACTTAACTAGGTCTGTAGAAACCAATAAGGCTCCATTGTCGAACAGATGTAAGACTGGTTCTCAAACCTTTTCATGTCAAATTGATATACTGTGTAGGGCTATGTTTTGTTGCGGACCCCCATCTGAATTTCTTTTGCCAGCAAGGACCCCAGAAGAGAAGATTTATTTTAAAGAAATCTTCAAAATTGTTATTTTTTAACTTGTAGCAAATAGTTGTGAGCTTGTAGGTTTGCTGTTTTTGAATAGCTCCAACATGTACTGTAAGTGGATACAGTGATTGAAATGATTCTGAGGCTGTATTAACTAATTTTGCTGGGTACCCCCTGCAACCCCCCCAAGGACCCCACTGTGAGAACCAATGATGTAAGTATAGCCTGTCTATGACCTCAGTCAATTCCAAATGTGTTTTTGTGTTTCAGCCCACTCTGACCTCCTTTGACTTAAGTAAGTTGCAATATAACATTTTTATTTGTCCACTTGGTTCTGTAAAAAGTAAAATAAAAATATTAACACGCTTTTACATTTGTGGGACCAGTGGTTTGCTGAGGTTCTCCCCAGATAGATAAGCACACTGACTGACCCTCTTCTACTGGTTCTCAACGTCTGGCGGGGACTACATCGGGTCCAAATTGACCCTTAACAGTTCTGCAACTCTTAGAGATAAACACTGAGGATTTAACAGTGTACTGTATATTGGGGTTCCAACTTTTATCTATGGGATGCTTGGGGGATGGCAAACGAAAGGGAAACAGAGTTTTAACCAAGTGATTTTATTTAATAAGAAATAGAATAGTGGAAAAAATGCAAGTTATAGGCATAATGCCAAACATGCTGTAACTAAGTCAGTACAAGCATAGATGAAACTGAAACAAGCTCTGTGTGGCCATGCACCTGCAACGTGGCCCAGGTGGAGAGAAGAAAAGCATGGAAAGGGCAGGTGCATACTGATGGTTAGACACAGATACAAAATATCTGTCACAGATAGTTTTTACCTGTGTCTTACCATCCACTTGAATGGAGACAGATATGTTGTATCTGATTGAGTGATTGAGTGGGACTGAGTTACTAGGGCCCAAGGTGGAGGGGCCTTCATTATTTAGCTATTGCGAGCTTGTAGATCTGTTTTTGAAAAGTGAAAATGTGTGCTAATCTTTTGTGTGTGCTAACTCAATTTTGCTTCTGGGGGGTCCCTGGAACTAAATATTTTCAGATGGGGGTCCGTGGCCAAATATCATTTTGGGGGTCCCTCACATGAAAAAGTTTGAGCACCACTCACATAGAAACCTTAGAAAGATTTAGAAGACACTTAAAGAATCAGGTCAAACATTTTCAAAGACTTTTCACGATTTTTCAAAAATAGCAGCCCCGCTGTGAGCTTGGATATCTGCTATTTTTCAACAGTTAAAGCACAAAATAATGCGTAAAGATGCGTTCCCCTTCCCAGTCCCCTCCCTCTAAACATTCATGGGGGGCCCGCAGTGAATACTTATACCCAGGGCCCAGAATTTGGTGCGACACCCCTGCAAGACCCCAGGAGGGCGACGGTGTTTGTGAATTTTATAAATAATGAACCAATGAAAAGTATTTTAAGAGCCTGTGACTAAATAATAACGTTGTCGACTTGTCGTCATTGCAGCGCAGCTTTTTCCTTTAAATTTCCACAGGAAAGTAACAGTTTTGGACATACAAGGTTTCCACCATGACAGCAACGAGGTGTTCACACAGTGAGTGGAAACCTGCTTATAATAATAACATCCTCAGCAACCCACAACCAGGCGTGTTTAAATAAAGCAACGAGTGGATAATCTCGGTGAATGACAAACGGTTGAACCAATTGCTAGAAAGGTACATTTATGTTCCCATATAGTATCTTTATTTTAGGAAACTATTAAAACACAACCTCGTCGTTGGTGACAAGTAGAGGAGCGACCTACCAGGCGTGCGTGCGGTGAGGAGATAATCCGTCAATTAGCCTACATAATTATATCTGGAACTGCGAAAGCATAGATAGACAATACACACACACACACACACACACACACACACAGGCAAACATTGGAGGTGCTGCTCAGTGCTGTGTCGTGACCGGACCGAAGCACACACCACGATTCCCTGGCTATAGCGTCACTAATCGGCGTCACGTTTTTTGGATGGATGGCGTTTGTTTCAGGTTAAAAATACTTGGCCGCGTTTGTACCGCCGACTGACTGAGAGGTGACTGCAGAGACTGTCACAGTTTCAGCACCCTGGACAGTTCCCCTCAGAAGAGATTCCCCGCTGCGCGACGCTACGTGGGGAAACCCACCACACGCGCATGCAAGCACGCACGCACGCACGCGCACACATATTCTATATTGTAGACTACAATAGTCGTATTGATACTTTAACTAAAGTAAAATATGTGAGTAGCCTACTTTTTCCACATATCTTGGCGCTGTTAAAAATGATTTGGTTAAAGAAGGACGATGCCTGCTGCATTGGAGCTCTAGTCCTGCTGCTCCTCCTTCGCCTTTTGCAGCGGCTTTCGAACAGCGGGGGAGCTGCATGTGGTCCGGTGCACAAGTGCTGAGGATAGCTGCAGCTGCAACCTCCACACACCAACACGCACGCACACTCACTCACTCACTCACTCACTCCTTCAGTGGCTTCACTCACTCACTCCCTCACTCACACACACACACACACACACACACACACTTTCCCCACAACAAAAAGGAGAGACCGCACAGGGCTGCTGTCAGCCTCCTCCCGCACACCGGTGCATGGAAAACTCCACAAGCCAGGAAAGCATCGCCGCCTTCAGCCAGCTGGCTGTAGCCTCCTCCAGACCTCCTCACACCGGTGGGAACTCTGTCCACAAGCCGGGGACGGGGAGGCGTTATCCCCATCAACCAGAGGCGAGCTGGAGCCACGCTCAGAGTCAAGGATGTAAATCTCACTCACAGGTAGGTAGGCTTACAGTGGCTCCTTTTACCAGTGGTGGGAAAAGTACTCCCGTTTGTGGTTTGTACTTAAAAGTAGGCCTATCAATATTGCAGTGGAGAAATGCTGTTAGAAGTAAAAGTCCGGAATTCAAAATGTAGGTCCTACTTGAGTAAAAAGGCATCAAAATGGACTTTAAAGTGCCAAAAGTAAAATTAGTCATGTTGAATGTCTCATTTCACAAGTTTTGAAATGTATAAAAAGTTATTTGAAAATAGCAGATATACTGCTGACGGACTGTGAGCTTGTAGATCTGCTATTTTCAAATGGACGAAATGTATAGCGCAACGCATCCCAGCGCAACGTGTTGTGAGCTTGGAGGTCGGCTATTTTCGGTGCTAGATACCACCCTGAAGCATAATCAAGTCAATACTGGAATTTCTACACAGATATATTTTATTATTTGTTTGAACATAAAATGCTGCATTCAAGTTCAGGAGAGTTTGGACAAGGTCTTGAATGCTGCCTTCAGGTAGGGCATGGAAAGGGTGGCATTTTCATTTCTTTCACAATAGAAAATGTGCATTCATGGTCTGGAGAGGGCACTTTTTACAGACGGGTAAAAGGGCAGGTGCTCAAGCCCCCTTTGATGTCTATGTGTGCACGTGCCTGTTGAGAAGCACTGGTCCTAGCTATAGTGATTCTGTTTAGCTGCTTGTGTGTGTGTGTGTGTGTGTGTGTGTGTGTGTGTGTGTGTGTGTGTGTGTGTGTGTGTGTGTGTGTGTGTGTGTGTGTCTCCCTGTGTAACAAGGGCAGCCCCCTTGCACTCATGTCTACGATGTGGGGTGCAATAGCAGCGAGGACATTAAGCTGTCCCTGCATGAGCACACGGTGCACGCTGTGCAAGAGCTGTTGTGGCCTCTGCGAGAGTTGACATGGTCTGTGTGATCTGATGTGTGTGCAAACACACGTGCGTTTTAGCTTGACACATTTGCAGCTGTACTGTTCATATTTAATTAAAGGGTTTCTCGTGGTTTGGGGGGGGGTGGGTAACCTAACGCAGTGGATCTCAAATGTATTCATTCATGTCAAGGACCCCCAAATTAAATATGTAGGCTATTTGGCCGTGGAGTCCTATTTTGTGCCAATGACCCCCATACAAGAGTTGTGATAATATATAGAGTTTTCAAGCTTGTCTTGAAAATATAGCCCATGGGGTCCCCAAACCCCACTTTGAGAACCCCTGGCCTATACTGTAGAATTTATATACTGTATGCACATACTGTATGAAACGTCCCACTTTGTCAGACATGAGTGTCACACAAAAGTAGCGAAAATAGCCAATCTACAAGCTCACGTCACAACTTGTTGTCAATGTGGTGGTCCTTGACATGAACATGTTTGAGATGTAACCAATCCATGACAGCCAGGAGCGTCACAAGGGGGGGGGGGGGGGGGGGGGGGGGCCTAATTCTACTTTAGCTATTGAAAAATGTAGCAGAAAAATAGCAGATCTACAAGCTCGCAGCGCAGCACTCGGTGCCGCGCTGTGAGCTTGTAGATCTGCTATTTTTCAATAGATAAAGCACAAAATAATGCGTAATAATGCCTTCCCAGTCTAAATGGGTTAAACCCCCTCCCCCTATGAAGAACATTCATGGGGGCCCGCAGTGAATCCTAGTACAGTACCTTCCCAGGTCCCAGAATGTGGTGCGACGCCCCTGCATACAGGATGATTGCTTTAATAAACACCTGCGTGCACGTCGTCCAATGTGTTCAAACAGGCTCCTCACGGTGTGTTGTGTTCCAGACATGGAGTCAGTTTGTTCTAAAATAAGCCCTGCTGTATTTATTAAACTCGTGACGCAAGAGATTATAATCTATTTTGGTTTTTAAAACAAACGCTTTAATACAATGCAGAAGTGCTCTTGGAAGTCTCGTTGTTCACATTGACTCTGAACCACGCATGCCCGTCATACTCTGTTCTCAAACCCATTTTGTGTCAGGGACCCCCAAACTGACATGTGTTTTGGCCGCGGACCCCCACCTCAAAATAGCAAACGTACAAGCTCGCAGCGCTACGCAAAGTGACACGCTTTGAGCTTGTAGATCTGTTATTTTTAATTACCAACATATAAATGGATAGAGTGCTTAAATGGTTGTGATACTGTGTTAACTACTTTTAATGGGGACCCCTGGAACCCCCTCCAAGGACCCCTGGGCGTCCCCAGACCCCACTTTGAGAACCACTGCCGTAGATGGTGTCACACACAGGAAAAATAGGAGATCTAAGAAACTACAACGCAAGCTTGTAGATCTGCTATTTTGGCTGTACTGGATATAAAATAAATCACACCCAGTGTGAAGTGAGCGGTGCTATTTATGAGTTAATTTCATTAAGCGCCCGCGAAGCTTGGCCAATGTGAGATGGGGCGGGACATACGTAGAAACAGGCATTAGTCTCGCGTAGCCAGACAACTATTCCACAATCTCCAAATGCTATATAGTGTCTGGAACTACAGCTCCCAAACGGCGTCGGCGAGTATCGGAAGCTGACATTTCCTTTCACAAAACTATATTTTAAAATATCATTTCTGATAAGCAGCAAGCTACTGTATGTATGCTTAGATGCATTTTATTTATATTAGGATAAATGGGCACATTTCTCCTGAAACGAAAGGCACAGTAACTGAACTGGTACAGGCACTGTACCAGTGAATCTGACCATGATTTCACATCAAATGAGCAGTTAGATGCAGATTTCTGTGTTCTTTGCAGGTTCATCATGAAAGCATCGGTGTGTATCGGGTGAAGAGGACGTACAGAGTGGGAACGTGGTGAACCGTCTCCTCTCCTCTCACCATCACCCTGCAACATGGCCAATGCTGAGTAAGTACTATACAGTACCACTGTTTCCCAAACAGTGGGTCGGGACCCATTGGTGGGTCGCAGACATATTTTTATGGCTCTCGAGTAAATGTCAAAACGTGAACAAATTAAAATGAATACCCCCCAAAATTAACCTGACTCCGCCAGATGGTGGCAGCAGTGCGTACATCCCTTCCTTACCATCTGAGACTGCTCGGGGAGAGCTGATAACACTCGTAAAGTCCCAGGCCGGACGAATCAGCCGCAGCTCTGAGCAGCTCTGAGCAGCTCTGAGCCAATAGAGTCTGCCTGCAGACCACGTGGAAACCCAGGAGGCGGTTTCCGGGTGTAACGTCATGCAGACAGGCCAATTAGGGGCGCAGGAGGCATTTTAAAAGTGAAGGGGACATATCTGGGAGGTATGTGCGCGCGCGTAGCGCGCGCGAAACTTTTTGGGGTATCCCCCCCACTTTTGGTGATATCCCCCCCACTTTTGCCCCGAGGAGGGGGGGACATATCCCCTCCACTTGAGCTGAATTACACAGTTGTTTTACGCAGATTTCAAGGCATTTTTAAAATGAAATACACATGAATTCATTAAGTCTATATTAGATCTTTTTATTGAAGGAGTAACAGGCCAACTCCTGTTCTCCTCACCTCCTCCAAAGCCTGTACTGGCTGCCCTCCAGCTGCTGCCTTCTTTTTGTTGTTGTTGTTGTCGTCTGAATTTGCCTGGTCATAAACCATGAAAATTAAATCACTATGTTCTGTGCATGTTGACAAGTGTCAAACCAAAGACACATGTCGGCTGCTGTCTTTTTTTTGTTGTTGTTGTTGTTGTCAGAATTCGCCTGGTCATAAAGTTTCATAAATCATTTTCCCCCCCGGAAAAAAATGTTTTTTTTTCCCCCCCTAAAAATATACTGTATTACCAGAGATCACACTAGTATTTTAAACTGCCGGTCAGCGTGACATGGCACGATTAAAATCTACCAGACATCTAATAAAAAGACCTTTCATAGATATCTGTATGCATTAATGACAACCAGGTCCGTATAAAAGCAGCCTAACACAACCATAAGCATTATGTTTTGGATTGAACTGTTTGAACATAATGCATAGGCTATCCACAATTGTAGGGCCAACTTGCACAAATACTGTACATTAATTACTGTACCCACTACCCACATTACCATTTGCGCATTGGCGTGACATGTTAAGTAATAAATTAGGATACTCACAAGTTATATTGTGGATACAAGCAGTGGATGCTGTCCCAGCGTCTGGTTTAATAGGACAGGACAGCCTTTTGGGGAAGTTGACAACATAATTGCTCCTCAGATATATATTCCATTCAAGGTAACGTTTTAACGTGTCCAGCTGTCCACATGACATGATTAACACCGTGTTTCATCTGACTGGATACGACCATAGGATGCGACAGACAGACCAGTGTTACGTCCATGTTTGTTGTTGCCATCTTAAAATGAGCGTGCATTGTTGTTAATTAGTGGTTCAACAATCTTGCCAACTTTACTCACAAGTGCCCTCTCGTTTGAAAGGCTCTGTGATGTATTCAAACTAATAACAACTTGTTTTGATAGTCCATCCAACAACTAAACCGCGCGCCTAGCTCGTATTACAAAGTCAAGCCGATCGGTGTGCACTGCAGCGTCACAGGCACAGCGACTGCGTGATAGAGGGGGGCCCATTGAGGGGGGCTTCCGATGGAGGGTCATTCGCATTGAGCGTCATTTATTTGGACTGAGATTTACCGGCAGTCGGAGTCCCCCCTGGCAACAGGACATAGGCAGAACTAGCACGTTAAAGGGGGCCCAAATGTGAGAGGGGGTTTTCGATGGACGATCATTTGCATTGACCATCATTTGGACTTAGACTGACGGGCAGTCGGAGGCCCCCCTGACGGCCGAGGCCCGTTTCAATTGAAACCAATGAAACATAGTTAAGGCCGCCAATGCCTCTAGAGGGCAGTAATACGCCTTGAAATGAGAACTACTCAGTGTGTACAGTATAATCGATCATATTTGCGGCTTTTTCTTGGACCTGAACACTGGAGGGGATATCCCCCCCACCCAAAAAAATTGGAGGTGTTAATCCCCCCCGTCCCCCCCTACCCCCTGCGCGCATGGGCCAATATGAGTGGTTGGAGTTGGCACTCCCAGACTGTGGCCCCATCCGATCACCTGCTAAAGAACTTGAAAATGGCCCGCCTCCTACATCGGTTTGGTTGGAATGAATCCAGATGGTAAAAGCAGGGCGGTATGCAGGCATACGCACTGCTGCCACCATCTGGCGCAGTCAGGTTACCCAAAAATTGAAAATATTTCATGAACAAAAATAAGTTTATGATTTTTCAAAAATAGTTTCATGAATACATTTAAAAAATACAAAACTCAAAGAAATTCCATAAATTAGAAAACAAATGTTTAAGAAGTAGTGAAACTAGCCGATCGACTGGTTTTCACTAGTTTGGGTCCCGGGCAAACGTCTCATTTCTCTTTTGGGTCTCGAGCTAAAAAGTTTGGGAACATTCTCAACTGGTTTTCATTACAAGGAGTCCCGGTTTGATAAGCATTAGGCCACAGACCCCCATTCGATGTAGGTTTTATGTACAGTATGGGTGTGTGCGCGGCATAAACAGCTGCAACTGATTGCAATGCGTGTATCAAAAAAGCATCTTGGGTAAGGCAAGACCCGCCCGCGGGTGGTTCTTGCCTTACCTGGCTGAACCGATGGTAGGGAGCGCTCTGCTGTGTTCACTTGGACCGTGCGGAGGTGCCGAAAGTCGGGGAGGCGAAGATTTACTATTCTGGCCCAGGGGCGTCACAAGGGGTAGGAAAGTGGGACTGAGTTTCTGGGGCCCAAGGTGGAGGGGCCCTAATAATTTTATCTATTGAAAAATAGCAGATATACAAGCTCTGCGAGCTTGTAGATCTGCTATTTTTGAAAAGTTGTGAAAATGTGTGAAAATCTTTGAATATATGTATTTTTTAAGCGAACATTTCTAACTCAAATTTTGCTTCTGGGGGGTCCCTGGAACTAAATATTTTGAGATCGGGGTCCGTGGCCAAATACATATCATCTTGGGGGTCCTTGACATAGGTTTCTTGCACACATTTTCAAGATTTTTCAAAAATAGCAGATCTACAAGCTCGCAGCGTGGCACTCGGTGCCGCGCTGTGAGCTTGTATATCTGCTATTTTTCAATAGTTAACATTCATGGGGGGCCCGCAGTGAATCCTTGTACCCAGGGCCCAGAATTTGGTGTGACGCCCCTGTTCTGGCCCCCTGGTTTACAACTTCTAACGGCGCTGAGTCGGCTCATGCGACCTTCACAACACTCGACGCTCGCTACCGCTCGCTCCGCGGTGTCTCGCGTGGCTCAAGGTCGCCTGAGACGGCACACCTCCGTCGTCATCACTGAAAACAAGCGCTCCTTTACAAGAACCAACCTTACCCCGGTTGCTTTTTTTGATTCATGTGATTGCAACACAAAGCTGCGACTAATTACACTCATTTGAGAGAGAGGGTGAGAGAGAGCAGCAGCCTGCCTCGTCTTTAATTATCACCAGGGTAATTAAAGATCACCGGGGGTCCAAATGGAACCAAATGGAGCTTTGTAGCTTTTATAGCAGCTACAAACGTCAGATGTATCTTTGCATCTTCATGTCGCTGGCAGTGGTGTAAAGTAACTATTAGGTATTTGTACTTTACTTGAGTATTTAATTTTTCCAATACTTTTACTTCTACTCCACTACATCTCGGATCCAGATATTGTACTTTTACTCCACTTCAATTATTTGAAAATTTTAGTTACTAGTTAATTTGCAGATATAAACGATTATATTATAAACCCTATTTTATTCGTAGGCTATTTGAAAATATGCGACGCGTTGTGAGCTGGTACTATAGGTACTATATATATATTATATATATATATATATATATATATATATATATTTTTTTTTACGCCAATAATTTCATTCAAGTACATTTTTAATTCCGGACTTTTACTTCTACATTGCAGTATTGATACTTTAACTTTAAGTAAAGAATGTGAGTTCTTTTTCCACCACTGGTCGCTGGCTTCCATTGAAAATGAATGGTATCTTTGTACAGTAGCTACCAGTGTGAACGCAGCATAAGGGTCCATTTGGTTCCATGTGCACACTCTCAGAGTTGATGAACACTGAGGATTTTACAGTGTGGGTCCTAGAGTTGAAGAATCCTATCAAATGGGGGTCTGTGGCCGTAATGCATATCAAATGTAATCATTGAAAATCAAAAGGTTGGAATCACTGAATTGGGCTTTTTTTTTACCTTCCCTCAAGTGATTCGCTGAGTCTCTCAGTTCCTCCTTTACCTCTCTCTCTCTCTCTCTCTCTCTCTCTCTCTCTCTCTCTCTCTCTCTCTCTCTCTCTCTCCATCCATTCTCTCCATCTCCATGTGTGGAGCTCCATTGCTTCAGTGTGACCTTTGTTCTGAGAACATTGCTATGGGTCAGACGTTTCTGACCCCTGTCACCTCTCCCCTGAATGCTAAACACAGTGACACACACACACACACACACACACACACACACACACACACACACACACACACACACACACACACACACACACACACTTACTTGCTTATGGTTGTCCATCGTGTCCGATGATGACCATCTTCTCCTATTTGTGAGTCTTCTGGTGGCTGTATAATCCGATCCTGGATCCACAGCTGCGGTTGCAGACCGGGCATACAAAAGCGGTACTGACGGGAGCAGGGGTGGCTTTACGGGCATGCCTCTTTGCACGCTTGCACGGTTTTGTGTGCGCTGGCTTTCTATGTGCTCCACTCCCTTTGCAGAGTGAGAGCGCCAGAGGTTGCGGCAGGAAGCAAGTTCCTCCAGTGAAGAGGGGTTGATCCTGCCTCTCTTCAGTGTGGTCTTCAGTTGGTCTTTGAAACCGCTTCTTCTGCCCACCAGCACTGCGTTGGCCAAGATGTAGCTGGCCGTAGAGGACTTTGCGCGGGAGTCTGTGGCTGGGCATACGGATTACATGCCCCAGCCACCTGAGTTGATGTCTGTTCAGGACAGACTCTATACTGCAGATGCCTGCCCGTTCCAGCACCTCTGTGTGTGGCACTCTGTCCTTCCAGGTGATGCCAAGGATCTTCTGGAGACATCTGACATGGAAGGCCTCCAGGCTTCTGAACTGGTGGCTGTAGATGGTCCATGCCTCACATCCATACAACAGCGTGGAGATGCATACTGCTCTGTACACAAGCACTTTGGTATGGAGGTTGATGTTGGAGTTCAGGAAAACTCTTCTTCGTAGACGACCAAATGATGTTGAAGCTTGTTTAAGGCGGTTTTGGATCTCGTCCTCCATTGAGCAGGTGTCAGCCATTATGCTTCCCAGGTATTTAAAAGTAGGTACTGTGAGCAGCTGTTGCCCTCCTGCTGTGAAGGTTGTTGGCTGGCATGGGAGGCCAGCACTCAACTGACAGATGACCTCTGTTTTCTGGGTGTTGATGGTCAGACCCATTCTGCTGTATGCAGTTACAGCTGCAGAGAGAGTGCTTTGCAGGGCCTCTGGTGTGTGGGCTACCAGGGCACAGTCGTCGGCATACTGTAGCTCGATGATTCTTCCAGAGGTCAGCTTGGTGGTTGCCTGTAACCTCCTGATGTTAAACAGGTTACCATCCAACCTGAAGTCAATGGTGACTCCAGCCTGCTCCTCCATCATCCCATGCAACAGTGTTGTTTCACAGACTAGGAAGATGTTGAACATGACTGGAGCTAGCACACAGCCCTGCCTTACTCCAGCCTGTACTCCAAAGGGCTCAGATCTGTGTCTCCCCACTACCACTCGAGCCATCATCCCGGAATGAAACTGACCAAGGATGTTGAGAAACTTGGGTGGACATCCAAATTTCTTGAGCACTTTCCATAGCAGGTCTCTGTTCACTGTGTCAAATGCCTTTGACAGATCCAAGAATGCAATGAACAAGTTCTTGTGCTGCTCCCTGCATTTTTCCTGGAGCTGACGTGTTACAAAGATCATATCACACACACACACACACACACACACACACACACACACACACACACACACACACACACACACACACACACACACACACACACACACACATGCGTCCTTGAAACTCTGTAATATAAACTGTATAAGACTGCATGATTTGTCTTCTTGTTGTGGCTCTGGCTTGCTTTCTTTATTACCCTGGAGTAAACTCCAATGATTTCACACATTTATTCCTGACACTATATTCAGCCCAAAGTCACTCTACAGTTTTTTCTTTGCTTTAACAAATGAGCAGTCCCATCATCCATACATCACCATAATGTGCTAATGAGTTTCAAAACTCCTACACAGCCTCTGCTGACAGCCTCCAATACATCATCCCTACAGAATACCTTTTAATAAAGAAACGTGTGCATGGGCCGTAGTAGATGTGCGGCCTTGAGTTCAGGTGATATAATAATAATAATACATCTAATGTTTCAGAACTTAAATGTGGGATATTGCAAGTGGGCACTCAAATGATATAGATTTACTACCAGTAAGACTCCCTAATCGGTGATAAGCGACCGTCACGTCGTATACACAAACTTTAGAAGGCAATCTTAGCCAATCAGGAGGGAATTATTGGAAATGGGACAGATCCATGTTGATGACATGACTTTAGAGATACTGTGTACCGCTTTGCGTGATTTTAGGCCAAAATCTGTAGGAGCGAATTCTGTCCAAAAATGTGTTTTGCAGAAATCGGCCTGATGGTGGCGCTAGAAGAGGGCCATGTGAGAAATGAGGGGTGGAGGTTGTGGTTTGCCAGCCAAGGGGTGTGTGTGCAAAGTTTGGCATGGATAGGGGCAACGGTGCCGGAGATAAGAGTAGGGCAAAAGTATGACGTGACGTGACGTGGCGTGACATGACGTGACGTGACGTGACGGACAGACAGAGGGACGGAGGGACAGCCGGTGGAGCTTTTCATATTAACTTGCGACCTGACGGTCGCAATAATCAAATTATTGTCTTAGGAATGCGACAAATACCAAAAAATATTTTTGAACTCAAGTCTCCATGGCGTGAATAATCAATAGAAAAACGTTCATTTTGGGGGTGAACTACTCCTTTAAGATTGTATTGATAACTGGAGGTTCGGCTGCTACAAGGCTCTCACATCTACGCACAGTCGCACACCGCCGTTCCCACCAAAATGTCTGAGTCATAGTGTCGGCGGGTTGTTACAGTCCGTCTGTGATCCTTTTGTGCCCATATATGGAGATCACTGTATCTGTCTGTCTAGTGTCCCTTAATTGCCCACAAAAGAAGAAGAAGAAGAAGAAGAGATCTCTGTAGCTGTAAAAACAAACTTTATTGTTTTTCTTTTTTTTTCTTGTTATAAAGCCCTGAAAAACAAGTTTTCATTTGCACCATAATAAATAGGAATTTAAAGTATACTAAGTTAGTTCCATTGTTCCAAACCGGAAAACAATTGATTGATTGATCATGAAAATAATCATGCTCTGAAAATGCACACAGTCCACTCATCTGACCACTTAGGTGTTTGAAAATGGGTGAGGAGAAACTTAAAATTTTAACTTTAACTTTTAAGTAGAACCTGCTGTTCAGACTTGCATGCAGTAAGAACAGGTTTGATGCAGGTTTGATTCAACTCAGCCAAGGTGTGACGTTACGTCACACTGACACAGAAGGCAAACAGAGCCTTACTAATTGAACGAAGAAGTATGGAGGGACATTGAATGAAACAAAACAACCACTCCCCAGGACTGAGGACCCGGCTTGTGAGTTGTGACATATAGTTCATAGGATATGCAATACTAAATGAGGGCAAAGATGGAAGGAAGAAAAAGGTACTTATAGGGATGCGTTTGGGGGGAGAGAAAGACATGTACATTAATGGAGCAGAGATAATTCTTTTGAGGATTTAAGCCACACACAGGACATGTGGATGGAGACTTTAAATATCAACAAGTATAAGAATGATATTTAAGAATAGTTTGTCTTAAACCACTTAATAGCACAAAAATAGCCAATCTACTGCTATTTTCCCTGCACAACACCGTACAATAGGGCATAAATTAATCACACAGGCCTATTATGATTGAGACACCAGGGGTTAATATATTAAGACAACAGGACACCACAAACAGAATCCTTCCATGCTGTGCTGTCACTGCAAACTTGCAGTAACAGCATTCGGCAAAGAACGTTCAAGCTCATCAATAGTCAATCTCACAAGCCCGCCCCTGCCCTCACTCACTGCTGTGCTATAGACCGTTTGTCAGCCTTCTGATTGGTCCCTGAGACTCCCTGACTGGCCAACCAGAAAAAATCATTCACTTTTTGCTATCGGGGGTGGAGTTTGTGCAGTGGAGAATGTTGCTTCAGGCTTTCAAAAACTGTCCGCACTGCGCGACACGGAGATCGGCCGGTACGGTGATAGCGACGGCAAGCGTCAAGCGATCTCGCTCATCATAACGAATAAGCTTCAACAAACTAGTTCACATGTACCTTATCAATGGTCTAAGAGTCACGATTGGGTACATATAATTTAAATGGGCAGAATTACGAAAAGCCAGCCTATTATGTGAGGAGAAACATTCTCTCTGTCCTCTTCCTAGTACCCAAGATGCAATGCGCTTCTCTTTCTATCTCTGATCCAGAGGATTAAACTAATTAAAACATTTATTTTTCGGGGGAAAACTACTGTTTTGCTATGTAATTACTGTACCTTTTTCTTCCCTTTTTATTAATATCACGTAGATGTGTTTTTTGTGGTACTTTATATAGCTGTAATGAGGCTATGAAGGGAAAAAAAATCGCATCCACTACCACTATAAAAGAATCTGCAAAGAGGATTCTGTCCCACTGGGATTAAACAAATTAAAACATATATTTTCGGGTAAATCCCCTGTTTTGCAATGTAACTACTGTACCTTTGTCTTCCCTTTTTATTAATATCACCTAGGTGTTTTTCCTTTGGTACTTTATATAGCTGTAATGAGGCTATGAAGGGAAAAAAAAATCCCATCCACTTCCACTATAAAAACAATCTGCCCAGGGTTAATGTCCCATCATAGTAACAGGGCAGAATGGGGCGGGATTTGCAAAAGGGTTTATTGAGCCCCAATCTCCCAAAGTGTCTGGAGGAATTAAAACAACCTATTATTGGACAATACATCCACCGCATGTGAAGGCTCGATATTGACCTTTCCATTTGAAAGAGGGGAAAACGTCTCAAGTCAGTTGTGTTAAAACAGGCATTTAAAAATAGCAAATCTATCTATGTTTTGTAATTGCGACCGTAGGTCGCATTTACTATCAAAACCTCCACCGGCTGTCCGTCCGTCTGTCCGTCCGTCCGTCTGTCTGTCACACGTCACACGTCACACTTTTGCCCTGCTTATATCTCCACAACCGTTGCCCCCATCCATGCCAAATTTTGCACACACACTCCTTACCTGCCAAACTACAACCTCCAAGGACCCCCGGAGCTCCAGGGACCCCCAGGTGTAAAAAATGACCAAATGTGCAAAAATGACCACCCCAACGGGGCTGCTCACGGGGTATTCCTGGGGACCACCCACTCCTGGTGCTCCAGAACGGATGCAAAAGTGGTGGCGCCCCCAGTGGAGGACCCCCTCCACTGCAGCTCACATAAAATGCCGTAACTCGGGCTAGGAGCGTCCGGGAGAGCCGGGGCCGGTGCCTATTCGTCCACCAAGGCAACGCGGAGACCCCACCCCTCATTTCTCACATGGCCCTCTTCTAGCGCCACCTTCAGGCCGATTTTTAAAACACATTTTTGGACACTGCTCCTACAGTTTTTGCCCTAAAATCACGCACATCGCTACACAGTATGTCTACACTCATCCCATCAACATGAATCTGTCCCATATAGCGCCACCTTCAGGCCCATTTTTTAAAACACATTTTTGGACACTGCTCCTACAGATTTTGCCCTAAAATCACGAAAATCACCACACAGTATGTCTACTCTCATGTCAACAACATGGATCAGGAAGATTTTGGAAAATCACATTTTGCCCTATTTGTGGCGATAAGCGACCTACGGTCGCTTATCTCCCGATTAGGGAGTCTTACTGGTAATAATCTAAATCTACAAAGTGATTAGTTACTAAAGTTGTCAAATAATTGTAAGTAAAAAGTAAAAAGTACAATATTTGCCTCTGAGATGTAAAGAGTTTAAAAAATATCAGAAAATGGAAAAATGGTGAAAAGTGTGACAAAACTGTACTTAACACATCGGATGCCCACGTTAATTCAGGGTTTACCCTCACAGGGGCCCATCGTCTCCATGGCAACACGTCATTTACGTACCTTCGCTTTGTGGAAAAAGTATCCGTAATACGTTGAGTAAATGTAATCCAAGTATGTCCAGTTTATTTTCACGATGATCTTTTCTTTCAGTCAGGACAGCTTTTTACCAATCTTGGGCCACAGCGTGTGTATCACGGGCGGTAGAAAGGGTCGCGTTTTGAACATGGTGATTGAAAAAGCTAGACCAGGAGAGGAATCCGCCATGTTACGTTACCTCCGCAGCGTCACTGGGAAAATAGTATCCATGATACGAGTAAATGTAATCCACGGATGTCCTGTTTATTTTTACGATAAAGTTTTCTTTCAGTCAGGACATCTTTTTATCAAACCTGGGCCACAGCGTTTGTGTCACGGTAGGTAGAAAGGACCGCGCATTGAACATGGTGATTGAAAAAGCTAGACTAGGAGAAGAATCCGCCATGTTACGTGTATCTCCGCCGAGACTCCGTTACTGGGAAAATACTAGTATCCATGATACATAGGAGTCGTGCTAGCCTGCGAGGGGAGGACGATAGAGTGCAGTGCAGGATAGGAACAGAAGCTTGTGATTGGCTGCAGGGAGACTGCACATCCTGGTCACATGTACCGCGCTGCATTTTGGGAAATGTAGTGTTTTTCCCATATTGTTGGCGTTTGATCACCGTGGTAGAGCCTTCATTGCGGTAGCAATGTACAGTAACTACAGTATTGTAAAACGCGTCAAACGCGTCGTGGGCACTGGGGCTGGGCGTCCAGAGACATCAAAGAGATTGGCGTGTAGACACCACGTGGGCACCCGATGTGTTAACACTTAAACCTCAGCATCCTTATTGTGGGGAAGACCTACTCGGTGCATTATGAGCTTAACAGAAAGCTAATTGCGACCGTAGGTCGCACTTTACTATCAAAACCACCACAAAGTGTAAGTAACTCCGTCTGTCTGTCACACCTCACACGTCACACTCTTGCCCTGCTCATATCTCCGCAACCGTTGCCCCGATCCATGCCAAATTTTGCACACACGTTCCTTGCCTGCCAAACTACAACCTCCAAGGACCCCCGGAGCTCCAGGGACCCCCAGGTCCCTGGGGGACCCCCAGATGTAAAAAATGACCAAATGTGCTAAACTGACCAAATGACCACCCCAACAGGGCTGCTCACGGGGAATTCCCGGGGACCACCGACTCCTGGTGCTCCAGAACGGATGCAAAAGTGGTGGCGCCCCCAGTGGAGGACCCCCTACACTGCAGCTCACATAAAATGCCGTAACTCCGGCTAGGAGCGACCGGGACAGCCGGGGCCGGTACCTATTCGTCCGCCTTGCCGGCGCGGAGACCCCACCCCTCATTTCTCACATGGCCCTCTTCTAGCGCCACCATGAGGCCGATTCTTGCAAAACACATTTTTGGACACTGCTCCTACAATTTTTGCCCTAAAATCACGCAAATCGGTACACAGTATGTCTACACTCATCCCATCAACATGAATCTCTCCCATATAGCGCCACATCCAGGCCGATTTTTAAAAACACATTTTTGGACACTGCTCCTACAGATTTTGCCCTAAAATCACGAAAATCACTACACAGTATGTCTACACTCATGTCATCATCATGGATCAGGAAGATTTTGGCAAAACACATTTTTGCCCTATTTGTGGAGATAAGTGACCTACGGTCACTTATCTCCCGATTAGGGAGCCTTACTGGTATAAATATAAATATATATATATATTAGTGTAGAACCCTGAGGGACTCCGGTCAACCATAGCGGCAGTGGCTCAGGAGGTAGTGCAGCCACTTGTGAACTGGAAGGTTCCCAGTTCGATCCCAGGCTCCCCCAGAGTTGATGTCAAAGTGTCCTTGAGCAAGACGCTGAACCGCTAATTGCTCCCGGTGAGCAGGTTGGTGCCTTGCATGGTTTCCTCCGCCATCGATGTATGAATGTGTGTGTGAATGTAATGCACAAAAGGGACGTGCAGAGAATGTTAGAGAGGCAGGGGCTGAAATATCTAAAAGGGCCTTTTGGTGGAAATATCGAAAATAGCAGACCTCCACTGCGACGCGTTGTGAGCTTGGAGGTCGGCTATTTTCGGTGCTTGATACCACACTGAACTAAGCATAATCAAGTCAATACTGGAGATGTGTTGTACAGCATGGATTTCTACACAGAGAGGGCAATTCTATCAACATAAGATGCCGCGTTCAAGTTCAGGAGAGTTAGACAAGGCAATTCTCTTGAATGCTGCCATCGGGTGTGGCATGGAAAGAGGGCATTTGCATTTCTTTCACCGTAGTGAAAACTGCATTCATGGTCTGGACTGGAGTGGGCACTTTTTACAGATGGATAAAAGGGCAGGGGCTCAATCCCCCTTTTATATCTATGTGTTGCAAAATCTATGTAAACACATTGGATAAAGGCCCTACATAAATCCACCATTAAATATGATTTAAGAGGTTGAGCACAGCACTTGAGTAAATGTACTTGATTACTTTTCTGGACTGGGCCAGAGTCTGCATGGTCTCCCAGGCAGGGGCGTCACAAGGGGTAGGAAAGTGGGACTGAGTTACCAGGGCCCAAGGTGGAGGGGCCCTAGTAACTTTAGCTGTGCCGCGCTGTGAGCTTGTATATCTGCTATTTTTGAAAAGTCATGAAAATGTGCGCAAATCTTTGACTATATGTATTTTTTAAGTGAACATTTGTAACTCAAATTTTGCTTCTGGGGGGTCCCTGGAACGAAATATTTTGAGATGCGGGGGGGGGGGGGGGTCCTTCACATGAAAAAGTTTGAGCATCACTGACATGGAAACATAGGTTTCTTGGCACACATTTTCACGATTTTTTTTCAAAAATAGCAGATCTACAAGCTCGCAGCGCGGCACTCGGTGCCGCGCTGTGAGCTTGTATATCTGCTATTTTTCAATAGTTAACATTCATGGGGGGCCCGCAGTGAATCCTTGTACCCAGGGCCCTGAATTTGGTGTGACGCCCCTGCTCCCAGGGCTTCTAAACGGTAAAGGTCAGATAAGAGGCTCGTTGCTCCAGGGCCTGGACAGCTCCATTGTTCAGCCACAACGATTCCTCATCGTTTAATCTGTAATATTATTAATGAGCTAATGTTCCTGGCAGAACTTCATTAATGATATCCAGCTTTATCGAGCTGTGAAAAGTTTCAGTGAAAGTTTTGATGGGTGTGCAGAGACGGTACAATTAGAATTATATGTAGGAAAGATTGATGTAATTTTTTTACATCACAGATTCAGATAGTTATTTGTAATATATCATTGCTGTTACAGAAACCATATTTCTTTTGCATATTTATTTATTTTGTTATTATTTTTCTTCATGCAATTTTATCATGCAAAAGTAGTGAAAATAGCCAATCTACAAGATCACATTGTCCTGTGTCGCGACGCATTGTGAGCTTGTAGATTTTGTATTTTCACTTTTCACTTACATTTGGAAAAGGGTTTTCATAAATATTGAACCAATGAAAATTATTAACAAGAGCTTGTGACTAAATAATAACTACATTGAATCCATTGGAACACAGGTTATTTTTTTCTATTTCCTTAAAAGTAAAGTTTTGGACACACAAGGTTTCCATGACATTTTAATGACATTTTACTGTTGTTTGATGAGATTAGAAGGAGAGCGAGGAGTAATTGGTCAAAAAAGTACAGCGAGCTAAAGTGTTTTTATTTTTGCTGTTTCAGTGTTTTTAAGACGGTTTAACGAGAAAGGAGATAACCTCCCATGAGCAAAAGCTAACAGTGTCTGCTTTGGCCTTATATTCATCTTTTGATGTGAAATCCATATTCCACTGGAGATGAATCAGCAGCAAACATCAACTTGTGCGCACCATCACCATCAGCTCAGCAGCAAAGGAAAAGATCAGGGTTTTTGAGCCAGGTACTAGGGCTGGGCAGTTGACTGAAAATATATTAAAACCATATTGGAACCAATAACTAACTTAATCTTTCTTATGTCGGTTAATCGAATACTCAAGAAGTAGGTTTAGTTTTTCTTTAATTGTCTTTGATTGAATAAGATTTTCTTTTCTTTAATCTTTAATCTTCTTTTTAAACTTTACCCTGTGTTATACTGTTGTAGAATTTGGTACACACAGTATGAGTTTAAATTGTGATGCGATGCAAGGGTGCGGACTGGCCAACACCAATTTAGGATTCCTAAATCAACCCCCTCCTGTGTAGCATCGGGGTCTTGAGCTCCGTTGTTAGGTCCGCTGTCACGCCTCTGTGTGTCTACGTCAGGGGTCATCGCCATGCTGGCTTGTGGTGGAAATGTTTGTAAAAATTCAATTTTTGCCACAGACATACAAAATGATTGTACACTAATATTACCAGAAACACAGCCCTGAATGACCATAGCAGGTCTGTGACTCTGAGAGTGTACAGATGGAACCAACTGGACTCTTACAGGTCCATTTGGTTCCATTTGTACACTTTCAGAGTTATGTGGGTCCTTGCAAATAAAACATTTTCCTAAATATTCCATAGTGTCGTAGTAGATCAGTGTGTTCTGAAGAAAACCTGACTGAACATTCAGTAACTGGGTATTATTATCAAAATAAGGACATTGTAATGTGTGTAAAAACAAAAACAAAATGTAGTAATTGCCACGGACAAGGACAAGGTTTGCCATGGACACATTTGTCCTTGTACGGACATATTGATGACCCCTGGTCTACGTAGGTGGTGCACCTCTTTCCCTTCCGGGTTGGCACCCACAGTGCCCGTATGCTCGCCAGCGGTTCCAGGTGCCTGACGCAGTGCCCATCCAGCCTCAGCCATGTCTCTCTGACCTTGTCTGAGACCTGTGGGAGGCCTCTGCAGAGGTCCATGTTTCTGATGTGGTCCGTCCATGTGACCCCAGATGCCATTCATAGCATTCTTGTATAGATAGCGTCCAGGAGCTTTTCTTGCTGTGCTGTGAGCATCCATGTCTCGGCCTCGCACAGCAGGGGTCTGCAACGTTTTCAGGCCAAGGACCCCTTAGTTGAGAGAGAGATGAAGCAGGGACCCCCACAACCTGTTCATAGATTTCATTGTTTGACAGCACACTCATCAGTGTATTTTGGATTCATGTCGATTTGTGTTTTCAGATATTTATCCACGTAAACCATCAATACTTAGGCCTAATAAACTTGACCTTTCAGTCTGTACTTAGTCTGCTCTTTTTTCCCCTCTACACCAAAACTCTTTGCCGAAAATTGCCGATCTACTTGCTTGTAGATCTGCTATTTTTGGCTAAAGTTCTCAGAATGTGGATACTAGGGTTCAAGTGGTTGATATAAAAAAGGAGAGAAAAAAAGTTTCTATCACACAAAGATTTGGAGGACCCCCTGTTGAAGACCCCTGCCGTACAGCAGTACTGACTCTGCAGCTACGAACAGCTGCCTCATACCTGTAGTTCATCTCCCAATGGTTATCATTGGCCTTAAGGTCATTACCCAGAGTTTAAATGAACTCTAACTTACCGTGGGCTTGTGAGAAGCATGTCCTCCGCACGCCGTTTGCTGCTGTGCCTGCAGTGGTGTAAAGCAGTGGTTCTCAGCCTTTTCAGGCCGCGACCCCCAAAATAATCATATTTTAACTGGGGACCCCCCCACCCTGACAAGCACTAAGAGCTGAGGCATTACACTTGGTATAACACGGTTCTATTGTGAAAATTGCAGATCTACATGCTCACAACGCCTCGCATTGCGAGGCGTTGTGAGCATGTAGATCGGCTATTTTCACAATTTCTGCCTCTGATATTTTGACAATTTGGCCAATGTTTAATTTGTCATTTTAGAGGTATTAAAAAGTCCTTAAATTGTCACTTTAGAAATGTGCAGATACCCTCAATACACTCAAACTTTATGTTGGTTTGTTTACTTTTGAGTGAGGAAACAAAGTTGCACATTAAGTTAATCATCTGGGGACCCCCCAAAATAATTTGGGGACCCCCCTGGGGGTCACAACCCACAGGTTGAGAACCACTGGTGTAAAGTAACTACATTTACTCAAGTACTGTACTTAAATACAATGTTGAGGTATTTTTGGAGCTGTGTGAAGCACAGGCTCCCTATACGTGGCCGTGTGGGTCTGTGTGTGTGTCTGTATGTAGCCTGAACTTCCTAAACTTCGGCACGCTACTAGTCCCACAGTTTTGCCACCACACACTCGCGCCATATGTCAAATCGACCGGCTTACTCGGGAATGGTGGGCTAGTAACTTGCTAAGAGAAAGGTTCAATAGTTTAATTGATATTAATTTATTAGTGAATTAATTTTTCCCATTGACTTATAATGGGAATCGCAAAAACTCACATTCAATTATTTGTCTCTCGCAAACCATAGGGGCTAGAGTTTCAAGACTTGGAGAGGAGGTTCATAATGATTTCAAGGATTAAATAAAAAATAATTGTGTCATTTGGCCGCATGGTGGCGCCATAACACCCCACTTTACGTTTTGGCCTGTAACTCTTGAACCGTAGGTCGGAAAATTAAAAATATTTTTTCCCTGGATTCCTTGGGTCATGACGCATCTCCCCATATAGGCCACGCCCATTTGCGCCATGATAGATTTTCCGCCATCTTGAATTTTCTCCAAAACACACTTTTTGCTCCTTTTCCTACATATTTTCTTCAAATGTCACAAAAATCGGTACACATGATCCACACACACACACACACACACACACACACACACACACACACACACACACACACACACACACACACACACACACACACACACACACACAGCTCCACTTCACACGGGTGTGATTTTTTACTTTATTGGAGTACTTCCAATTTTTTGGAGTACTTCTACTCCACTACATATTACATTAAAAACTTAAGTTACTAGTTCCTTTTATATTTTTATTATTACTACAAAACATACACCAGTAAGACGCGTAAGGGCGACAAGTGACCTCGCTAAATGGCAATGGCGCGCCATGTCTTGGCCATCTGGCCAGTAATGTATATCGGACCAGTTACCCATGTATGGAGATCCCTGATACCCATACAGTATATGGAGATCTATGTATGTGGAGATATGCTGATGACATCAGGGATCTCCATATAAGGGCATAAAAGGCATTCTGTTAGTGTGGTTCCCCTGACATCTCAGTGATGTCAGAGTGTGATGTCAGAGCGTCAAATCCATAGACCGTCAAAAAAATACCTTACACGGACGGAGAAAAGATGTGCCGTGCCGTTCTCATACTAAACTACTGTTTCAGCCCAATACATTTTGGCCATTTGAAAATAGCTGATCTAAAAGCTCACAATGCTTCGCAGCTTGTAGATCTGCTATTTTCAAAATCTTTTTTTATCCATTTTATCCATATGAAAACTTGTGAAATGAGATATTCTGAATAATGAGTAGGCCTACTTTTGGTACTTTAAATACATTTTAGTGCTCTCTCCACCACTGTGTGCGTGTGCATCAAGCCCCCAGAACCACGGTAGGGCATTGAAGCAGCCTGCTAAAGCTACTGTTTACCTTAGTGCGCTTGCTCAGTGCCTCGGCCAATCACAAAGTTGGCAAACTTTTCACCGCGTGACCACTGGCCAACCAATCACCGTGCAAAGAAAGTTTGCCAATTCAGCTCCTCCGGCAGTCTTCCGGGTGCTTCAAACGCCACTGAGCAACTCGCATTGAAATGAATAGCTGGGGGCGGGGCTGTCCGTCCTCTATTTTATATATAACTCTATGGTGTGCATGTACAGTAACACTAATGCAGAGTGACGGGCAGCCTCTCCACTGGGCTCTCAACAGCTGTGCCCTGATTGGTGGACATCTGCATCCTGTCCTAACATGGACAGGTTGCCGTATGTCTGGAGATCCTCTTGGCTTGGGCTTTCACCCCAGAAGACCAAAGGAAAGGTGTGTGTGTGTGTGTGTGTGTGTGTGTGTGTGTGTGTGTGTGTGTGTGTGTGTGTGTGTGTGTGTGTGTGTGTGTGTGTGTGTGTGCGCGCACACGCAGGGGTGTTGCACCAAATGCTGGGCCCCCGGTAGTCGGGTACAAGGATTCACTGCGGGCCCCCCATGAATTTTCTTCATAGGGGAGGGGTTTAACCCATTTAGACATTATTACGCATTATTTTGTGCTTCAACTATTGAAAAATAGCAGATCTACAAGCTCACAGCTTGTAGATCTACTATTTTTGAAAATCTTGAAAATGTTTTGAAATACCTATGTTTCTATGTCAGCAGTGCTCAAACTTTTTCATGTGAAGGACCCCCAAAATTATATAATATTTGGCCATGGACCCCCATCTCTAAATACATATATTCAAAGATTTACACACATTTTCACGAATAGCAGATCTACAAGCTTGCAGCGTGGCACTCCACTCGGTGCCGCGCTGTGAGCTTGTATATCTGCTATTTTTAGCTAAAGAATAAAATAATTAAGGCCCCTCCACCTTGGGCCCTAGTAACTCATTCCCACTTTTCCTCCCCTTGTGACGCCCCTGTGTGCATTTGTGCGTGTGTGTGTGCGTGCGTGTGTACATGTGTGTGTGTGTACATGTGTGTGTGTGTGCGTGCGTTGATACTCTCTGATGCCAAGGACCAAGTGTGCACACAGTCTGCACGCAACGTGCACAGATGGAAATCCATTTCCTGTGTTAAGGAAGTGTTCATTTCAAAGCGCTCAGAGATGTAGTTTATGACGGGTTGATGTTCTGTCTCAATATGGTGACTTCAGTTTGTCAGCTGTGATGGCTCATAACTTTTATGTTCTGTTCTGGTCTATGATTTTCTTTTTTCTGCTCTTTTTTTTTTACTGGCCCTGCATGTGTCAAATGGGTGTAATCTTTGTTCTTGAGTGAATGCATTTTTTAGTATACTTTACATCTTTATAGCATAATAGGTTTCTTTTCCATATTTTCATTTTGGAATTTTGTGGTACGTTTGCATGATGAATTAAACTTTCCATCGACTTTATCGCCTATTTCACACACATACAACATATGCAGTGCAGTGGGATAGCTATTCAGTATCTCCATGTGCCCTCCTTCTCGACCAACGATGTTATATTTTATTCAGATGATGTAGTTTCATTCAAATGCTTTATTTCAATGCTACCCATTTTGTCAGAGCAGAGTCTAGCCAGATTTACGACAGGTGTGATTTACGACGGGAGCCTTGTAAAAGTTATTAAATTGCTGAGTTCACTTGAAAGCACTGTGACTCAGGTTGTCTAAGCCAGTGGTTCTCAAAGTGGGGTCCGGGGACCCCCAGGGGTCCTTGAGGGAGTTCTAGGGGGTCCCCAGCTAAATGATAGTTAGGAAACAAATCGGTCTGTAACTCAGAGAGTGTAGAAATGGAAACAAATGGACCCAGTTAGTGTCCATTTAGTTCCATTTCTACACTCTCAGAGTTAAATGAACATAGATTTTACAATATAAATTGGGGTCCCAGAGATAGAAATGCCATTAAATGGGGGTCTGTAGCCTAATTCATGTCAAACTGGGGGTCCATGTAATTGAAAATCTCTGCTAGAGCTGTAAAAATCTTCTTATGATATTATGGGCATGTTGTATTAGGCAAACATTCAGCTTATCGGGTTGTGGCTGTGAGCTTGTATATTGGCTATTTTCAATGAAGAGATACTAAGTATACGCATGGGGTTTAAGTTAGTACTTAAGTAAATACGCTTTCCAGTTTCCACCAATGAGTGTGATCAAATACAGTTTCAGAGAAGAAGTCCTTCTTTTGTTATTGTTCAGTGAGAGGCCATGACAATACATTGAGGTTAATTATTTCTATATGTATTCAATATAGAAATATATTCAAGACAGTTCCATACTGGTCACCATGGATGTAGTTCCCTGAACTTCATTCTGGTCATTGGTGTGTCACTGGCAGGGGCGTCACAAGGTGAGGAAAAGTGGGGCTGAGTTAACAGGGCCCAAGGTGGAGGGGGCCTTAATTATTTTATACTTTAGCGACATTTTTAACTCCAATTTTGCTTCTGGGGGGTCTCTGGAAATAAATATTTTGAGATGGGGGTCTGTGGCCAAATACATATCATTTTAGGGGTCCTTCACACGAAGAAGTGTGAGCACCACTGACATAGAAACATAGGTTTTTCATTAACGGGGGACCCGCAGTGAATCCTTGTACCCAGGGCCCAGAATTTGGTGCGACACCCCTGGTCACTGGCAGTGGTGGAAAATGTGCCCAAGTATAAGTATTAAGTACAATTCTGAGATACTTTATTTGTACATCTCATTGACAAATGTTGTACCTTTTTACTCCGCTACATTTCGTGGCTTTAGTTACTAGTTATTTTGCAGATTATTAATACAAAATAAGCCTATAAAATCAGAATGTTATGCCTCATCATGACCTTTCCTGCCCTGGCTCACAACCACTGCCATCCACCATGTCATTAGTTTAGCTGAAGGGACAGCTTGTGTCTATAGGTGACAGTGCCACCCCCCACTGGGACAAACCCATTCCTCCTCAATATCCTTGCTGTCGGGCAGAATCCTCCATATGTTAACTTTGGGGGGGGGGGGGGGGGGTAAATGAATGCCGTATTTGATCATACAACATCGCACAAAAGTATCACAAGTACAAGATCTGCAAGCTCAAACACGACTCGAAACAAGACTCGAAACACAGATCGAATCGTGGCGGGTTTCGAGCTTGTAGATCTGCTACTTTTGCCGATTTTGAATCTGAATCCTGAAAAGTATGTCCGTTTGGGAAGTTCCCACACGACACAGACAACATCATTTATTTCCTCCTGTAATTGTCGCTGTCGGGCAAAACCATGTAGGATGTAACCTATCTCAATTTGTATTATTATTATTTTTTATTATATAAAAGAATGACCTATTTTATAGGTCATTGTACAACAGTAGCAAAAATAGCGTATCTACAAGCTAATTGCAGTATACGTTCACTTATAATGACATGCCCAGGAGTAGGTTTGAAAGCAGGTTAAAAGTGGTTCAGTGCATAGTACTGTATGTGGGTTCCATCAATATTGAACTAATGAAAACAAATAATAGCTTGTGACTGAATATCAACTATTTGAACACAGGTTCGGTATCAGTTTTGGACATACGTTTTCCAGATAGCAGCAATATTTAACATATCATTGTGATTCACCTCATGTAATACTGTTCATATTGACTGTGTGACTGAGAGGAGCCCTGTTTTGTTATGGACACTTTGTATGATAAATACTGTATGTACAGTATACCAATGATGTGTGCCAAACAATATCCAGTTTCATTTATACTCCCAGCATGTGGTCTCCTGTCAGGAAATAAGTGTTCAATCCAAGCTTATGCATTATGATATGTGACTTGTACTGTACAACCTCTACATTATGTGTACCTGTAATTTATTTAGATTTTATACGTATATTCTTTTACTTAAGTAAAACTTAAAATTAGCAATACCACAATATAAAATTATTCTGTTACAATTAAAAGGCCTGTATTCAAAAGAAAACAATACTTGAACTATTACTTTAACTATATAAAGGTTTGTACTCAACTTACTTTACAAACGTAAAAATACTAAAACGTTTCTTTTAAAAAAAGGACTTACTGTAAGTGGTTAATTTATGTTTTGTATTGATCTGTATGAATCTCGTATTAACAGAAATTCTTTTCATTCTACTTTAACTTGGGAACCGTTTGTCCAAATGACAAAACCATTTGGACAAATGGATTGTGATCGATCAGTGGGCCAATCGTATGTCACAAAAAATATTTCGCGACATGATAACAGTGTTGGAAAAGTTCACTATTGAACAAAAAAAAAAGAAAAGAACTAACTTAGTTCGTTTTAGTTATTTTTTTAACCATATTTTTTATACTTTTGGCTATTGAAATGTATTTATTTTTTTAGACGTTAACTTTCTGCAAGCTATTATTTGTCCAAATAATTGACACAGCCCATATAACCACACAAAGCAATTATTTCATCCAACTTAACATTGAGGTGCCCACAACATTTAGGTACCCAGTCTTCCTGCACCCTTATTGTGAAGGCAGAAGTTTCTAACCGTCGCGCAAATCCTGCATGTTTCCGCGTTGGTTTAAAATAGCTGATCTAAAAGCTCATGTCGACTCGTGGATGCAACGCATTGTGAGCTTGCAGATCAGCTATTTTCGGCATGCAAAACACATCATACAGCGTAGTATAGTCAGGCTTTACTTGAGGGATGTAACAAGGAGGTGATTGACACACAGCTGCAGACAGCACCGCTCATATCAACGCTCACGTTGTCTGTGAGTCTGCAGCTGGGTGCTATTGGAGCATGTGAATGCAATGAAGGACGAGAGGACAGACGATCATGGACTGCCGCACGAACGGGCCGACGAGCGCCGCGTACAGACGTCAGAATGAACGCATTCGACAACGCGTTCATCAAGCAGAAACAAAGAACGTTCAGTTCACGTTCGCCCAAAATATGAACGTGTTCATGAACGATCGTTCATTGAACGCGTTCGGGTACAACACTGCATGATAACTACAAGTACAATCGGAAAAGCTGGTAGTGAGGGCTATTATAAATTATAAATAATCTTGGTAGTGAATGAGTTAATTACAACACGCATTAAGCCCTATTTTATACTTCTTTTATACATCTTTTAGGACATCTACAATCTACAAGCTCACAAGCTGTGTCGTACTGGGCCGCATTGTGAGCTTGTAGATCTGCTATTTTTGGAAAGATTTTGACACACTTTCTTTTTTTCCCCTTTACTTTAGAAAACAACTTGTGAAATAACCCATAACGAATACTTTAACTTTTGGTTCTTTAAGTATATTTTGATGCCAATACATTTGTAATTTCACTTTCAATTTCTCAAGTCAAATAATGAATATACTGTAGGCCTTTTACTTGTAACTTGTGATTATTTGTACGTTGTGGTGTTGGGAGCACATGGATTCTTCCACCAGGGTTAAAGCCCATGGTTGCTGGCGTGCATCCAGGCCAGGCCACTGTCTGGGGGAGGAGAGGGCTCTGGACAGCTTGGATTCGTCACGAGCGGTTATGTGCTCCGTCTTCGTCGCTGTCGGGCAGAAACCTCCTATCTCCATATTTGAAACTTTTGGTTTAACTACTTTTATTTTTTAAATGAATGTCCTATTTCATCATACTGCAGCGTCAAACGCAAAAGTATCAAAAATTAGTTTTTTCGACATATGAGGTTTCCAGCTGACAGAGACGTCGTGATGATCATTGTGAAAGTGGGCCAGGTCTACGGTGCACTAGAAACCATGGAGATATGTGGTAAAAACACGCCCTGTGGGTCAGGACCCAAAAGTAGGTGGCAGAATTCTGGCAGTGCAGATTACAGTAGGCTACATAAAAAAAGGAAAACTTAGTTTTAGTTTAAATGTTTACATTTTGAATAATCTTTCTGTTCTTAAAATGAATTTACTGATAACATACCGTATTATTACATGCTCTTGTGTGAAAAACATCATAATATCGCTTCGCCCGAGTGAGACAGAGACGGACAGTTAATATATCATTGTCTGTCACCTGGAAATCAAATATATCCAAAACTGTGTCTTTTCAGGAATCAAATTCAAAAGTAAGCAAAAATAGCAGCTCTACCAGCTCAAAAGTGTGACACGGTAGCAAGGCATAGTAGAGCATTCATTTACGAATGCCCGACAGTAACGATATGCAACCAAAGAATACCAGTTACACCTTGACAGCTACACATGGTGGTATCATGCACCACTTTGACTTCAGAGCACAGCGATCGTGATATATAGGAGAGAATGAGACAGACATACCTATCAGCGATGCAGAGACAGGATGAGGGGAAGAGTGTGGGTGGAAAGTCTCAAAAAGATTGCTCGAGGCACACTTTTTGACCTTTTTACAGCAAGAGCCGTTGGCCGCCGCGTCCACAAAAACGTCCGTGGACGCGAGGCCGCGTCCACGGACGCAAACGGCCGGCCGTCCCGGCCGTGGACGCGGCCGTGGACGCAGACGGCCGGGGACGCGGCCGTGGACGCGGCCGTGGACGAGGCCGCGGCCGTGGACGCAAACGGCCGGCCGTGGACGCAAACGGCCGGCCGTGGACGGGTCCATGGACGAGGCCGCGAAAAAAAGGCAGCGAAAAAGAAAAAAAAAGGTGGCTATTGTATGTATTTTTTGATGGAGATTTCAAATATGACCTTCTTTTTTGCATAGGACAACTCTAACCTGCATCAATTGGTATTTTATAATTGCCAATTGTACCCCATCCATCTAAAAAACAAATTGGATGTCTATTGTATGTATTTTTTGATGGAGAATTCAAATATTAATTTCTTTTTGGGATAGGACAACTCTAACCTGCATCAATTGGTATTTTATAATTGCCAATTGTACCCTATCCATCTCAAAAACAAATTGGATGTCTATTGTATGTATTTTTTGATGGGGAATTCAAATGTTACCTTCTTTTTTAGATATGACAACTCTAACCTAAATCAATTGGTGCATCAACCTACTTACTATCTATCTATCTATCTATCTATCTATCTATCTATCTATCTATCTATCTATCTATACTTCACCTTTAGTCCAGAAGAGAGTTCAGCCTCAGGAACTTGCACACATGGAACTGTGTCATGACTGTGTCATGGAGCTAAAACAGAGCTATGTTAAATACTCACAATGACTCTGATGGACCAATCAGGGTGGTGGTGGGGGGAGGGATCAACAATAGACAGAAACTGGATAATGCTTTGTTAACTGTCCCACCTAAGTCCCTGCTAGTCTGAACAAACATCACCTTCCCTCTCATAACACTACTACTACTACATTTATATAAAGCTGCTCTTGCATTTGAATTCAAGTCTGACACAAGTTAAGGTTAACTTAGGTAGTATTTCATTTCGCTGGCTTTTAGGGTCTGTGTGAGTGTGTAGGCTCACAAATTATTATAATTGTCATTAAGTGACTCTGAGATCTATCCATCCATCCATCCATCCATCCATCTATTTATTTATACTTACTGTTTACATTTTCTATAAATATTTATTTCTATATAAAACTCAGTTGTGTGGAGTTATTGTGTGCCCTTTCTTGTTGCTAAAGAGTCCATTTGTTCACTAGACATTAAGTCAAGGTTACTATTTTGAGTTGAAGCTAAGTGTTTTATTGCTTTGTGGTTTAACATGATTTAAAAGGCAAATTCATTGTTATGGTTACTTTAGAAGACTGCTTTTGCATTCATGAGTTAAGAGAGCCAAGCTAATTCAAAGAGTTAGGTTAAAGGAACACAAAACATGACCTAACTCACAGCTGCCATTGGACAGACAGTTACAACATACTCTTATCTTTCACAGAACAGACAATTATCATTTATTTTATCTATTTGAGACTATGTAGCTGCTCTAGGGGAAATAGAGCATTATATCAGCCTATTCAATTGATAATGACCAATGGGTGCCAGTTTCTAAGTAGTTAAAGCATATTAACATAACAATATATGTGGCCTAGACATGGATATTGCCCAATCAACTCGTAATCTACAGAAATGTCCACCACATCACACAGTATAAAACCTAGTAGGCTTAGTGGATTACCTATGTTAAATCATGTCAGGTTAGTTTGGTTCAAGGTTCAAGTATAATAATTTATGAGCCAAAAATGTGCACAAATGTACAATCACATCTAGGCTAGAATGATAACATAAAGTCCTGACTACTCCTTGTTATTGTGGTCCTAAATACTACAATGATTAGTTTGGATGCATTGCTTCTATCATGTCCAATTAAAAATAAATACATTACATATACATAAATCTGCCTTCTCCTGTATTGTATTAGTGACATTCATTATAAATAGTAAAATAACAGGACAGAGCAAAAAAGGCCTCTGCAAAAAAGGCCTCTGCAACTAACCTAACCTAACACACACTATGTGTTAATGTTGATCAATATAATAATGTAAAAATACAAAGTTAAGTAGACCTAAGTAAGAAATAGTAAATACATTGTAATAATACATTGAAGGGGAAATGTAGGAAAACAAATGCAACTCAGCATTGAATTTATGGCAAACATTTTGCTACTCAACCCTTTCCAAATAATATACAATTAAGAAGTGGGATGTTCCACTTAGTAAGAGAAAGAATTAATGACATATATTTTTTTTAAAAGCTAGAAGACTCACCTATTATAGTAACCATGTGAATTGCTAATAATGTTATGGGTCAGATGTGTAAAGATCTATCACATTGTATTGTTCTTTTCAGACTCAACAATAATAATGATGATGTTACTTAAATGCTGATCAATGTGTGAATCTGGCTCTTATCAGGTGTGTGTTTTCTCTCCCTGTCCTGTGCTGTCCTCAGTTAAACCAAGACAGTACTGTTGTGACCAATGTGGAAAAAGCCTTCAGCTCAATTTATTATCTCAAAGTAGACCAGAGAATTCATACCGGAGTGAAGCCATTCAGCTGTGAACAATGTGGGAAGTATTTTGCTCGTCTGGACAATTAAAAGATCATAAGCGTTCACATACTGGAGAGAAACCTTATTGTTGTGACCAGTGTGGGAAAAGATTTGTTCAAAAGGGGATTTTAAAAGAACACCAGAGAATTCACACTAGAGAGAAGCCCTATTGCTGTGACCAGTGTGGGAAAAGCTTTACTCGATTGTCTTATCTCAAAATACATGAACGAATTCACACAGGAGAGAAACCGTACAGCTGTGTCCAATGTGGGGAAAAGTTCAGTTTAACGGCTGCTCTGAAAGTACACCAGAGATTTCACACCGAAGAAAAGCCTTACTGCTGTGAACACTGTGGCAAACGTTTCACTGTAAAATCTAGCCTCGTACAACACAAGAAGATTCACACTTGAGAGAGACCTTACTGCTGTCACCAATGTGGGAAAAGGTTCACTCTGAAGACGGCTCTGAAAAGACACCTGAAAATCCACACTGGTGAGAAGCCATATACTGCTGTGTCCAGTGTGAGAAAAGGTTCAGTGATATTCATCATCTCAAAGCACACCAGAAAAATCACACTGGAAAGAAACCTTATTGCTGTGACCAGTGTGGAAAGAGCTTTCCTAGACTGGAACATATCAAAATACACCAACAAATTCACACCGGAGAGAAACCTTATATCTGTAACCAATGTGGGGAAAACTCTGTCAGGTACATGTCTACCGTTAGAGGCCACTGGCATGAGTGCCTTTTTAGCTCTGTTGGGGCTTGGTGAATGTACTCTGTTGTTGTTTTTTTAATTATTATCTTTGTAATGTATGGTCTTCTTACCCTGTGGGCCTTGAGCCTGTAATAAAGTATTGCTGTGCAGTGTGAGTGTCTGATTGCATGTGATCAGATAAAGACACAACAGAGGCCTTTTTTGCTCTGTCCTGTTATTTTACTATTTATAATGAATGTCACTAATACAATACAGGAGAAGGCAGATTTCTGTATGTATGTAATGTATTTATTTTTAATTGGACATGATAGAAGCAATGCATCCAAACTAATCATTGTAGTATTTAGGACCACAATAACAAGGACTTTATGTTATCATTCTAGCCTAGATGTGATTGTACATTTGTGCTGTTTACATTTTTGTCTCATAAATTATTATACTTGAATCTTGAACCAAACTAACCTGACATGATTTAACATAGGTTACACACACCGGTAACATTTACTCGAGGGAGCAAATTCATACACGTCAAATAACGATTAATGAACTCATACATCGATATGATCAATTCATCATGAAATGATCATGAACTCATCATTAATTCCTGGTCCTCATATTAAGTTGTATTTTATACTTCATCTATAAAATTGCAGCTAGCAGCTTACTTATACCATTAACATTGTGGTATTACTTTTAATCTGAGTACTTCTTCCACCACTGTGGAGTCGCTGTGTGACTTCTGTTCTAAAGTCCTTCTGTTAAGGTTACATCTGAAGATCTTTACATTAGGTGCCTCTCTCGATAAACACACATACACGCAAGCACGTGCATGCGTGCATACACACACACGCACACGCACACGCACACGCACACACACACACACACACACACACACACACACACAGATGAATGATGATGACCTCCAACTGCTCTGTCACTCCTGATGGCATCAGAGGAACTTTGGCATTGGACCAATCTCTGTAGGTGTTTTCACTGATGGATAGGGTGGAGTGTGAGGGATAGAGAGGCAAACAGAGACAGACACGCACGCACACACACACGCGCGCACGCAGGCAGGCACACACACACACACACACACACACACACACACACACACACACACACACACACACACACACACACACACACACACACACACACACACACACACACACACAGCAGATAGACGGATAGATACTGACAGTGATGGAGAAAGACAGACAGACAGACAGACACAGAGAAAGAGAGTGAGCAAGAGAGAGAAAGAGAGTGAGAGAGTAAACAAATACTTTCAGACAGAGAGAGACAGAGAAAGCGAGAGGCGAGAGGGAATAAACAAATGATTTCAGACAGACAGATGTGTCTCTCCTGTCATCCGGTTGATGTTTCAGACAGGTTGTCCATCTCCTCTGATAGGTGAAGATCTTCATCCTGAGGAAGAGGAGGAAGTGGCACGCTGTGCAAAATACAAGTTCTCTTGAGCAAGACATTTTGGATAATGTGGGGAACAATTAATCAAAGTAATCAAGTTGATCGAAGAAATGTATAATCGATAAACAATCAAACCTTATTTTGGGAATGTTATAATAGGTGAACATTTTTATCATTCATAACCCACATTTTTATCATTCATAACCCACCTTTTGCAGAAGCAGAATATAATACAATTTAAAAAAAGAATATTAAATGTAGTGAAAGAGTTGCATTTAGTTCCTCCCGAGCAGATGTACTTGTAATGTTGCCATAACACTTCAGTAAGATTTCAATATGTTCCATTAATGTGTCAATATTCAAGTGTTTAATTGAATTTTGTTTAACACTTCATAGAGCCACGGTTTGCAAATGTTTTATCATTAAATAGCTTGTAGATCAGCTATTTTCACATATCCGATGCAGATGCAGGTTTAAAGTGCTCATGTGGCCTATGGTCGCTTCTTTTGGGCTTGTTTTTATTGACCTGGTTGCTTGTTTCTCTCGCAAAATCTGGCAACACTGACCAAGAGTGAGAACTTAAAAAAACATTCTAAATCAAGGGGACGGGCCGGCGCAGTCCACACCACAACTCACGCCAGTGTGGAGCGATATACTGTAATCGGAATCACTTTCAGAGCGATTTGATGAACAATAGAAACACTGACAGCCAATCAAAGTTCATACGAATTTACTGCAATGAATCAACTTGTCACTCACGTTCAACATATTTACAGAACCTTATCGTTCATCAGTGTGGAATGGATGCTCGCGTCATTATCCTTATAGTTATATCTCGTTCTGTGGACAGGCCTTTAGTCTTGTTATCCACAGGAATGCTGGTGTTGCCAACTGTCAATGCTGTGCCCCGGCTTAACTTTCCCTAAATGAGGCTCGCTTCAAAAACAATGCCTATGAAAGTGTCAGAGCTCAACATCTGTGGTGGAAGTCACTGTCTGAGAAGTAATGCAACAAAACTGCTGCCATTTACTTCATTGAAGTAGTAGATGAACAACAGCTTGTCACGTTGACGGCTGATTTGACAGCTAGCATTAATTTACAACGGTAATAATCGCCCTTATCCTGCTATTCTGCAGAATCTGTTACATTCATGACATGTCTTGTCTTATCAAAACAAGATGCAGCTTGTTGTCTGCTTCTAGCTCTCATGTTTGCTTCCCTGTGGAAGAAAGGGAAAACATGTACAGGTATAAAAATAAAATAAAACCTTAAGCTAAGGAGAGTATAGGAGACATGAAGGACACACTTGATGTAAACTAGCTTCTGCCGTGGTCTGAAGACTCACCTCTTCAGACTCCACCTCAGCCCATAGCACTTAGCACTTGCCTACCCTAATTGCATAAAGTTGCATAAAGTTGTTTACTGAATAGCATAAAGTTGTTTACTGAATAGGTGCTTGGTCTATACGTTTGTTCTTAGATTACTAGTATTTATATTTCTATGTATGTATTGTATTAACCCGAACCCAAGCCCCCAGGGACTGGGGGAGGGCTGAAGCCAAATTGACATGGTGGCCGTTTGAGGTACTGCAGCTGTTTTTTACTGATGGGGCCAGAAACATGAACGTGCATCAAGGCTCCTTTGAATTGATAGCGCGTTCATAGCAGAAGTGCTCGTTCATGACTTGGAGCCCCAGCGTGTCCATGAACACACTCTATGGCGCAACATGCGCCACTTAGGCCCCACTACGTCACATTTTACACCCGGAAGAAGGGGTGAAATTTGGCTTCATGCGCTGGGTGAGCAACTCAATACGTGGACGGGCGGGGATATCTGGTGCCCTCTCTATACTTATTATAACTATGGTATTACCTTGCTTATGGTAAATGGCTCTGGATTAAGAGCGTCCGCTAAATGCCTAAATTGATCCTCAATGCAAGTGGCTTGGGAAGCCTCCTCTCTCCTCCTCGCTCATGGCTCCTCCAGAAACAAATTAATATTTGGGATGTGAGAAATCTGGAGGTGAGGAGAATTGGGGGATTGAGCCATGATCTGACTCTCACCGTGCCCGTTTCTGTCTCTTCACTCTGACGACTCTCACATTCCATCTCATCTCCTCTCCTGCACGTCATCGTGCTTGCTCACTGCCACATCCTCAACCTGTGCTGTGTTGTGTTCTTTGTCTGTGTGCTGTTCCTACTAAAGTGTTCTCTATTCTCCATCAATTGTACAGGTCATGGTGTAAAAACTGAAAATAAACAATAACAGAAAAATACAACATCAAATGTTGTCCGGTTTGCTTACAGTAGCGTGTAAATACAATCATTTTTAATAGAATCATTTTAATACCAAATAACCATGAATTGCCCTTTTTAAACATTAACTTATTCTCTTAATTATGCATAAAATTATCAATGCAACATGAAATTATAGCATCCCCATGAATTATAACTTACGGCATTGCCTCCTGGTGAGGGCATGCAGAAGGTAAGATGGAAAGCATCAAACTGGACACAGAGGAGAAGAGATGCACTCTCTGTGCTGCTTCTGACAAGAATGCTGTTTGTGAGCCTACACAGCTGATTGCTGACTAGTGCAATCAACAAACTCACACACCTGCCTTTGCTAGTCACAGTGACCTCCACTCAATTAAGAGGGCCTCTCATCTATACGTCATCGTGCTTGCTCACTGCCACATCCTCAACCTGTGCTGTGTTGTGTTCTTTGTCTGTTTTGGATGTTCTGCTGATTGTTAGACAGCCTTCCTGGCTTTCCATCACGTAATTTGTTATATAACAAGTCTCTAGACTTACCTTTTAGTTGGTTTTGCTTGCACACCCAACTTTTTCACTTACGTAGATGCACCAGCATATCATTTCGGTGCACCCACACTTCAATAATAAAAAGAATACGCCTGCACAGTGCACACTGCCGAACTGCACAATACAGGAGCAGATTTATTTAAGAAGCAATGTTTCGGTCACGATGACCACCTTCAGGCATGAAGTGCACACACACGCACGCACGCACACACACACACACACACACACACACACACACACACACACACACACACACACTCGTGTGACCAATGAAAGTGTTTAGTTTAGATTTTGGGGTGCTTGTGAGCCCAAAACAGGTGCATTCTGTTGCATACTAGTGGAGTGGACCTGCTATATGTCCACACCTGACACACACTGTGACACTTATTTTTTGTAATAAAGGTAGGATGGACCCATGGGCAGCTCCTAAGTTAACCAAGAGACCAGATTTCTCACATGCCCCTCTTCTAGCGCCACCATCAGGCCGATTTTTGCAAGACACTGCTCCTACAGATTTGGCCGTAACATCACACAAAGCGGTACACAGTATCGATTGCCTTCTAAAGTTTGTGTATGCGACCTAACGGCCGCTTATCTCCCGATTAGGGAGTCTTACTGGTGTGTTACACACAAATGTTTCAGCAAAAACACGTCTTATGTTGGCCTGATGTATAAATATGGCATAGTTCACCGGCTTTCACCAAACTCACTTGTCATATGACAAGAGAGCCATGACACATGATCCATCACGTCACGTCATGTGTCCTCCACTGGCTCCACACCACACACCCATGTGGCATGGCAGCGGATCGTCGCCAGGCGGTCCTCTGGTTTCTTTTAGATTTCATCACACATCGTCACCTCGCCCTCTTCTTGTTAGTCCTGTTTTTCCGTCTCTCTCGCCCTCTTCCTATCACCTCATTTATTTATCCTGTCGCTCCCTCTTCCACCCAGGGGCGTCACAAGGGGGGGAAAAGTGGGACTGAGTTACCAGGGCCCAAGGTGGAGGGGCCTTTATTATTTTATACTTTAGCTATTGAAAAATAGCAGATATACAAGCTGATCTGCTATTTTTGAAAAGTCATGAAAATGCGTTCAAATCTTTGAATATATATGTATTTTTTTAAGCGAACATTTGTAACTCAAATTTTGCTTCTGGGGGGGTCCCTGGAACTAAATATTTTGAGATGGGGGTCCGTGGCCAAATACATATCATTTTGAGGGCCCTTCACATGAAAAAGTTTGAGCACCAGCACAACTCACATACCGGTAGAAACATAGGTTTTTCCAAAAACCTTATTCAAAGTTTTGCACAAATGATCACGATTTTTCAAAAATAGCAGATCTACAACTCGTAGCGATGCACTTGGTGCCGCGCTGTGAGCTTGTATATCTGCTATTCTTCAATAGTTTTTTTTTTGTTATCAATTATTTTTATTTTCCATAACATGAAATTAGAGACATACATATGAATAGAACAAGAAAAAGTAAAACATTGATCAAAAGAAAAATGCAATTAACAGACAAACAACACAAACAATAGCAAAACAAGAAAAGGAAAAGAAAACCCACCCACCCCCTTTCCCCGGACCAACACGGAATGTACAATAGTGCATGCCTGTGCTAGGCTGTTACCACTATATAGTGATTTCTTGAATCATAGCCTTAAGCTTATCTGCAATGTCCGACCACATATTAATGTTTTCTTCTTTTGCTCCGTGTAACCTTGCTATCGACTGCTCTAAATATACTATATCTAGAAAGGTCAAGGCCCACTGGCGGAACGTTAACGTATGAGGAGGTTTCCACCGCGTAGCTACCATCTTCTTCGCCGCCGTTAATCCAGCAAAGAAGATGCGCTTGCGTATATTGTTTAGTTGCAACTGTGAGACGTCATTTAATAAAAATAAAGAAGGAGAAGATATGATATTAATACTAAAAATAGTTGAAAGTTTGGAGGCAACCATATTCCAGAATGACGACACATTTGGGCATTCCCAAACCATGTGAAGGAAGGTACCAATACTATTTGAGGCGCAGAGAGTGCAGTTGGGATTATTCAAAATCCTCATAGCACATAGTCTGCGGGGAGTTAAATAAGTCCGATGAACAAAATTTAAATGAATTTGTTGATGGTCTGGATTTCTAGAAGATAGCCTAATGTTAGACCATACTGTGTCCCAACAAAAGTCAGGGTCCAAATTTGGTACATCATTCCTCCAAACAGTATCAACAGATAGGGGCCCATAACTACAGTCTAATAAAAAACCATAGAGGGTGGAAACCAAACCTCTTGTTCTGTTACCATCACAGATAAACTCATGGAAGGGGTGCAATCTAAGGGGAGCTTGCCATGGGACCCCGTAGGTCCTCATGGACGTTCTCAGTTGGAAGTAGAAAAAAAGGGTATTTCCAGGCAGATTGAAGATGTCACACAAATCTCGAAAAGGTCGTAAACCATTTCTATCAAATAAGTCCCCTAATGTACGAATCCCCTTAGCCCTCCACCTTGGAAAGCGAATGGGGCGATCCTCGATTAAAAGTCTTTGATTATTGAACACTGGGGAAAATAAGTTCCATTTACAATCAATCTTACACATCTTTTCAGCTGCCCTCCATACTGCCACTAAATGAGAAATGATAGGTCCAAAGCGAACTTTGCATTGATGTGTAGTTATGTTTGAATAGATAAGATCTCTCAATTCAACAGGCTGCACTAAACTCTCCTCAAGCTCTCTCCAAGAAACCTTATTTGCTGGGTTAAACCAATTTAAAAGGGGGCGGAGCGTGAAGGCCCAATAATAAAATTTAAAGTTGGGCAATGAAAGGCCGCCATCATCTCTAGCACGTTGTAATAGAGAAAGTTTAAGACGAGGGCGTTTCCCTTTCCACACAAACTTAGATATCGAAGAGTGAAGCTTATTCCAGTATTGCGGCGGTGGTGGCAAAGGGAGCATAGAGCTTACAAAGTTAACCCTAGGAAGAACATTCATCTTTATGATTGAAACTCGAGCTTGGAGAGAGTTGGGCAAAGATGACCATCTATCTAAATCAAGACAAATCTTATTTAGAGTGTCACCATAGTTGTTCTTAACAATAGCCTGAAGAGAGGGGAAAATATCTATGCCAAGATATTTGAATTGGCTTACTACTGGGATTATGGGCGGCAGGATAGCAGATCTCATCTGATCATTTAGAGGTAGAAGGGCTGACTTCGTCCAATTAATTTTGTAGCCGGAAATGGAACTGAACTGATCAAAAATTTGAAGGACGTGAGTAATTGACTGTGGTGCATTCTCAATGAACAGTAGAATATCATCAGCATATAGGGAAATGCGATGCTGTGTGTTGTTAATCGAAACAGGAGTAATATCTGCAGACTGACGCACTGTCTGAGCCAAGGGTTCGAGTGAAAGTGCGAAAAGGAGAGGACTAAGGGGACAACCCTGCCTTGAAGATCTGCCAATCGTGAATAGCGGCGAACAGATCTTACCGGTTAGGACCATCGCTGACGGATTAGAATAAAGTACTTTAACAAAATGTATGAATGAAGCACCAAATCCCATTTTATCTAGTACAGCCCACAGGTAAGACCATTCCAGACGATCAAATGCTTTCAACGCATCGAGCGACAACACTGCGGCGGGGGTCCTCAGCTCCTTAGCCCTATCGATGATATGCAATAGTCGTCTAGCATTATCAGAGGCTAGTCTAGTTCCTATGAAACCTGTCTGATCACAGTGTACTAAGGTGGTCATAAAACCCTGCAAGCGACGCGCAAGCACCTTAGCAAAAACTTTTAGATCAGAATTCAAAAGTGAAAGCGGTCTATAGCTTGCGCAATCTGTGGGATCCTTGTTCTTCTTCAACAATAATGATATAATAGCTACATTCACATCCCTGGAGAAAGAGCCACTTTCAATTGCATATCGAAACATGTCTAGCATCAGCTGACCTAGATCTTCCCAAAAGATGGCATAAAGTTCAGGGGGTATCCCATCCAAACCAGGCGACTTGCCCCTACGCATTGCGAGCACAGCTTCCTGTAATTCCGCCAGATGGAGCGGTCTATCTAAGGCTTCCGCATCCGCCTCGCTAAGGGTTGGTAACTGTATGTTGGATAAAAAATCATTGCATACTGCATCATCGTGAATGACCTCGGAGGTGTAGAGCTCATCATAAAAAGCACGAAACGTGGCATTGACCTCTTTGGGTTCTGTAACCATGGCTCCCGTTGTTGATTTGACACTAACAATATCAGCAAAATGCTCATTGGATCTAAGACGTAAAGCCAGTAAGTGACTGGGTCTTGCACTATTAAAATAGTAGTTTTGCCTTGTGCGTTTCATTTGAAATTCTGAGCGGCGCTTGAGAATGGAGTTAATTTCTTTCTTAACTAGCTCTCTCTGGGTTGCTGTACTAACATCAAAGTTATTTTGGAGAGAATTATCCAAAGTAGAAAACCGAGATTCCAATTCCACCAGTTTGGCTGACCTTAATTTTCTCTGAGTGGACGCATAGAGGGTTGTATTACTCCTGATAAAGCCTTTAATTGCATCCCAAAGAATTCTGGGATCCTCAACTGAGCCTGTATTGATATTTATAAATTCGCGCAAACCAGTTTGAAACTGAGCTACAAATGCCGCATCGCGCAGCAGTGTGGTGTTAAACCGCCATCTAGGAGCTCTATCTATAACCTGTTTCAGTGAAGCAACACACAGCACCGCCTTGTGATCCGAGAGTGACATTGGGAGCAACTCTACCTTGGCAATTTTATGAAACAAGCTAACAGGGGCAAAAACGTAATCGATCCTAGAGAATGAAGCATGCCTACCCGACAGAAAAGAAAAATCTCTAACCGTTGGGTTCATTAAACGCCAGATGTCGAGTAAGCCAGTTGAGTTTGCCCAAGCACGTAGTTCTGCAGACGCTAGTGCTTGTTCTCTGCTTTCTACCCCAGTGGATCTATCTAGGTTATGTTGCCATGTTGCATTGAAGTCAGCCCCAACAATGATTTTGAAATCCGTCAGTTCCAATAAGGTTTTAGTTAGTAATTTGTAAAACTCTTTGTCTAAAACATTTGGAGCATACACAGAGACTAGTGCTAGCATTTTACCCTCCAAGCGGATTTTAGCAACAGCTATCCTCCCGTCACTGTCAGACCAATCACCCAAAAAATCCAACCTAAGGTTACGTCTAGCCAATATGGCTACTCCCTTGGTTTTGGAAGAAGCAGCTGAAAAGGCTAAAACACGATAATGTTTATTAGCCAATCGGTTGGAATGCTCTTTTAAAAGATGAGACTCCTGTATAAATGCAAAGTCAATTGATTTAGATCGCAAAACCCCCAAAATGCTGGTTCGCTTATGCGGTATATTCGCTCCCCTTACATTGAAACTTAGAAATTTATATTCTGTCATAATTGTGGTTCAAACCATACGCACAGCAAGCACAGTAGAACATTTTAGAATTTCCTAGTTGGTCCCTCACAACAAACCTTCCCCACAGAAAAACAAAACAACCCCAAAAGGAACAGAAAGGAAAAAGCAACATCAAACGAACATAAAAAAACACATAACATTGAAGCTTGAGGGGGAAAACCCCATTAGCATCAGAGTGCACAAAAACAGTTCCCCACCCCATCAACCTATTAGTCAACCTTCATTTCACTCTGTCAGAGAGTGCAAACAAGTAACTGCCCAAAAGTAACCATACATTGCCCTCTGGTGATTATGTAAATATATAACAGATCACCAAAGTAAAAACAACAACAACAAAAAAGTGCCTTCTTGTGGCTGAATAGCTCTCAAACATTCCATCCGCTCAAATTATGATCAATCTCCCCACTTCATATCACTTAAATAAATGAGAATGGTATGTTAACATTTCTAGTAAAGAAGGGGGAGAGAAAAAAGAAAAGAATAAAGGGAAAAAAAATGAGGGGACTATAACAACTGTAATAATAATAATCAGTCCAGCATTAGGCCCACCTAGAATGTGATAAAGCCCTATAAGCCACGTTAATGCAAATAACCAAACACTTGTGACAGAAAAGTGGAAATAAGGCTGTCACCACGACAAGGCACTAATATAATATTAATAATAAAAATAAATAAAAAGGAAATCAGTGTATATGATATAAAAAATATATGCACTTATATATGTAGTTAGAAATAGAAATTAAAAGCACATCCGGGGGGCCATATGCAGCAAAGCACACACAGTGTTAATGCATACTGCGCCACATACAGCCCCCCCCATGCATCCATGTACACAAACCACAATTACTAATTAGAAGGGGGAAAAAAAGAAAGAAAAGAAAAGTCTGTATACATAAGTATTTACATAAAACACAGTTATGTATGATCAGGAAACCATATACAACACAGCACACATAATGCATACTGCGCCATATACAGCTCCCTGTACATGCCCAAAAGGCCAGTGCAAACTTAGATAAATGTCAATCATATTAGTTAAGTCTGTTTCCGTCTTAAACAGTAAACTACCATGGCCAAAGCCCAGTCTCGCCCTCCTACCCGAGAAAGTAGCGTTTTAGGAGGCATAAACGAACCATAAACTAACAACCAACATAGCCGCCATTACCTAACAGAAAGAGAGAGAGAGAGAGAGAGAGAGAGACACACACACACACACACAGCGAGAGAGAGAGCCATCCCTGCAAGCAAGCCCTGGTTGGGCCTCTGCAGGCTATGTGTGGGCAGTGAGGGCAATGCCAGCCTGCACTTAACCGACACAGGCCCATAGTGGGATTGGCCAAATTAGGCCCACAGCTGTTGACTCATCATGGGCTAACCATGGGCGTACTGTGGGCAGCCTGTACGTGTGAAAAGAGCGGCAAATGATGTGGGCTTCCCACACAAAAACTGCATTGGGCCCAAATGTAGAACTATGCTAAGGGCCTAAACTGGCGTACTGAGGGCAGCCCTCAAAAGTTGCCGCTCTTTTCACCTTTTTTATGTATTTATTTATTGTTCCCGCCTTTTCATTCACTACCACCATGACTACCACTGGACAGCAGCTAATGACAGGAGGAGATGAACCATGATTTGGACATGGCTGTTATTTAATGGTGAAATGGTACAGTAAGGACCTGCTTTTGACATTAATATAAGATAATAGCCAATAAGATAATGCATTTTCTGTTCTTTCATTTCTCTTAGCATTGTTCACACAAACCACAAAGGGTGGATATTGGCATAAGCTAACTTAGCTAACTCAACTTGTTAACTTTGGCCATAGCTGGCCAGCTGTTTACCCAAAGTTACACCAAGTTATTATTGTAAACTGTGTGAGCTTGTAGATCTGCTATTTTCAGGTAGGCCTACCAAATACATTGTGCAATGGAGCATAAATACATATCTAGCTAAATTAGCAAGTTATAAAACAGTGTGGCAACAAGTGAATTATTTGTTAGCTAGCTATAGTTTGGTTTGTGTCAGAGAAATGGCTAACAGTTTGTGCACACTCACACACCATGTTGCCCTAAATATGTTTCTGTTCCTTACTTCTTTTCCTAAAGTTGGATAAGTTTGTCAAAGATAACCATATAGCCTACATGGAATCTGACTGAGTGGGTCACGTCTTTTGAAGGTATGTACTGTAATAGGCATTTACTGAATGCATTTTACTGAATGTACAATAGTACACATGACTGTTGTTGGTATTTATCTCATATTAGATAAACACATTATCCCTTTTGAAACAGAAAGCCTTTAAAACAGCTTGTAAAAACAGTTTGTGTCTGTTAAAACAATATTTTGCAGAGCAAAGGATTGACACAGAGTGCTTCTTTCTCCTGGAATGGAGAACACTTGGCATCCCTCATACTGTATATCTCCTTGGGCCACGGCTGAAATTTCAACTACACCTGCTTGAGGTACACCAGAGTAGGTCTAAAGAGACAAAATGTGTTATGTGTGTTTCAAAATGTAGTTATTAGGTAAGGAAAGTATTTGGGGATAAAGGATGTTTTTCTTTTTTTCCTCAAAACTGGGAATTGCTCCTTTCATTAATTATCAGGAAACTGGGGCCTGTAGTTAACTTCTGGTCTAAGCCATGTGACATACATTTTAAACATGGATCACAGCAGTGGTTCTCAACCTTTTCAGGCAACTGTGACCCCACTTTGAACTGGGGACCCCAACAAAATAATCACATTTGAATTGATGACCCCCTAAAAATATTACATTGGAATTGGGGACCCGCACATGGACTGTTTGATTCGGTTCCATTGGTAATTATTGTGAAAGTGGCAGATCTACAAGCTCAGAAGTTCAACCGCAAACTGGTGTTGTGAGCTTCTAGATTCCCTGGGGGTCCTGACCCACACATTGAGAACCACTGGATTACAGGATAAAACTATACTGTATAGATACCTTTATTATCCCAAGGGTGAAATTCAGTTATAGTAAGTGTATGCATGTATAGTAAGTGTATGCAGTGTTTTGTGTATTTTTATTTTTATCATTTAAACAATGTAGCTCTGACCCTGGTGCTAATAATTTTCTTTTCATACTTTTACTTTTCTATTATTATAGCCCCACACCAGAGCCTACTATTTTGCTGCAGCCCATACCAGCACCAGAAGACTCACCACAACCAGTATTGCCTACAGACCAGCAAAGAGCTTTGGTGGAAAATGGAGCAACATTCGTAAGTTCACTTTGTCTGTGCGAGCAGCTTTGCAGCCTTGCTTCATTGACTGTAGGGAGGAGAGGGTGGTCTAGTCTACATTTTGAAATTAATGTTCTGTAGTTTTAATTTATTTTGCCTTCTCTTTTTTATTAAAGCAAAATAGATGATGGGAAATGTTTGTTTTGTGGTCTTCAGAAGAAGCTCTCCTGACCAATCTCTATATCAATGGTCCATATACTGTATGCCCACCTGATGGAGGAGCGCTTCGGAGAGAAGTGAGTATTCTCAATCAAGATTAAGCCATTTTTTAACTAGTGGGAGGTACATTTTCACTTATGTGAACCACATACTGTGTAGGGTGCCATCCAAGCAATCCATTTCAAAAAGCGTTTACATAAAATATTTTGTAAGGACTGTATTCAATTAATAGTTTAGGTTGTTAGTAGCATTTATATATATATATATATATATACATAGTAAGTCCAACTTCAGCTATGAAGGCAACCCTGGCATTGTCGATAGTGGATACATTTCCATGCTTGAGGGACTGTCAGGGCACATACTATATAGCCTGACTTAGCCAGACTATATACTCATGCTGCTAACTAACTGGCGTAACTGCAGTATATATCCCCACCTTGTTTTAACATGGGTGGATTGTCTAGCTGAGCTGGACTAACTACTATACACTATATCCTACAGTATATAATGCACAAAGCAAATTATGAACACATTGTCAACTTGGTGTTGCTGCCTGTTGTTTCCTAACGTGTGTGTGTTCCTTTCTGCTTATTTCCTTTACGAAGATGAATGGTTCACCCCGGGGAGGAGTCATAAACCAGCATCAGGGTATCTGGAGGAGCACCTCCACAATGTCTGGAAAAGGTGCCGACAGCGCTAGGGCAGGCAGTTGAATTCACCACAAGAGGGAACAGACCCGAGTCATCCTGCCAGGTACAGCAAGATCAAGGTGTCAATACAATGAATGTAGTATATTCAACTCACTTGCATTTCGAAGTGGATGACTGTATGCTCTTTGCAACAAAGAACTCTACATTGTAAACTCGGATGTCTTCATCTACCACTATTTTCTAAGTGAGAATGTATTCTTTTCTCTGCTCATCACAGAATCAGATGTAACTGCAGAGCAAGTCCTGCAAATGTCAGAGTGGCTGAAAAACAACATAAGTTCGATACATTTTGCAGACCTCCATCTATAGGGTACAGTGGATACGAGAAAATGGGACAAAGCCAATCCAAGCCATAGTTGAAGAGTTCCTGCGTCACAGTTACAAGGACACTCACAAGGTGAGCTTTTGAATTAAATTGATTATTGTTTGTTCCTTAGGGCATGGTCAACCAAAGTTTAATTCTACCTGTGGATTCTGTCAAAGCTTTTCAATGGGAATGAAGTATAAACATGTTAGCACTATGTGTGTGTGTGTGTGTGTGTCTCTCTCTCTCTCTCACACACACACACACACACACACACACACACACACACACACACACACACACACACACACACACACACACACACACACACACACAAATAATATAATAATTATGTTTTATATATTTCCAGATGAATTCAGCCATGAGAAAGGACAAGTCTGGGTAATGGTTGTGAGCAGTACAAGAAGAAACATCCTGGAAAATTGACTCATGGCTCAAGTCACAAGGTGGGCTGGTGGTATATGGGACTCGCCGTTAACGGCTGGCTGGAGGTTGGTTGTTTTGTTGTTGTTTATAGTTTGTTTAAAAAAACGATTTGTTAAAAATGTGTGTGCTTTTGTTGTTGTTTGAAATCAATCACACAATCTTAATATTCTGGGTCCTTCGTTCCAGTTTATTGGTTGACCGTAAGCACCATCCACCCCACCCAGATCAACACTTGACAATAAGCTGCAAAGTTAGACTGTGCTATTGTGGACACTTCTGCTTAGTATTCAGTTCCTGACATTTTATTTTCTCTTTTTTTTTCCTTCTTCTTCTTTTTTATTACCTACAGTTGCATGGTAGTGCTGAGGTCGGGGTCTAAGGAGTAGTTATAAGGGATTTAATTAAGAGATGATGTATGTAAATAATGTTATCCTAATCCCTGAATACTCTAAAACAAACAAAGTAAAAGTACAAAAGTATTGGTATCAACATTTACTTAAAGTACCAGAAGTAGAAAGTACTCATTATGCTGGATGTCCCATTTCAAGTTTTCAAATGTAAGATCTTGAAAATTGCAGATCTATTAGCTCACTATGCGTCACATCACAGGCTTGTAGAGCTCTTTTTTCAAATGGCCGAAATGTATATAGGGCTGAGGTGGTCAATGTATGTTTTTAATAATAATCAAAATCTAAAAAGTAACTAGTAACTAAAGTTTTAAAATGATTGTAGTGGAATAAAAGTATAATGTCTGCCTTTTAAGTTATAGTGAAGTAAAAGTATTGAAAATTGGAAACCCCAATGTTGTTCTACTGAATGTACCGGTATGTTGTGTTGTTTTATATTTGTTTTGTATTTAATAAATACATTGATTTTAATCTCTTTGACTATTGTTATTTATTTTTTATACATTTTAGATGAATAGAATAATAGTTATGTTTTTTTTCCTAAAGTGAACTTAACTTACAGTAGTTAAAATGGTTTAACCATAATTATTGATGCAATAGAGGAAATAGACTACAAAACCATTGTGGGCATAGTGAGGGCCTAGTTAGGGCAGTAAATAGGGCTTCCTGAGGGCCAAGTGAGGGCTGCCTATTCAGGGCCCCAAGTGGGCCTATGCCGGCCCAGTGTAGGCTTGTGAGGGCAGCAAGTAAGGGCTGCCCACGCAGGCCCAGCACTTTGGGGCCAACACTTTGCCGATGTTCAAAACCTCTGGGGCCCAGTGTGGGCCGCCTACAGGGGACCCTTTGTCCAGCCCTAAGTGGGCCTGGACAGGGCCAGTGCAGGCTTGCTTGCAGGGATAGAGAGAGAGAGAGAGAGAGAGAGAGAGAGAGAGAGAGAGAGAGAGAGAGAGAGAGAGAGAGAGAGAGAGAGAGAGAGAGAGAGAGGGAAAGCCGAGACAGACAGAGAGACATAGACGAGACATAGACGAGAGAGAGAGCAGGCTCCGTCTGAACCGCGACACGGAACCCGTTAGACAAAGCTTAACAGAGAGAGATAAAACCCTCTAGACCTATATAGTAAGCAGCACAACGCTCAATAAGAGCAAAGAAAAGGAATACAATAATAACAAGAACAATGTCCATTATATTCAAACAAAAAAGACAGTGAATTATGCTTATAGCTTTAGCAGCCCTAAATCCTCTCTCCTTGCGGTAACCTAAATTAAAACGAGTAACACCCATCTGCTTACAGATCTTGTTAAAAAATAAAATATATCTTATTCTTCGATACAAATAAAATAGGTATTATGAAACGAAACACTTGAAAACAAAACGTCAAGTCAGATGATGAGTCCAAAACAATAAGTAGGCTTACATTAACAACTCACCCTTTGGGGAGGAGGAGGAGGAGAGAGTGAGGAAAGAAAGACGCTGCGTAAAAGTCATCTCCAAAGTCCCAGCCAGCTTACCAACAGTCCATTAAAGGCAAAAGGATATCACATCGGCAGAATGTGTTTGAAAGCACGCGATCACGAAAGCAAAAGTGTCCCTGGTAAAAGTTAGTTCTCTGTAACTGTCGTCTCATCATCCCGCGTAGCTAGAGTCTCGTCCGCAGCACCTGGAGTCTTGAACTTATCCTTGCAAAAGGCCAGAGCTTCCTTGGGTGAGTTGAAAGTAGAAGTCGCCTCATCCACGGTTATCCAGAATTTGCTCGGGTGCCTTATTCCGTATTTCACTCCTTCCGCGGTGATGGAACGTAGGAATTCCTTTACTGGCCCGAAAGCTGCCCTTCTCTTTGATGTTTCAGCAGACCAGTCGGGGAAAATATACACCTTTTTGCCATTGTATGTCAGTTGGCCTGCTTTCCTGGAGAGCTGGAGTATGCGTTCCTTTACCCGGAAAAAATGGATCCTTGCCAGGAAAGCCCTTGGCTTATCAGAACGTGGATTGCCGGTCCGATGAGCACGATCCACCTCCGGGGGGGAGTCGGGAAACTCGTCGGGGAATGTTTTCTGCAAAAAAGACTGGATAAAGGCCACTGGGTCAGCCTTTTCTAGCCCAGGAGAGATCCCAATCACTCTTATGTTGTTCCTACGACTCCGGTCTTCTGCTATGACGAGCTTCTCCTCCAGATTAGCACATCTTCTCTCCAATTCAGTGATACACATCTGCAAACTGTCCATGGAGGAACCAAAGTTCTCAATGGCCTCCCCATGTTCAGCCACGGTCGTGTTCAGCGTGGCGACTGCAGGACGCAGCTCCTTTCCGAAGTCATCAATCTTCTTCAGTAATTTCTTCTCCAAGCCAAGCATCATGGGTTGAATAAAACCATCCATAAACTCTTTCAGTGATTCCTTGAGGACCTCGCGCAGCATGCTCTTTGTAACCGGAGCGTCAGCGTCGCCCTGCATTGCGCCGGCCATGTTGTCAGCGTTTGCGGTCGGAGACCTGGTACTCCTCGACCTCGTGTTAATCGTATTCGGCATGAAACACGAAACAACTGCAAAAACAGACGCTCACCAGTGTTTTGGGCGTTTAAAGTCTCAAAAGAACTATAAAGGCAGTAAAAAATGGGCTTAAAAAATGTGAAAACTATGCACCTCCACAGAGCTCAACAAACGCGTCCTACTCGGTCGCCATCTTGTCGGAACTCTGCTATTCTTCAATAGTTAAAGCACAAAATAATGCGTAATAATGCGTTCCTGGTCTAAATGGGTTAAACCCCCTCCCCCTATGAAGAACATTCATGGGGGGCCCGCAGTGAATCCTTGTACCCAGGGCCCAGAATTTGGTGTGACACCCCTGCCTGTCCTCCTCCGTTCCCGAGCTTGCTTTACGTGGTTTGAGGGGAGAGTGTGTGTTTGGGGGGGGGGGGGATACTCAGGTGACACAGGAGGGAGAGGCGCGGTGCGACGTCACAGCACACATCATACAACCAGCATCTGCTTTACTCTAAAAATACACCACAAGAGACGCGCGCGCGCACGCACGCACGCACACACACACACACACACACACACACACACACACACACACATAATGAACCAAGTTCAACAGTTACTAACTAAGTCAGTCGCTCTGGATTAAGAGCGTCTGCTAAATTATGCCTAAATTGTAAATTGTAAATTGATGCTATGTTCTCATGGATGCTAGGCACGTTTGTCCCTAAGAAGCATCTTGCTTAGGTGTTTCCTGTTGTCATAGGCGGCGCACAGCTACACACAATCTATAACGCACGCTGTAAGAAAAAGACAGAGAACATCTTAAAGGACAGCAGTCATCCCGCCCATTCCCTGTTCTATCTCCTCCCATCCAAAAAACGTTACCAGAGCATCTCATCGCACACCACCCGTCTCAGTAATAGTTTTTATGCTCAAGCAATCAGGTTGCTTAACGAAGAGATGAAAGCGAGACGTAGGTAGTCATGTGCACTGTACGCAGTTTTTAAACTGTACACTGTTACACTGTATGGTTTTTGTTGTTTTTGGGTTGTCTTGGGTGACTTGTTGTTGTCTTGTTGTTGTGGGTTGATGTTTTTGTGTGTAATAAGGCTGAGAGTGCTCCTGGCACATGCATTTCATTGTATGTCTGTACCTGTATGGATATGCATGTGACTAATAAACCTGAACCTGAACCTGAACCTGAACCTGCGTATATAAGGCTAGGGGAGGCTGTGCCTTCCCAAATGCTGCTGGGTACTTTCCAAATTATATAGGATATAACCTAATATAAAGTACGGACGCTGCACGCAGCATTATATAGACGGCGGCGGCCGCGGCGCTGAGAACAGCTGGCTGTACAAGCTTCAGTCATACAGTATACTCACATCGCGGGACAGAGATAAATTAGGCTTGATGATGGCTGCAGCTGATGTGATCATAGCCTAGTAAGCCTACTCATAGAGCGCAGTCTCCGTCTCTCGGTTCTCAGTGGAGGAAAACGTAGGCTACTCCGATTTTTTACTTAAAAGTATCAATAGCCTACTGCATTATTGAAATACTTTGTTACAAGTTAAAGTCAGGAATTCAAAATGCACTTGGGTAAAAGTAGGCTACGAAAGTGATGGCATATAGGCTCACAACGTGTCACAGCGCAGCGCGACGCGTTGTGAGCTTGTAGATTGGCTATTTTCAAATAGTCTATAAAACGTTGTTTTATAGCCTAATATGTTTTATAATATAATAATTTACATCTGCAAAGTAACTAGCCTAATATGTTTTATAATATAATAATTTACATCTGCAAAGTAACTAGTAGCTATGTTTTCATATAATTGTAGTGGAGTAAAAATACAATATTTGCATCCGAGATGTTGTGGAGTAGCCTAGTATTGAAAAAAAACAAAACAAAAAAAAACAGCCTCCCCAAACGTTTGGCTCACCCGCCGCCTATGCCTGTTGTGTATGTGTGTGCACCAGGCACGTGCACACATAGACATCAAAGGGGGCTTGAGCCCCTGCTCTTTTATCTGTCTGTAAAAACTGCCCTTTCCAGACCATAAATGCAATTTTTACTACGGTGAAAGAAATGCAAATGCCCTCTTTCCGTGCCATATAATACCGCATTTAATAGAATTGCCTTGTCAAAACTCCACTTCCAGCCCCTGCCTCTCTAACATTCTCTGTACGTCCCTGGTGTGCATTTGTGTGTGTGTGTGTGTGTGTGTGTGTGTGTGTGTGTGTGTGTGTGTGTGTGTGTGTGTGTGCGTGCGTGCGTGCGTGCGTGCCTGCGTGTATCCAGAGAGGTGGAGCAGGTGGGGGTGTCGGACCTGGAGATCATCTCTGCTGCGGTGGAGGAGAAGGGGTGCAGCAGGTCTGTGCCGGTGCAGCTGGTGAGCTTTGGCTACAGAGAGCTTCCTCTGGCAGCGTTGGACCTGTCCCTGGCCGGCTCACAGCTGCTCTCCAACGCAGACGACGAGGACAACAGAGAGGGGTGAGTGAGCCACCGCTGGACAGGCACGTGCACACACAGACATCAAGGAGGGGCTTGAGCCCCTAGCTGCCCTTTTATCATTCTGTAAAAAGTGCCATCTCCAGACCATGAATGCAGTTTTTAACTATGGCGAAAGAAACACAAATGCCCTCTTGCCATGCCATACCTGAAGGCAGCGTTCAAGACAACTGCCTTGTCCAAACTCTCCTGTGCTATCACGCACCAAAAATAACCAAAAATAGCCGACCTCCAAGCGCGCTGCGACGCGTAGTGAGCTTGGAGCTTGGAGGTCTGCTATTTTTCATAGCAGTAAATCATTTTTAAATGAAGGGTGGGTTACTCAGACATGGTGAGTGCATCCAGGCCCATAAATAAATGCACTTCACATAACTACGAGTCCTAATAAATCTAGTTTCCTCTCTTGCTCAATAGGGCCAGATATGAGCCCATTAAATTATTTACCATTACTGGGTCAGAGACTTGAATGCATCTAATTATGTCGCTATGATAGAACACGGTTGCCAGGCATGTAATAAACATAAATTGAAGAAATGGTCTATACTTGTTTCTATTCTACGGACGCTGGGGTTCAAGTGGTTAATATATTAAAGGAGGGGATTTTTTTTTCCATCACACAAAGATTTGGAGGACCCTCTGTAGTGACTCTGAGGACCCCCTAGGGGTCCTGGACCCCTGTTGAAGACCCCTGTCCTTGAGCAAGACACCGAACCCCTATCTGCTCCTGATGAGCTGGTTGGTGTGTTGTCTCCACAGCTGCTGGTGTAAATGGATGAATGTATATACAGTATGAGTGTACCATTTACTTATGTTTCATCTTCCTATCTGTAAATCAATCCGGAGAACGAACTGAAGTATCTGTACACATATTTAATGTTGAGCATAAATGGGCCTCAACAGGACTTGTGAACTTGAATCATATTTTATCGCCAGTAGCTCCCAGAGTCACTGTAATCTGGTACAGTATATCAGCAAATACTTACAGTATTGTTGAGAACTCTGTCACAGCACATCCTAAATCTATGTATTGATCATTTCATGTTATCCTTCATTTAGCGCTTGAGCCCTATTTAAAAAATAGTGGCAGTAGCTGATCTACAAGCACCTTTGTAAATAAAGAATATGCATTCAGACAGTGTATTCGCCTCGTTTCACACAGGCACTGGCAAAATATCTTGGCAGTGCAGGGATTGCAAACTATCGTGAGCCAAACCCGTGGATGTGCTGTTGTGCTCCTGATGTGGCTGTGTCAGCAATATTCTAATGACAACGTGCAATCTTGACTAATGACAGCCAACACATGATGTCTCTCTTGTCTTATTTGGTGAACCGTGTAGATTGCATAGGATGCACAGAATCATAACAATATGCTGTTCTTGTAGAGGGTTTTTCCTTTTCATTAGGCAGGCGTTTTAGTCAGTTAACACTAGATATCCTTCCGCTGTTGCCGATAAGCATTAGGGTTGTTTGTTTGTTTGTTTGTTTGTTTGTTTTATTTTTGTTTTATTTTTTTTGCGTGTGTTGAGTAGATGTGAGATATATATAGAGTAGTGTCTACAGTTTGTACAGTAGACACAAACATAATTAAGCATAGACGCACACGCATGCACAAATGTCCCATATTATAATATACACGATAACCATCAATCAACTATTAAGTGTCTCCCTAAGCCCTTGACCCGCTGTCACCCCAATTCTGCATGATGTCCATTTATCATTGGATGAGATGACACCCCCTGGCTTGTCCAGCATCCATATGTTAACCACAATCAATTAATCACATCAATCTGAATATCCGCCTGCCGTCCTTCCTCCTTCCCCCCCTCTCTGTGGGACATTAGGCAAGTTTAAGCTTGACGATTTTCAGGACAGCTGCTATGACGTAATCGCCATAGCAGTCAAAATCGTTAAGCAAACAGCCGTCGACGACGGGGTCCCACCCCTTTTACTGAAAGTTAGCTTCTGGCATAGTACAGACGGCTGCGACGGCGGCAGGTTGGTCTATCGAGCGCTGATCATTTCCGGTTACCGTGTTGCCATCTGCCGTAGCCGCCATTTGCTTAAAGTCACTAATTACAACCAGTGGTGCTGCTACTCCAGTACTGTACTGTACTGTACTCAAGTACAATTTTGAGGTACTTTTACAGTACCTCAAACACACCCTTGGGCTCCACAAGTTAGAATAAAAGATGGACACAACAACCCTGGGCGCACAACAAACCTTGAGTGCTTTGAGCCAAGATGTAGGCCAGATGTAGGCCAGATGTAGGCCGCGCTTTAGAGTCCAGACAAAGCCAAATGTTGGAGCTTAGCTCCTTTCCAGGAGCACCACTCAAAAACAGCCTCTCTCTGGTGGCCCCTGGAGAACATTCCATATTCCAATGTAAAAATAAATTGTGCTTCACCATTGTGCTGGGTAGCTTGGCAACATACAAGAGTTCTGAGTGCAGTTCATCCATCCATTACAATTTCTGGATGTCGAGTGGATATTGTCTATTTACCCCAAAGAAATAATTCACCTGGATTGTGTCCAGCTTTCATCTTCTCCATCATCAATAACAATATCTTGTGCTCTTATCGGGTGCTCAAAATAAAAGCAAATATACAAACAAAAGATACGAACATGTAAACACTTCACCTGGCCAGCCTGCCTCAAATACTCTTCCCGCAAAGATGCTTCCATGCCAATTACCCAGGTAGAACATACTGAAATACTGTATCTACTTCCTCTTTTCTTAATATCAAAATCTAAGCCTGTGCTCAGGACTGGCACAGAAAACATCAAAATGCATGAAATGAAGCAGGCCCTTATAGCCTGATGGACATACTGTACATGTCCATTGTTGTGTCTTATCAGATATAGCGAACAACAAACGGTGACAATTTTTGTTCATTCCTGTTGTCACAGTCTTGTGGCCCCCGACTTCAATTGATTTTACAATTGTGGCCCACTGCCTAATCTAGTTGAATACCCCTGATCTATAATGAGTGGGACATTATTTGAACATACTGGGAAAAAAGAAAATAAATCTGTGGCTAAATTGCTCTAATCATTTTAATCTATTGCCACATAGTTAAACCACAGCGCTCATTTGTACACGTTCAGTTACAAACGGATGATTTACTGTCTACAGTATGTGCCTGAGATCACCATTGTCCTGAAACTTTGAAGGTCACTGCAACACCACTTAAATTAGTTATAAACCCTAACAAAATAATAAAAGAATAACAATATGTAGGGTTTTGGAAATGTGTGTTCCCATAATTCAAATGGAGCTATATTAATAATATGACATGCATAATCTCCTTCCACGTTTACCCTGTGCTGAAGTAGCTTCATTACAGGAGATTTATTGGAGAATACACACATACAAATTGCTGGTTCTTCAGCAGTTCTTCTTTGTTTAGCTATAATGCGCCATCTAGATTTGGAAGATAGTAAGTACACTGTAAAAAAAATACACTTTCAGAGTTACAAATGGTTAAATGAACACTGATGATTTTACTGTGTAGGTGCCTGCGAATCACAGTGGTCCCTGCGACTTTGAAGGTCACTGCATATTCAGTGTGTCGGCAAAAATAAGAATAGATCGTGTACGGTTTAGAAATGTGTTTTCACATAATTCAAAAGGATACAGTTGCTTGCTGTATGAACTAGACCGGTGGTTCTCAACCTTTTCAGGCAGCGACCCCCCAAATAATCATATTTTAACTGGAGACCCCCCACCCTGACGAGCACTAAGAGTTGAGGCATTACATTTTGTATAAGACGGTTCTATTGTGCACTCTGTCGAGGTGCCAACTTGCACCTTGTTATTTATATCAGGTCATACTTGTTGGTGGTGACGTCACCGAGAACACTGCTCTCTCATTGGCTAAAGGCCCTGCCTTTGTACTGTCAGCCGGATACAGACAGCACCGATCACAGTACTTGCATGCTCTGCTGTAGCCTGGCGGTGCCAGCCTCTATCACACACTTCGTTACCGCCAGGGGGTGGTGTTTATTAACCAGGCTAGCTCTGCTGGCACAAGTAAGTAATAATATGACATCCTCAGTGAGCATTTAGCAGACCCTCTTATCCAGGGAAACTTACAAATAGAGAGATGCAATTGGAAATTGCAAGTGTGATTTCTTATCTATTGCCTATAGATAGCCAGAACGTCATGTGAAGCTCGACCAATCCTCGCTAGCACCACTCCCCCATTGAACTCAACTGCAATCAGAATCAGTGACATCACTGATGACATCACTGATGACGGCAACCACACTAACTAGAAAGATGTAATTCTGGGAAATTGCGAGTGTGGCGTAGTGACGTCACCGAGAATGCTGCTTCCTCATTGGCTAGAAGTTTATCCAATAATTCACTTATAAATTAATGGCCATATATGGAGGTCTATGTGCAGTCCTTGTACCTTTTATGCCCATATGGAGATCCCTGATCAATATTAACCCATTTGTAGCCGATCCCGAGAATACTCGTGAAAAATACTCGAGTACTCGGAGTGCCGATCCCGAGTATACTTGCGCTATATACTGTATATACAGTATAAAGCTGGCAAGCTTACCGTACGGTCCGTTGGAAAGTCCTGGCACGATTGGACTCGCCGATTCATCATCATCACGGATCCTCGTTCACACAATAGTGATTCCTTAACATGGTAGCCGACGGTCTATCTCATCTTTAATGTCCATTTTCTCCAAAAAACACTTTTGAAGCCAAGGATGGCATTGGATTCTCGCTATAATAACACAAGCTGAAAGGGAACGATCCGCCATTACTCCAACCGCATGGGACGATGATCACTTCCGGTGAATGACGTCATGACGTCAAACAGGAAATGTTTGCGCAATCGACTTCTGGCCTTCAAAATAAGAGACTGGCCACGGACGGAGCAGGCGAAAGGCGCGCTGGACATTTAACCCGTTCATGTCTGGAGCACTAAATGGGTTAAGCCCATATCTTGGAATGCCCATATATGGACATACGGTGTCAGTCTCATATAAAATGCCCATATGCCATATATGGACATACTGTACTGTGTCAGTCTCATATGGTCTATGACATTAGACATCTATGATCATGATGTCAGTCATCTCCATATTTGGCACAAGTTAATTTTTTGCATTTTTTCCATTCAAGTCAATGGAGAAAATGTATTATTTAATAAACTAGAAGCTAAGGGCGGCCCAGCGTCTAGTCGGCGACCTGGCCAACTCGGAACAATGTAAATAGGGAATGAATGCCCCGCCCTTTAGGACCCGTTTTGACCATCTGTCTGCCTGTGTCCATTTATGCCCATATATGGAGATATCTGTATCTGTCTGTCTGTCTGTCGGCGTCCATTTTATGTCCATATATGGAGATCACTGCAGTTATAGTTCTGGGTCCATTTTATGCCCAGATATGGAGATATCTGTCTATTTGCGTCCATGTTATGCCCATATATGGAGTATCTGTCTGTGCCTCCAACTGTGTTGCAGACACAGTGCCGGTTCCCCCTTTAATGCAAACCTCATTATACCTGTTGTCATAGGACCCGTTTTGAACATCTGTTTGCCTGTGTCCATTTATGCCCATATATGGAGATATCTGTATCTGTCTGTCTGCGTCCATTTTATGCCCATATATGGAGATCTTTGACCATCTGTTTGCCTCTGTCCATTTATGTCCATATATGGAGATATCTGTATCTGTCTGTCTGCAATCCATTTTATGCCCATATATGGGGGCATTCATTGAACGCGCGTGCCCGTGGGACGAACGGTTCTCGAGATACGCGGATTACATACATACATACACACTCACAGAGATTTTTTGTTGACTCATGTGGCGTACGTGATGTCAGAGCCTTTTATGAAGTGATGTCACAATGAGTCAGAGCTTTCGCCGATTTCCTCCGGAACAGCCTGATGTCAACAATCAACCCCGCATAAGGAGATTCCGAACGTTTCGCGCCGGTTCGGGAAAACCGCGCGTCGGGTCGGGTCGAGACCCGGCACTGCACTCCGTGCCGCGGCGGGGGACGCGCGTGCCGAATCTGAAGCCGGTGGGACAAACGGTTCTCGAGAAACGCGGATTACAGACACACAGACAGACAGACACGCAGAGACTTCTCGCATTTATAGATAGATAATATAAATTAAACTAATAAACAAGGGAGTGCAGAAATCAAATGGTGATGTCATGATGACGTGTGCATTCTAGAGTATAAAATGCTGGACACTGTCGGACACGGTTGGATCGTTGAGACAGAGTTGTCCTCTTGAATCCCTGTTCTGTAGTAAAGGTCCAAAACGTACCATAGGTATTGAGTCAGGACTCAGGAACTAATATGATAACATCTAGAAGTAATATGATAACATCTGGAAGTAACATGATAACATCTGGAACAATAACATCTGCTGCTGGACTCATTTCCCTCCTGGACGAGGATGACCCGCAGCTCCAGGAGTTCTCTCTGCGTAAGCTCAACGTCCTCGTCAACGACTTCTGGGCTGAGATCTCTGGATCCGTGGACAAGATCGAGGCGCTCTATGAGGACGAGTCCTTTCAGAGGAGGGATTTAGCGGCGCTGGTGGCCTCCAAGGTCTTCTACCATCTGGACTCGTTTGAGAATGCTCTGAACTATGCCCTGGGGGCCGGAAAATACTTCAATGTCACAGACGGGTCAGAGTACGTGGAGACCATCATTTCAAAGTGCGTTGACCACTACACAAGGCTTCAGGTGGAAAATGCCGAGCTGCCTGAAGTTGAGAAGAAGCCCATTGACCCTCGCCTGGAGGCCATCGTCAACAGGATGTTGGAAGGTTGCCAGGACAAGCCGGCCATCGGCATCGCCCTGGAAACCAGGCGCCTTGACAAGTTTGAGGAGACCATCAAGAACTCAAATGAAAGGAGCGTCCTGCTGACCTACAGCTTGAAGGTCTGCATGTCCTTGATCCAGAACAAGAAGTTCCGCAACGAAGTGCTCCGAGTGTTGGTCAAACTGTACGAGACCCTGGAGAAGCCAGACTTCATTAACGTCTGCCAGTGTCTGATCTTCCTGTACGAGCCGCAGAAGGTGAGCGTTGTCCTGGAGAAGCTGGTGAAGGAGGACAACGCTCTGATGGCCTACCAGATCTGCTTCGACCTGTACGAGAGCGCCAGCCAGAAGTTCCTCTCTGTCGTCATCCAGAACCTCCAGACCACTGCAGCCACCGCAGACAAAGACAGTGAAGCAATGGAAACCGACGCTAAGAAAAATGATGAAACCAAGGACCAGATCGCCAAGATGATCAGAATCCTCAGCGGAGAAATGGCCATTGAGCTGCACCTGCAGTTCCTCATCCGTAACAACAACACAGACCTGATGATCCTCAAGAAAACAAAGGATGCCGTTCGAAATTCAGTGTGCCACACGGCCACGGTCATCGCCAACGCTTACATGCACTCTGGAACCACCAGCGATCAGTTCCTCCGTGAGAACCTGGAGTGGTTAGGAAGAGCCACCAACTGGGCCAAGTTCACTGCCACAGCTAGTCTGGGTGTCATTCACAAGGGCCATGAGAAGGAGGCGCTGCAGCTAATGGCCACCTACCTGCCCAAAGACACCTCCCCTGGCTCCACCTACCAAGAGGGAGGCGGCCTGTACGCCCTGGGCCTGATCCACGCCAACCACGGAGGAGACATCATCGATTACCTGCTCAACCAGCTGAGGAGCACCAGCAACGACGTGGTTCGCCACGGCGGCGCCCTCGGCCTCGGGTTGGCTGCCCTGGGCACGGCCAGACAGGACGTCTACGACCTTCTCAAGTCCAACCTGGACCAGGATGACGCCGTCACCGGCGAGGCTGCGGGCCTGGCTCTGGGTCTGGTGATGCTGGGCTCCAGGTCGGCCCAGGCCATCCAGGACATGGTGGGATACACCCAGGACACGCAGCACGAGAAGATCCTGCGCGGGCTGGCCGTGGGCATTGCCCTGGTCATGTACGGATGCATGGAGGAGGCCGACGCCCTCATTGAGAGCCTTTGCAGGGACAAGGACCCCGTCCTGAGGCGCTCTGGGATGTACACGGTGGGCATGGCCTACTGCGGCTCCGGGAACAACAAGGCCATCCGGCGGCTGCTGCACGTGGCGGTGAGCGACGTGAACGACGATGTCCGGAGGGCCGCCATCGAGTCCATCGGCTTCATCATGTTCCGGACTCCGGAGCAGTGCCACAGCGTGGTGTCCCTCCTGGCTGAGAGCTACAACCCTCACGTCCGCTGCGGAGCGGCCATGGCCCTGGGCGTCTGCTGCGCCGGGACGGGCAACAAGGAGGCTGTCAACCTGCTGGAGACCATGAGCAACGACCCGGTCAACTACGTCCGCCAGGGAGCCCTCATCGCCTCGGCCCTCATCATGATCCAGCAGACCGACGCCACGTGTCCCAAGGTCAGCCAGTTCAGACAGCTGTACACCAAGGTGATCAACGACAAACACGACGACATCATGGCCAAGTTCGGCGCCATCCTGGCGCAGGGCATCCTGGACGCAGGCGGACGCAACGTGACCATCTCTTTGCAGTCCAGGACGGGCCACACACACATGCCCACCGTGGTCGGCCTGCTCGTCTTCACCCAGTTCTGGTTCTGGTTCCCGCTGTCCCACTTCCTGTCGCTGGCGTTCACCCCCACCAACCTCATCGGCCTCAACAAGGACCTGAAGATGCCCAAGGTGCAGTTCTGCTCTAACTGTAAGCCCTCCACATTCTCGTACCCGGCCGCCCTGAAGGTCACCAAGGAGAAGGAGAGGGAGAAGGTCTCCACCGCAGTCCTCTCCATCACGGCCAAAGCCAAGAAGAAAGAGAGGGAGAAGAAGGAGAGGGAAGAGGACAAGATGGAGGTGGAAAACGTGCAGGAGGCCAAGAAGGACAAGAGAGACGAGGACAAGGAGAACGAGAAGAAGAAAGAGCCTGCGGAGCCTGGCCACTACCTCCTGGACAACCCGGCCAGGGTGATGCCATTGCAGCTCAGAGTGCTCAGTATGCCAGAGGGCTGCCGCTACCGGCCCTTGAAACCGCTGGCCTCCGGCGGCATCATCATCCTGAAGGACACCAGGCAGGAGGAGGAGGAGGAGGAGCTAGTGGAGCCAGTCTCCTCCCACGGGCCCCGGGTGGAAGAGGAGGGGCAGGAGCCTGAGCCCCCCGAGCCCTTTGACTACGTCGACGAGTAGGACGGTTTGCGAACATCTGATATACCAGCATTTATTTGTTTGCTTGTTTGTTTGTTTATTTTCACTTATTGCAAGAGAATAAAAAAATGATACAAAGACTCAGTAAAAATGTGAAGGAGAATGCCCAAAAAAAAACCCAGCAACAATAAAGAGTCAAAGACCAAATATAAACCTCTAGGGGAAATAATGAATGGACCCAGCCAGGTTCATTAAGCAGACCATATGGAAAGGATTTGGTCATTTCAGAACCTTCTTAAATTGGTGAAAAGACAACTCCCATAGCATGTATGAATGGATTTTTATTTGTATAGTGTTTTTCCAAACATAGTTACAAAGTGCTTTACAAGAGACAAAGAAAAACAAGAGAAAATAAAAACATCTAAACAGCCGATAAAACAAGTTAAGCAGTCAGAACTGACCTAACCACGTATATCCTAAGGAAAAACATACAGATGTGTTTTCACTTGTGCTAGGGTGAATGGTGCATTTAATATAGCGCTTTATTCCAAATCGCTTTACATAGATTGTGACTTACATTCACCAGTTCACACACACACATTCATACACCGATGGCGGAGGAAACCATGCAAGGCACCAACCTGCACATCGGGAGCAATTAGGCGGTCAGGGTCTTGTTCAAGGTCAAGGACACTAATTCTGGCGGAGCCCAGAATCGAACTGGGAACCTTGCGGTTCTCCATCCGGCCGCTCTACCGGCCACTCCCTGAGCCGACCACCGCCTCAGGATACCAAGTAAACAATGAACCTAGCATCTGTCTAAACAGCATGCTATCTAAATAACATTCTGTACATTTGAAACTGATATAGGCTACCGGCCAGGTAAACAATGTATCTAACATCTGTTTAATTAAATGTTCTAAATCTAAATAACATTTTGTACATTTGAAACTACAGGGTAAACAATGAACCTAGCATGTTGGTCTAAACACCATGCTAACTAAATAATAAATGTATTATTTATAGAAGGTATGCGCATGTATAAAGGGAATGGCAAATTGAGTGGCAAAGTAAGTGGCCAAGGTCGTTTAACGTCGTTTAACGCAATCAGATAGGACTTTTCTGTTTGGATGTGTGGGCTATCAAGGCCAGAAAGTAGTTTTTTGCCACTCAGTTCCTGCATAACTTCCTGGTATGATGATGATGTCACGCGCATACCCTCTATATTAACATTTGTCAAGAAAAACAAATCAAGAAACAAATCCATATCTTGGTCAGTCACTAGAAATAGCATCAGTCTGTAAATATAGCTGTCTACAGAGCAAAATGCAGTGCTTGTTTATGAGATTCAGCGTGGATACATGCAGTGATGGTCTGGCATATGGATAGTGTATGAGGTCAGGGAGTGCAGGTCTAGCATATGGACAGTGTATGAGGTCATTTTTACAGATGTCCTTATGATTAGTCACAATATTAGCAGTTTGTATGTTTTCCTGTTCAAACTTGGCCGTCCGAGCCATCCTGTCCAGCCGTAGTGACTCAAACGTGGGTCTGACTGTGAGCTCGCAGTTGGACAGACACAAACACCATAAGCCTAAGATCAGGATCCAACATGTACACGCGCATACACGTGCACAGTGCACACACACGCAAGCAGACACACAACAAACGCACACACACAACAAACGCACACACACACACACACACACACACACACACACGCACACATACACACACACACACATACACGCAAATGCACGTACACACACACATGCATTCACTCACATTTTTACAAGCACCCACTTGCGCACACTCACACGCACACACCACACGCACATATGCACACAAACCCACGCATGGACGGATTCATGCACGCAATAATGCATGCAGTCACACACACACACACACACACACACACAATACATGCACGCAGTCACACACGCATGTATCTTGCTTAAACAGTTTGTGCACACACACATATGCAGCTAAATGTATACTTACAGTACATTAACCTTCTGGGACGCACACAGACACGACGAGCCGCCTCGTCATCCAAGTGCTCCGTTTGACACCGAATCAGGCCTCAGTCCATTGGGTCCCCTCAGCTCGCCAGAACAGATGGATTCCACAGACACACTGTCAACCATGGCCAACGCTGACACTGACGCCACGCGGCACCTTGTCACAGCCAAACCCTGTACGCACAACAAGCCTCGTTTATCTCATTCCTTGTCAAAGGCCTGCGGCCGGTGGTGGAAGAGGTACTCTGAATTTTTGTTTAAGTAAAAGATGCAGTATCACAATGTAGGAATACGTTTTTTTTTCTTCCTCTGGTAAAGTCCTGTTTTCAAAGTTTTACTTAAGTAAAAGGACAAATGTTTTCAAACCCTTTCGATCTCCATATAGGTATAAAAGCAGTGGTGTAAAGTAACTAAGTACATTTACTTAAGTACTGTATGTACTTAAGTACAATTTCGAGGTATTTGTACTTTACTGGAGTATTTCCAATTTCCAATACTTCTAGTAATTTTACTCCACTACATTTATTTTCAAACGTAAGTTACTAGTTACTTTGTAGATCTTGGTTATTATTACAAAACATACATTAACCACTTCAGCCCTAAATGGTAAATGGTAAATGGTGCATTTATATAGCGCTTTTAATCCAAAGCGCTTTACATAGATTGTGCATTACATTCACCCATTCACACACACATTCATACACCGGTGGCGGAGGAAGCCATGCAAGGCACCAACCTACTCACCGGAGGCAATTAGGGGTTCAGAGTCTTGCCCAGGGACCCTTCGACATTAACTCAGGGGGAGCCCGGATTCGAACTGGGAACCCTTCGGGATTTATACCCTTCGTGCTCTAATGCCAGTTTCTCTACCCCTGAGCTATGCCGCCCCACAGAATATACATTTTGGCCATTAGAAAAGAGCATATCTACAAGCTCACATATGCCTCGTGATGTGACTCTTTGTGCGACACATTGTGAGCTTGTAGATCTGCTATTTTCAAAAGGTTTGTATATATTTGAAAACTTGAAATGGGACATTCTGCATAATGAGTACTTTTACTTTTGGCATTTTAAGTACATTTTGATACCAATACTTTTGTACTTTTACTCAAGTACATTTTTAATTCTGGACTTTTACTTAACAGAGTATTTCTATATTGCAGTATTGATACTTTTACAAATGTTTGAGTACTTTTTTCCACCACTGCATAAAAGTGACAAGGACTGACAGATACAGATATCCTCATATACGGGCATAAAAGTGACACAGGTAGACAGACAGAAACAGACACTTTATGGGCACAAGAGGGACACAGACAGACAGGTACAACGGGTACAAACACTGACTCAGACATGAATAGAAAAAAGATGAAGAAGCTAATAATATGGTAAACGCGAGGCGTTGTGAGCATGTAGAATTGTAGATCTGCTATTTTCACAATCGTACTACATAATGTAATGCGTCAACTCTTAGTGCTCGTCAGGGTAGCGGGTCCCCAGTTAAAATATGATTATTTTGGGGGCAGCGGCTTGAAAAGGTTGAGAACCACTGCTTTAGACAATAGATTTATCAGCAAGTGGAGTGAAGGTTATTTTACCAGTGGGTTCCATTCATCCTGTCTGCGTTTAATGCGACAGGTCACTATTTCACATTAACCACAGTCATTAGTACAAAATGTCTCCCTGTAAAAACTCTGCCAGCACCAGTTGTAAGACTCATCATTCTGTCCTTTAGCTTTAATGAGATTCCATTTAAAGCCAGCGAGCGTGAGCCGCAGTTACGCTGTATCTTGTTACATCTCCACTACATATTAATTGGTACGCTAATAATCCCACATTAATTTACGTTAAGTTAACCAAGCCGTGCATTTGGGCTTTTATTGGAAACTTTTAAAAGAACGTTGGGTATGTAACATGGTGGGCTATACTGACTCGAGTGTAAAAACAAAATTGCTGCCTCAGCACGACTGCTCCAATTTTCTCAGTCAGAAGTCAATTTGCAGGAAGAGGATTTGGTATACGTGAATGTGTCTCCAAAAACATTGCTGGCAAATCAGGGATGCACAATATTAACATTTTGGCCAAATATTTCTTTTTTATTTATTTTTTATCAATTCTTTTTTAATTTCATACAAGACATGAATGAAAAATGTACACAAAAACAATATGAATATGGCCGATTATCAATTAAGGTCAAATCAAGAAACAAGAATCACTGGGAGCAGATGCAGACAACAAAAAAAGTAAATCTTGTTACCTGATTCATTAGGCCTAATAATGCAAAATAATCAAAATCTACAAGGCAACTAGAATTGTAATGGAAAAAAGTACAATATTTGCTTCTGAGATGTAGTGGAGTAGAGCGTGTTCAGGTCAAGGACCCCTTAGCTGAGAGAGACATGAAGCAGGGACCCCCTCTACATATTGTATATATGTGTGATACAGATTTTCATTGATTTCATAGATAGATTCATATAGTTGTTTGACAGCACTGCCATCAGTCTGTTCGATTCGTGTTGATGTGTTTTTTTAACCACTTAAATTGTTACTTACAAAATTTCGCCTTTCACTCTGTACTTGGCCTGCTCTTTCTTTACCTCTACACCAAACCTATTTGCCGAAAATAGCCGATCTACAAGCTCTTGCGAGGTGCAGAGAGCTTGTAGATCTGCTATTTTTGGCTAAAGTTCTCCTCAAAATTGGGATGCGAGGGTTCAAGTTGTCAATTTAAAAAAATTATCCTATCACACAAAGATTAACTAACTCTGACTCTGAGGACCCCCTAGGGGTCCTGGACCCCCTGTTGAAGACCCCTGGAGTTGAGTACAGTATGTTATATTGAAAAATGGAAGTACCTCCCAAGCATCAAGTACCGTGTACATGAGCGATTCCCAGTAAACTACCGTGGTGCTCTTGCGTTCCATAACGTCCCTCTCATTACAGGAACCGCTACTGTGTGATTACGGAATGTCGTATTAACGCGCAAACATGGCTGCGGCCTGGCGTCTGCATTGGCTTTACAGAGCGGCAGCTTGAAACTTGGCACTGAGCTCGGTGTGTCTGGCAAGAAAGAGCAATCACTGAACTCACCTTTAAGGAAATGGGGCAAGGGAAATTACGCTTTTTTTTTATGGCTGTGTGGAATGAGGAACTGGAGTCGGGAGAAATAGAGACGGGCCGCGGTGAGTTCAATCCACAGCCATCAAAATGATAATGTATCAAGGAGAGGAATCTGTCGCCTGCTCCACTGACTCTCCCGTCTCCCGGGGAGAGTGGATTGCCTTTCCCCCCACAGCCTGTATTAAGCCTGATTACTACTTCTTGGCAGGACGGTGTCTCGCGCCGAAAATAGCAGACCTACAAGCGCGACATCACACCGCGTCGCGTCCGCGGTGCCTTGGGAGCTGTTATTTTCTGAGCATAAGTTAGGCATTAGGAGGCTCATTGGCTCCCTGGGAAGGGCAGTCGTAGTGTGCACTGGGGACTGGCGAAGGCACGTGTGGCACGCAGCAATGTTTGGCAAAGAGCAAGTGTGTGTGTGTGAGAGTGTCTCTGCTCTGGAAATGGAGAATGTCACGGTCACAGTGTAGGTGCTCGATCAACACAGTGACGCTTCATTGAGACTGAGGAGTGCAGAAGTGATGGTGCTGCTCAGGGGCGTCATAAGGGGGGGAAAATTGGGACTGAGTTATAGGGCCCAAGGTGGAGGGGCCTTAAGTATTTTATACTTTAGCTATTGAAAAATAGCAGATACAAGCTCACGGCACAGCACTCAGTGCAGTGCTGCGAGCTTGTAGATCTGCTATTTTTGAAAAGTTGTGAAAATGTGTGCAAATCTTTGAATATATGTATTTTTTAAGCAAACATTTGTAACTCAAATTTTACTTCTGGGGGGTCCCTGGAACTAAATATTTTTAGGTGGGGGTCCGTGGCCAAATACATATAATTTTGGGGGTCCTTCACATGAAAAGATTTGAGCATCACTGACATAGAAACATAGGTTTTTCAAAAAACCTTAGAAGGAGTCGAAATATTCAAAGATTTTCATGATTTTTCAATAGTGCACACACAAAATAATGCGTAATAATGCGTCTAAAATAAACCCCCTCCCCCTATGAATAACATTCATGGGGGGGGCCACAGTGAATCCTTGTACCCATGCAGGGCCCATCATTTGGTATGACACCCCTGAGTGCAGAAGTGATGGTGCTGCTGCTATAACAGCCTTGGACTTTTTGAAGGGGTTTCTCATCTCCAGGTCTGACAAAGTGTTTATGCTTCCAGCTCAGGCAGAGAACTTTGGGATCTTTTTGTCGCAGCAGCTACATTTGCAAATACGTGATATTTGTCCTCTGCATTACTCATCCCAACTATTAGTGGTGTGTGTGTGCGTGCGTGTGTGTGTGTGCGTGCGTGCGTGCGTGCGTGCGTGCGTGCACGCGCGTGCGTGCATGCGTGTGCGTGTGCGTGTGTGTACACTCTCTGAGTTAAACGAACACTCAGGATGACTCAGTGTAGTGATTGTTATGCAGTCCTCTTATAATAATGGTTATGATAATGTAATAATGTCTGTTTACTCTAGTTTGTCATCCCTCATTAGAACTAGGGCTGTCACAATTATTACATAATCGTCTAATCGCAATTATTTGACATAATCGCGATTATTTTTCATAATCGTCATAATTGTTTCCATGTTGAAAAATGTTCATACCGGTATATATATATTTTTAAAGTCAAACATTGTGGAAATAGCAGATCTACAAGCTCACAACACGTCGCATCGTCGCATTGTGAGCTTGTAGATCGGCTATTTCCACTATCAAATGTTCTTAAGTATAAAGTTGTCAAATATGTCCTTCATTTCTTTGTATATTTAGGTTATGTATCATATCTACCATGTGCAACTTCAAAGCCTAAAAGCCAAACAGAAATGTAATTGTCAACGACAAAGACACAATTAAATCGTTAATCGCAATTATTTGAGTGAAAATTAATCGTCATGTAAAATGTCATAAACGTGACAGCCCTATTTATAACCAACAGTACACCTTCCCCACTGATTATGCCCTCTTCCCTCCCTCTCTCCCCACATTCCTCCCTTCATTCTCTCCTTGTATCCTTCCTTTTTTGACGTACACTCCTTGTATCCTTCCTTTTTACACGTACACAAAATAAATGCACGAAAAAATGGGGAAAAGGGTATCACATGAAAAAAAAAGGTGTAGGTTATGCACATCGCACAAATTCTTTAAACAGACAAACATCACACAGGGAGAAGAAGAGTAGAGTAATAACCCCCCACCCCCACCCCCACACACATAGTTCAGTAGATATGGCAGGCCGCATCTCATGAGTCTTTTCATTACAATGCACCATATTAACCGCATGCAGGCCCAAGAGGCACCTACAGGTACACTGTAACCGTAGGAGAGGTTGGAGGTTTGACGCACCAACACCACGTGGATGTGATGCGTTGCAAGCCTGTAGAATGTAGATCATGGGTCTTCAACAGGGGGTCCGGGACCCCTAGGGGGTCCTCCGAGTTACTACAAATCCTTGTGTGATAGGATCATGTTAACCATGATTAACCATTTGAACCCTAGCATCTCTATTCTGAGTGGAACATTAGCCAAAAACAGGAGATCTACAAGCTTACAACTTCTCGCGCTGTGAGGGGTTGTAAGCTTGTAGATCGGCTATTTTCGGCAAGAGGTTTGTAGAGGGAATTCAGGGAAAAGAAGAGCAGACCAAGCATTTGACGGTTCAAGTGGTTAAATGTCTTACTGCAACATGATGACAGAGAGACAGTGCTGTCAAACATGTCTAAGCTGCCTAAGAAATCTATGAACATTTTAATCTGCAACGCAGTTTTATACAATATGTAGTGGGGGTCCCTGCTTCATCTCTCTCTCAGCTAAGGGGTCCCTGGACCGAAAACATTGAAGTCCCCTGATGTAGATCATTGTTTCCCAAACTTTTTAGCCTAAAGGCCTCTCCGTCTCCATACTCCCTCAGAAACCGAACTTTTCTGAAAAGCATTACCCCGAATTAAAGTTTGGAAAGCTGCATGTCGGGAAGTCGGATTTTTCGGAGAGAGTATGGACTGGCCTTAAGACCCAAATGTCCCTGGGACACCAACTAGTGAAAATAGCCAATCTACAAGTGAGCTTGTAGACTATTTTGTATTCAGGGGGGGAATTCTTTTGAAATAATAATAAACAGATATTTACTCTAGACTCATAAAAATGGGACCGTGACCCAAAAGTATTGTTCGGTGAACCACTGCTTTCGATCAGCACATTTTCAGTGAGTGTGCATGGTTGTACGACGGGGCGACTTTGGGGGGTGGGGGCGCAGGAGGGCGGTTGTTAGCATGTGGGGGGGTGGGTGTGGGGGAGTGGGGGGCAGCTCTAGCTGCAGTGTAAGCAGTTTGGCCAGTGCCATGGTAAGTGCAGAAAGGTTTATTAATAGAGTCGAGAGCATCCATCTTCCTGTCTGGAAGGAACGAGGTGGCGTGGGTTTGTGTTCAGCGTTTTCACGCCCGCCCACTCTCCTCCAGTCATCAAGATGCTCCTCTTTGTTTGTTTGCTCGCTCTGTTTTTCTTTCTTTTTTTTCTTTTTTTTTTTTGCAGGTCGGAGAGCGTTGTTTTTTCTCCCTCTCAGAGAATTTCAGCTTGGAATGGTTGCAGGACGAGTGTGTTTGTGTGTGCGGCGTGCACTTATATTACTATACTTGTGTGAGGACCATCATGTCCTAAATAGAGTAGAGCAGGGGTCTTCAACGTTTTTCAGTACCCCTCAGTTGAGAGAGAGATGAAGCAGGGGGTCCCTGCCAGATTCCATATTGTTTCATTGTTTGACAGCACAATCATCAGTGTATTTTGGATTCATGTCAATTTGTGTTTTCAGATATTTAACCACTTGAATCTTCAATACTTAATAAACTTTCACTATGTACTTGGTCTGCTCTTTTTCCCCTCAACACCAAACCTCTTTGCCAAAAATAGCCGATCTACAAGCTACCAACGCCTCACAGCACGAGGTCTACGTTGTTTTGGCTATTTTTGGCTAAACCACTCGAATATGGACCACGAATATGGACGCTAGGGTTCAAGTGGTTAATATAAAAAAGGAGAAAACAGTTTCTATTACACAAAGATTTGGAGGACCCCCTGTAGTAACTCTGAGGACCACATCAACATCCCCAAAAGGATTCACTGTAGGCCCATCTCAAAATATTATGTATCAGGGACCCCCCCCCCCCCCCCCCCAGAAGCAAAATTTGAGTTACAAATGTTCGCTTAAAAAATAAATATATTCAAAGATTTGCACACATTTTCACAACTTTTCAAAAATAGCAGATCTACAAGCTCGCAGCGCGGCACTCGGTGCCGTGCTGTGAGCTTGTATATCTGATATTTTTCAATAGCTAAAGTATAACATAATTAAGGTCCCTCCAACTCAGTCCCACATTGCTAATAGCAATATAATAGTTAAAAAGTAGCATTCATAAAATCAGCGTTGTGAAATGTTGATGTCCTAACTAGTATAGTAATACAAATGTCTGAGTGTGTGTGAGAGAGAGGACAGAGACAGAGAGAGGAAGTAGTGTAGGCTGTGAAAGTGAATATTGTGAAGCGATGTGGAGGGTCAACTCTCATCACACCTCACATCCATGCTTTAAACAGAGAATACATTTGTCTTTGTACACAGCTCAGCCAAAACACTTTTTTTTCCCCCCCTAAAATGTTGCGGAGCCAATTATTTTTACCACTTTTTTTGGTCTTCCAATTTGTTGTCATTATTGTCTCCACCAGGCTGAAATGCATGGCCGAGACTATGTTTTGCACCCGTCCGTCCGTCCGTCCGTCCGTGTGTGTGTGTGTGTCAGTGGCGTCAGTTCAGCAAAAGCTAGGGTATGGCAAAGATGGGAGTCCTCATGGAAAATAGGCATTACATTTTGGGTAACACGGTTCTATTGTGAAAATAGCAGATCTACATGCTCACAACGCCTTGCGCCGCGAGGCGTTGTGAGCATGTAGATCTGCTATTTTCACAATGTCAGAAAAAATAAATAAAAGACTTTTGTCCGTTTTTTACACAGGTTTCTACGGTTTCTTGGGCTGGACATGGCAGCCTGGAATGGTTTTTCAAGTGCAGCTAAACTTAGCATGTTGGTAAACGTGCCACAATTAACAATAATGAATTGCACCTGTGCAGCTGACCTGCGGAACATGGGAATATACCATTTTGTCAAGCTGGGTAGAATACAAGTGTGGAGAATATAATTATAATACCTTGTTAAAGTGACCATTTTGTTAAATTTTGCATTTGTAGTTATTTTACTGTAATTTTAACTACATAATAACCAGCGCAGATAGACAAAGAGACATTCATGGATTTATATTAAAAAGTAACTTTTATTTTCCCCCCTGGACCCAGGGTATGGCAGCTGCATACCCCTGCCATACCCAATTGACGCCCCTGGTGTGTGTGTATGTGTGTGTGTGTGCGTGCGTGCGTGCGTGCGTGTGTCAGTGTGTATGTCTGCGATCAGCTAATCTCCAGCATTGTTGGCTTGATCGCAGCAAAACTGTGCACACACACTGCCTGGTTGCCAAATTTTCACATGGGCCTGTTGAATACCAGAAGGGTCGCCGGAATAGTAGTTAATAGTTTATGCCTTTTGATTGATTGAGGTATTTATTAGAAGTTCTGGATTATAAAAGGTACAGTTTCATGACTGTACAGTTCACTGATACAGTGTCAACTAAAAGGAAACTCGGGTAAGGCAAGGCTTATTTGTTATTTTCCATTGAGATCCTTAATATCCTTTAATACCTCTGTAAACTGCCTAAACGGTTAAACCTAACCTTATTCCTAACCTTAACCTCAGTAAAATGGTGCCAAAACCTAACCCTATTCCTAATCTTAACCTCAGAAAGATTATGTGTAGGCCTAATCCTAAAATTGTTTTAACCTTATTCCCAGTAAAACAAATACAAGAATAAAAATCTTGGCGAGTTTCTTTCCGGCGACTCTACCGGTTACCCCCAGAACTAGTACTAGTAGGCCTATAGTACTACCTCCTGGGCAGGGCCCAAATTACATTTCGGAAACGAATCCAGAAGCTGTACAATACGTTACATTGCAGGCACTGACAGGACGCTGAGTTCTTGTAGTGGGAAAGGAGAAGAGAACACCTTGGTAGGGTGAGTTGTGTCAGATGCCGTCCCGGTGATGTGCGCCCCGTTTGCCAGGCCAACAGACAGACACATATGTTGACACTGTGACACTGTGACATGGCTGCTCCAAAACATTGGGAGCGCTGGGTCTCACTCTCATGCAGCACCAGATGGTGTGTCTAAATCTGTGAGCAGCAGAAAACATACAAGATGTTCCTATCCCAGGCCACCCACCAGCAGGGGGTCCCTGCCAGATTCCATATTGTTTCATTGTTTGACAGCACAATCATCAGTGTATTTTGGATTCATGTCAATTTGTGTTTTCAGATATTTAACCACTTGAATCTTCAATACTTAATAAACTTTCACTATGTACTTGGTCTGCTCTTTTTCCCCTCAACACCAAACCTCTTTGCCAAAAATAGCCGATCTACAAGCTACCAACGCCTCACAGCACGAGGTCTACGTTGTTTTGGCTATTTTTGGCTAAACCACTCGAATATGGACCACGAATATGGACGCTAGGGTTCAAGTGGTTAATATAAAAAAGGAGAAAACAGTTTCTATTACACAAAGATTTGGAGGACCCCCTGTAGTAACTCTGAGGACCACATCAACATCCCCAAAAGGATTCACTGTAGGCCCATCTCAAAATATTATGTATCAGGGACCCCCCCCCCCCCCCCCCCCAGAAGCAAAATTTGAGTTACAAATGTTCGCTTAAAAAATAAATATATATAAATATAATATATAAGATTTGCACACATTTTCACAACTTTTCAAAAATAGCAGATCTACAAGCTCGCAGCGCGGCACTCGGTGCCGTGCTGTGAGCTTGTATATCTGATATTTTTCAATAGCTAAAGTATAACATAATTAAGGTCCCTCCAACTCAGTCCCACATTGCTAATAGCAATATAATAGTTAAAAAGTAGCATTCATAAAATCAGCGTTGTGAAATGTTGATGTCCTAACTAGTATAGTAATACAAATGTCTGAGTGTGTGTGAGAGAGAGGACAGAGACAGAGAGAGGAAGTAGTGTAGGCTGTGAAAGTGAATATTGTGAAGCGATGTGGAGGGTCAACTCTCATCACACCTCACATCCATGCTTTAAACAGAGAATACATTTGTCTTTGTACACAGCTCAGCCAAAACACTTTTTTTTCCCCCCCTAAAATGTTGCGGAGCCAATTATTTTTACCACTTTTTTTGGTCTTCCAATTTGTTGTCATTATTGTCTCCACCAGGCTGAAATGCATGGCCGAGACTATGTTTTGCACCCGTCCGTCCGTCCGTCCGTCCGTGTGTGTGTGTGTGTCAGTGGCGTCAGTTCAGCAAAAGCTAGGGTATGGCAAAGATGGGAGTCCTCATGGAAAATAGGCATTACATTTTGGGTAACACGGTTCTATTGTGAAAATAGCAGATCTACATGCTCACAACGCCTTGCGCCGCGAGGCGTTGTGAGCATGTAGATCTGCTATTTTCACAATGTCAGAAAAAATAAATAAAAGACTTTTGTCCGTTTTTTACACAGGTTTCTACGGTTTCTTGGGCTGGACATGGCAGCCTGGAATGGTTTTTCAAGTGCAGCTAAACTTAGCATGTTGGTAAACGTGCCACAATTAACAATAATGAATTGCACCTGTGCAGCTGACCTGCGGAACATGGGAATATACCATTTTGTCAAGCTGGGTAGAATACAAGTGTGGAGAATATAATTATAATACCTTGTTAAAGTGACCATTTTGTTAAATTTTGCATTTGTAGTTATTTTACTGTAATTTTAACTACATAATAACCAGCGCAGATAGACAAAGAGACATTCATGGATTTATATTAAAAAGTAACTTTTATTTTCCCCCCTGGACCCAGGGTATGGCAGCTGCATACCCCTGCCATACCCAATTGACGCCCCTGGTGTGTGTGTATGTGTGTGTGTGTGCGTGCGTGCGTGCGTGCGTGTGTCAGTGTGTATGTCTGCGATCAGCTAATCTCCAGCATTGTTGGCTTGATCGCAGCAAAACTGTGCACACACACTGCCTGGTTGCCAAATTTTCACATGGGCCTGTTGAATACCAGAAGGGTCGCCGGAATAGTAGTTAATAGTTTATGCCTTTTGATTGATTGAGGTATTTATTAGAAGTTCTGGATTATAAAAGGTACAGTTTCATGACTGTACAGTTCACTGATACAGTGTCAACTAAAAGGAAACTCGGGTAAGGCAAGGCTTATTTGTTATTTTCCATTGAGATCCTTAATATCCTTTAATACCTCTGTAAACTGCCTAAACGGTTAAACCTAACCTTATTCCTAACCTTAACCTCAGTAAAATGGTGCCAAAACCTAACCCTATTCCTAATCTTAACCTCAGAAAGATTATGTGTAGGCCTAATCCTAAAATTGTTTTAACCTTATTCCCAGTAAAACAAATACAAGAATAAAAATCTTGGCGAGTTTCTTTCCGGCGACTCTACCGGTTACCCCCAGAACTAGTACTAGTAGGCCTATAGTACTACCTCCTGGGCAGGGCCCAAATTACATTTCGGAAACGAATCCAGAAGCTGTACAATACGTTACATTGCAGGCACTGACAGGACGCTGAGTTCTTGTAGTGGGAAAGGAGAAGAGAACACCTTGGTAGGGTGAGTTGTGTCAGATGCCGTCCCGGTGATGTGCGCCCCGTTTGCCAGGCCAACAGACAGACACATATGTTGACACTGTGACACTGTGACATGGCTGCTCCAAAACATTGGGAGCGCTGGGTCTCATGCAGCACCAGATGGTGTGTCTAAATCTGTGAGCAGCAGAAAACATACAAGATGTTCCTATCCCAGGCCACCCACCAGCCACGGGCCAAAGGTCCAAAATACAACAAACTGGCCTGGTTTGCAAAATTCAGAGAGAGATAGAAGGGGGGAGATGCTGGGAGGTGGGGGAGAATACTGGGGTGTGTGTGTGGGGGAGGTGCTAGGAGGTGGGGAGATGAGAGATGGGGGGAGAGACAGGGAGAATGCTAGGTGGGGAGAGATGGGGGAGAATGGTTATCATTGAACAGGAAATGGTGGAAATTGACGATCTACAAGCTCACAATACATTTTGTTGTGAGCATTGTTTTTTGGTTTGCCTATAATGACATGCCCAGAATATAGCGACACCACATGGGTTAAATGTGGTTAAAGGGATATTTTCACTTTCAAAAAAACTTTTGGTCATTTTATCGTCTATTCAGGCTTTTTGGAACACCCAGGACAGTTTTTGAATTTCTTCATTCATTATTTAGATATTTGATATTCATTTCCCCCCTTCCAGGACCTTCCTATACACACCCATTGTAACTTCAAACTCAATTTTAACCATGATAGATTCAATGAAAACAACTGTCCTTTTTTAGGGTGACTCCTGACACCCTCCGAATACGTGAGCAGGCCGTGTTTTTTCAATAACATTTTTCATTGATTTCTATTAATCTTTTGGGGAAATGAAAATTATTAAATACAATAACAGATAATTAAAATTAATGAAAAAAGAAACCGAAAAAACACGGCCTACTCATGTATTCGGAGGGTGTCAGGACTCAGGAGTCACCAGAAAAAAGGACAGTTGTTTTCATTGAATCTATCATGGTTAAAATGGAGTTTGAAGTTATAATGGGTTTGTATAGGAAGGTCCTGGGAGGGGGGAAATGGGGGGAAATGAATATCAAATATCTAAATACTGAATGAAGAAATTCAAAAACTGTCCTGGGTTTTCCCAAAAGCCTGATTAGACGATAAAATGACAAAAGTTTTTTTTTAAAGTGAAATATCCCTTTAAGTTCAAGTGTCCCAAAGTTAATATCAACTTGATTTGAAACAGCTTTTATAATGAGACCAATGAACTTGAAGTGTCATTGTGAGCTATATGTGATAACATTGACGTTCTTGTTAACTTTGACGTTCCTGTCAACGCTTAAACAAAGTCTGTAGAGACAGCTGCCTCCATGGCCGTGCAGTGAGCCTCTGTCCTTATGTACCACTGAGGAAAGATCAGCTTTTTCTTCACAACATAGTTTCAACGAGTGAAAAGTATAGTACATTAAAACTATACAAGTTCAACTTATTAAAACAATTACTGAAGTAAATTTACATGAGTAAAAGTAAAAAAAGTAAAAAAAAAAAAAGTAGTAGGAAAGGGGGGTCCACATGCATAGGGTGGTTTTTTTTTCGCCACCTGTTTTTTTCTTAATCCTTAAGGGGTATATTTTAAGATTCTGCCAGGTGCCAACCTGAAATATTGTCCCAAGGGGTTAATCTTTTATGATTTCTTGCACCTACCCCTTCACTTACTATAGAGGAAGAAAAGACCCCACAAAAATCTTCTTTAAGTAGCATGTGAGGGGTCTAACTAGGGTTTTTTCATGAATCTGAATCCATTGCAATGATTTGTTTTACACAAGAAATATTCCTTGGGCTAAAAATGGCCACACAAAACTATGATTTTGTGGTGAAAAGTGATGAGTCATCACTTTTCACAGTTTTGTGGGGTCGATGTTTAGCCCAAGGAATGTTTTTCGTGCAAAACAATTGCTTGCAATGGATTCAGAATCATGAAAAAAACCCTAGTTAGACCCCTCACATGCTACTTAAAGGAGATTTTTCGGTGGGGGGGGTCTTTTTTCCTGTTTAGTAAGTGAATGGGTAGGTGCGAGAAATCATCAAAAATGAACCCTTTGGGACTATATTTCAGCTTGGCACCTGGCAGAATCTTAAAATATACTCTTCAAGGATTAAGAAAAAAGAGGTGGCGAAAAAATATCCACCCTATGCGCGTGGACCATAACTCGTTACTACGCACTTCTGGCTCTGACCCTAAAGTCACTAGTGATGGAGTATGTTCAAGTCCTGCTTTGTGGAATAGTGTGTGTTCTTAGAAGGGCGTTCGCTCGGTCAAGTCAATTTGGGCTGACTTAATTAGAAAGCAGCTGGACGCTGGCGTGCGCGGGCGACCTGGGAGTGGTGAGCGGTGTTCTCGTTATCTCCCGAGCTTCCTAATCCGTGCGCCACAGGGACGATTGCAGCCGCCAGTAAAGTGTCCAAACAAAGAGCTCGCTGTGGGTCAAGAATGTAGTCTTCCCATCTGTTTCTTAGGATCAGTGGGCACTGTTCATATGTAGCCATAAAACAGACCGAAGTTATGTGGTTATAAAAGCTGCAATAACTTTGATCCTACCTGGGACTTGAACCCAAACGTTTACTGTTGAGCTATAATGTTTGGGAAGGGGAGTTATTTCTTGTTATGACTTTCATGCAATACCTCTTATTAACCAGTAGTGGTCCGGGTCCCACCCAATCATGAGATCTGTAAGGGTCGATTCATACTCCACTTTTAGAGCCTAATTTATTTCGGTTCGGCTCTGTCTAAACTATGATATGGCGTAATTTGAAGCCGAATTAATGATGTTACCTGCCCCCCGTCCTCTGAATGATGCTATATCGTTTAGACAAGTCAACTAGCAGCACACTCTACACAGCTCGTGTTAGCGCAGCTGAAGCAGCCATGTCCCAGGGCGGCCCTGCATATAGTACTGATGATGTTGTGGCGGCTTTCAACCCCTAAATAGACACAGTCAGGATCACCTTGAGAGAGAGAGAGAGAGAGAGAGAGAGAGAGAGAGAGAGAGAGAGAGAGAGAGAGAGAGAGACATGTAGAGACAGAGACTGAGACACAGACACTGCTTACAAGTACCAACAATTAACCTTGTTCAATACGGTATACCTATACTCCTACTTTTTGAAAAACTTTTGTTACAATTCATTTAAATTTTAGTTTATTATTTAAAAAAATGCATTAACCACTTGTCTTTAAGCCCTATTTGTACTCAGAGATGGGCAGTATTTGAAATACATGTATTTGAAAAACTTTTTTGAATTTTGTCATTTGTATTTGGCTGGGATGGAAAAAAATGGATGTAATTTGTATCAAAATACTTTCAGATCTAGTATTTTCTGTATTTTAAAATACAAAATACTTTTTATAATGTCATTTTATTCTGAAATTAACACAATTAAAAAATGTACACAGGTGGAATAAATAAATACAACATTTTAAAAGTTTGCCCTTCCGATCAGAGGTCTCTACCAGGCCGGGTTGCCTAACAAGGCCTAAAAAATGAGTCATAGCCACTTGGAAAGCCAATCATAGTCTACCGGAATGGAATCCAAAAAATCGAACGCTACATCTTGATCAAATTATGATTAGAGATATGATGGTGTACCAATTTGGGTGAGGTTACATGGTCAAAATTGTTTCACTGGAACAGAAGCCAATCATAGCCTATTGATGGAATATGACATACCTGAAAGATGTGCCTTGATCACATGACTAGAGTCACAGAGATCATAATAAGTTGTCTAACCTATGTGTCGTCATGGCATCAGCCGCAAACAAATCAGTCAGCTCCATATGGGCCCAAAAGAGGGCATGCCCATATTTGAGCATAGACATCTGATTGTCCTGAGCCACGGATCCGACCGCTATGCCCATAAATGGTCAGGGACACAAAGACTCACTGTGGCCTATATGTATTTCTACCACTTTTTGTGGTCACATGTTCAAATACTGGATTCTGATTGGCTTAAAACAGTGGTAAATCAGTCAACAACCTTGAGTTGGCTCATGGACCCCGCCCACTGAAACAATTAATGATTGTAACTAAAGATCCTTGCAAGTTACAACTGTGTTTTCTTTCATTTATATGGTAAAAGTGGTAGAAAAGCAATTTACCATTCAAGGTCGTGGGTTGTTGGCTGATTTACCACTGTTTCAGGGTTGTTTGGCACTTGGCTTCGCCGCGTGCCACAACCCTAAAACAGTGGTAAATCAGCCAACAACCCACTCCCTCTCATGGTAAATGGCTTACATATACTGTATTATTCTTAATTGCATATTATAGTCATGTGAATATATGGGACCGACCAACTTCAAACTCTGCACACACAACGGTCGAGGACTCGAGGGAGCGTCGTGCCCACTGCCGAGTCGTTCGGACATCTAGTACAGCAGATAATAGGAGCAATCGTTCACTTTGTGATACAAGCGTGAAATTTGGCATGAACATCAGTCATCCGGATCGGGAATCAAACCGGCGACGCCAGCAGGCATCATAGCCTAGTATGTGGTATGCGCCTTGACCACCAGGCCAACGGGCGCCCTGGATGGATAGTTTTTATTTTGTATTTTGTATGTTTATATAGCCACACAGATATGGGCTGTCTTCCTCCATATATTATGGGCATTCCCATATGAAGTCCTGTTAGATATTGGCTTAATATTGATGACATCAGCGATCTCCATATATGGGCATAAAAGGGATTCTGTTAGAGTGGTTCCCATGACATCTCAACATACAATCCCTTTCATGCCCATACATGGAGATCCCTATCTGAACCAGCCACACAGATATGGGCCATGTGTTGGCCATCTGGTCAGTGATGTATATCGATGACATCAGGGATCTTCATTATATGCATGGCATAAAAGGGATTCTGGGGAATACCCATACTGTTTATGGAACTTTTACATACGGTAGGTGATGTCGCCTGTGATATCACAGTGATGTGTCAGGGGAACCACAGTGTCAGGCGTGACCTACAGACAGAGATACGCGGAAGATGTGCCGGTTTTCATAGTAAACTTGCGACCTACCGGTATAGTCACAATTAAATCTCACAAAAATGACACTTTGATAGAATGTAAAGTAGTCAGTGTACAGCTTGGATAATTTCATTGCCCCCTCAAAACAACTCGACATACAGCCATTCATTTCTAAACTGCTGGCAACAAAAGTGAGTACACCCCTAGTGAAAATGTCTGAATTGGGCCCAAGTGTCAATATTTAGTGTGGCCAACATTACTTTACAGCACTGCCTTAACCCTCTTGGGCATGGAGTTCACCAGAGCTTCACAGGTTGCCACTGGAACGGGTACACGTCGCCTTTCTGAACCCCCGCCTTTCCGAAGATTGACTTCCATTCTTCGAAATGGCGGTGTTACCAAATGTTATATAAGATCCCGGCATTCCGAAATCAAAACGCACCACCTTTCCGAATATTGACTTCCATTATTCGAAATGGTGGAGTGTTCCTCTTTTTCTTTACACCCCTGCATTCCGAAATTCGAATATAGCCTATTATTTGAGTCGCCTATAAGACCATCTCTCTCTATCTCTCTCACTTTCTCTCTCTCTCTCTCTCTCTCTCTCTCTCTCTCTCTCTCGTTCTCTGTCTCTCTCTCTCTCTCTCTCTTTCTCTCTCTCCTCTCTCTCTGCCGCCGCTATATGACGCGCACGCACTGTGCGTTGGGCATCATGCTGCCAAAGGGCACAAAAAAATGAGAGAGCAAAAAAGAAAAAAGAGCCGCCAAGCCGATCATGATCATCATAATAACTAATATGTATTTGTGCCGCCTTAAAATAATCATGGCATGCATAAGAGCGTGCGTGATGCCAGATCAATGGTTGTGATAGCTGCTCAATGGTTTAATTCATTTGATATCATATGGGGGCGGGCCGCGGCTACAGACACTCACCCACTGTGGAGATTTGACCGGATGCATTGCAAAAGTAAGAATCAAATGTTTTTCCACCTCATGTAAATTAACTTATGCCTGCCCAGCTCTGACTGAGGTGGCACTGGACACCCAACAGCCTGTTGTGCGTCGGGCACCAAAATGGGTTGCAACCGTGTGGCGGCCTGTCTCTCTCTTGCGCAAATTGAACAACAGACTGAGGCCCATCCACCACACAAATCTTTCTTATTTATTTTGTATTTAATGAAGCCAGCCCTTTACAATACCCATTGGCTCATGAAGGTGGGCCCAAACTAGCAGAACAATACGACCTACAAGTTCACAACGAGTTGCTATCTGAAAAGTTGTGAGATTGTAGATCAGCTATTTTCACAACAAAGTATGTCATACATTGAAAATAACTACTCTCAAAAAAGTATTTCATTTTATCTTCAAATATTTGAAATGTAATTTAAATAAAGTCAGCATGAGGTGAGACTGCTCTGTTATATTACACACATGTTTTGAGAGATCACAATGAAACTGTCCTCGAAGTGATCATGTACCTGCAAATGAATGCCTTATCAATCTTTTACCAATTATTATGATGCCAAATTTTTTTTGCAACATAATGTCTTTCCAATGTGTCCATAAAGGTGTCTTCTAACACCTCTCAATTAAATTCAACCTCTCCAACTGAACTCCTCTTGTAAACTTAGTGGGAGCCCATTAAAGTAGAGAATGACTAATTTCCGACCCAACCTTTTCGGTCTGTCTTTCAGCGGGTAAGGGCTAAATTTGGGAGGGCAGCTACCCACGTTGCCCAGTGCTGACGCTTCCGCTGGAAGAAACTTCGTGGGAGCCAATCAAACTTGAGAAAACCTGATGTGAAACACAGAGGGAATATTAATAATTGCCTAATTGGCTCTATGCATGCAACTATTCTGCTTTTGGCTCTGGGCTGCAGCTCCACTTCCGGTTCTCGTCTTATCACTCTCTCTTTCTGACTCTCTAGTGTTGTGTGTCAAGCACTGAGCCCAGCAACAGCATGCAACTATACAGAGGATTAGATAGATTATATAGTTGGAAACACCCTGGCACTGCTCTCATGAGTCACAACCCCCACATCCACCCACAGGTAAAAACATCATGTTCAGAAGTCTTGAGTTTTATTTATTATTATTATTATTTTTATTACCCTTATTATTATTACCCATATATTTTGCTTTAATCCCTGAGTTTTCCTATAATGCCTGTTTTTTTTTAATGTAAAACATTAAAACAACTTTAATATTTAGAAGTTATAAAACTTGACTCCTGTTTGCAAATGGTCAGAAACATTTTATGGGAGGTCTATTTGGTGATTTGGTGATTGACATCACAAAAGTATAGGCAAAAATATGCGGAAAAGCAATATCGGCCATATTTTGGCAGCCATCTTGAAATAAATGGCCGCCATCTTTGATTTTCAAGTGGCCCGGTTTCTTAAATTGAATAGTGGCCTCCAAAGATGATGTGTACCAATTGTCACGCTTGTATCACCAAGTGAACGATTCTCCAAAAATACTGCTGTTAGCCGCTGCACTAATCCAGTTGTCTTGGCCTGCACACATAAGGCCTGCTCCAAAGCCAAACGGCATGAGAAACACTCTGCTTGTATGGTCAATTTATTCTAATAAATTCTGACGTGCAATTTAATTAATATTTGGCAATCAATCTATGAATTTACTAATCTTTGCATACATTTTTATTAAATGTATTTTCATGTATTTTCAAAATACAAAATACGTATTGTATCTCAAATACATTTCTCAGACCAGTATTTCTATTTTGTATTTTTATACATTCTTTGATACAGTATTTGTATTTTGTATAAAAATCATTTTTTTTTTTTTTTTGATAGGGGGCACGGTGGCGCAGTGGTTAGTGCTTCGCCTCACAGCTAGAAGGTCCTGGGTTCGATTCCTGCCGGGGGACGCTGTGGGTGCTGGGGGCGTGTTTCTCCCTCCGCGTCATCAGCGCCCACACCCTAGGTGGGGTCGGCGATAGGGCCTTTCTGTGTGGAGTTTGCATGTTCTCCCCGTGTCTCCTAGGGTTGATACCCTCACAAAAACATGCAGTAATCCTGGTCTCAATAATGCCTCCCCCTGGCCAGCCGGGGCGCTTGATGGAGGGGAAAGGAACTGGTTGGAATAACGTGTTCCTTCCACGCGCTACGTCCATCCCGGGGAAATCCCCCCTGTCAGGTGGAAAGAAACAACTTGGACTACTCATGCATTGAAAGAAGCATGAGGTCAGTCCGTTGTCTCCCCAGGCGCGGCAGAGGGAGAGCAGAGCCCAGGATTACATAGGCAATTGGCACTGGGTGAAAAATGGGTTGCAAAATCGTGGGATAAAAAATATTTTTAAAAAAACAAAAAACTTTTTGATGTATTTTTGCCCATCTCTGTACTTTGTCCATTCGAAAATAGCAGATATACAGTACAAGCTCACAACACGTCACATTGCGATGTGTCGTGAGCTTGTTTATTTTAAAAGTTAATATGTTAGTTTGAAGTATTTTGATGCCAATACTTTTGTGCTGTTTGTTACTAAGGTAAAACCTGGTGGCATTGCTACTGTTACAGTACTTACCGCAACTGCAAGTCAAACGTCCGATTTCTTCCTCCACCACTGGTGAGTGGTTAATATTCACAGACATGCAAGCTGTGAGATTGCCTTTCTGGCTAAGAGAGAAGTGGATGAATTATTGTCCAGGGAAATCCCTATTAATGCAGAGCAGCTTGTCAGCTTCAGTGCACATGTCAGCAGATCTATCTCCATTTAGACCACTATTAAAAGCTAATTTCCCCATCCAAGAGCAACTTGGACATTAATGGATGGGTTACAGTATGTCTTGAACTACGGTAGGACGATATATCAAACATTTTCGTCATCGCAGTATCAACGCATGCGATATACATATCGCTTTTACATATCGCAAAATCGATTATTTCACTTGTTTTCAGGTTTTTTATTCATTTTAACATTGAGCTATAAAATATGTTTTTGTTTCGATTAGAAGAAAATGTTTTAAGCGGGGCTGTGAGAAGCTGTATTGCTGCCGTTCTGCCTTTGGCGACCGCATGATTAATGAAGAGCTCCTGTTATGTTATGTTCTTATTAACTAGAAAAATATTGTTCCTTCGAAACAATTGTGGGCTCGCTTCAAGCCGGAAAACAATGGCTATAAAAGCACAAAATGTCAAGATCGCAGGCAGTGCTCTCTTTGACGTTACTGACGTCAAAGATTGGTCCATTTTGTTCCAAAAATGTGTTATGCAAAAGTTGACCCGCTGGTGGCGCTATAACAGGCCAATGTGAGAAGGTTGGTATCTGTTCCTTGACCTATTGGGAATGTGCTTGCAAGATTTCACGCACATCCCAGGCTGTGTTCATGATTTGAGGTGTTTTTGGCTTTGGACACTTTATCGCTGCTTGCAGCTATATTTATTATTATTATTTTATATTTTTTTTGTGTGCACTTCATAGGCATGTTAGATAAAGGTCCTTAGATTGCGTGTAGAATGTTTCATGCAAATTGCAAAAAAAATCCTAGAATAAAAACGGGTTTAAGCGTTTTACAAACTGCTCAAAATTATATAGCGCCCCCCTTTGGCCATTTGGGGTAAGATTGGTTTCAGTGATATTTGAACTAACCCTCTACACTATTTTGTCATGAAAATGTGACTTTGCATGTATGTTTTAGAGGCAGAAGAATAATTTGCATAAAAATGCAATATTGTTTGAATTATTTAAAAAAGCATGTTTCAATGTTAAAGAAATCCGATCTGACAGATCTTTAGATATCGGTCCAAAGTTCACGTAAAAAAAGTTTTGTGCACGTGACGCGAAAATTCCAGAATAAAAGCGGGTTTACGCGTTTTACAAACTGCTCAAAATGGCGGAAAATCGAAGGGCGGAGCTTACTTAACAACGACACAGATGTCTTCCGCTTGAGTCAAAGCACGCGTGTAACAAGTTGCATGTCTTCAAACTAAACGAGTCATGACTTATGCCCGTTTGAAGTTTGAATTTTCAAACGCTTCGTATAGCGCCCCCCTTTGGCCGATTGGAATAAAATTGGTTTCAGTGATACTTTGACTAACCCTCCACATCTTTGCCAAATGCCATGAACGTGTAACTTTGCATGTATGATTTAGAGGCTGAAGAATAATTTGCGTAAAACCGCAATATTGATTGAATTATTAAAAAATTATATTTCACTTTAAAAAAAATCTGGTTGATCAATCTGACCGTATTGGTCCAAAGTTCATGTGAAAAAAGTTTTGTGCACTTGACGCGAAAATCCCAGGAGGAGATAGATTTTTACTGTTTTTCATATAATTCCGAATTGTGGGAGACCTAAAGGTCAGAGGTCAAAAGTTAGAGGGTAAAAGTTGTTCGGCATGAGGAGACGCATAAGTGTATACAGGTTTCATGGCTGTATGTATAACACAGCATGAGCTATACCTGTTCAAAGATCGCACTTTCGAAGGCTTCCTACAGCGCCACCATTTGGCCGATTGCTGTATAAAGTAATAGCACACGTCGCCACTGTAAGCTGAACACATTGATGTTTTTATTTTCATTTTCTCACTAAGTATGTAGGAGTAGAAAGGAACCGAAGATCCCGTCTACTTACTAGATAAATAAATAAATAAATAATGACAATATCTAAAGTGTGCTCGCCAGGTACTGGCGAGCCCACAATAAGCACTACAGACACATTTCTTATGCACATCACCAGTAATTGTAAAGTAATGGTTGCTTTATTTTAGAGGTAGGCTATAGAGAGTTCAGGAGAGATGCAATTTTGGTCTAGTTAAGCCCTATTTTAAATACATGTGTACTCCATGAAAAACATTTTCCCCCCATGTTTTATGCTTTTTAAAATGTTTAACTTTAATTTGATGAAGTCAATTATCAGGCTGAAATGTTGGATTTGGAGTAGTATGTCATACTGTAGATGACTGACATCACAGGCTGGCCATCCATGCAGTAGGGCAGGGGTCTTCAACAGGGGGTCCAACAGGGGGTCCGGGACCCCTAGGGGGTCCTCAGAGTTACTACTGGGGGTCCTCCAAATCTTCCAATCCTTTTTATATTAACAACTTGAACCCGAGTGTGTGTCCATATTCTGAGAACTGTAGCCAAAAATAGCAGATCTACAAGCTCACAACACCTCGCTCTGCGGCTATTTTCGACCAAGAGGTTTGGTGTAGAGGGGAAAAAAGAGCACACTAAGTACAAAGTGAAAGGTCAAGTTTATTAAGTATTGACGGTTCAAGTGGTTACATATCTGAAAACTAGGGGTGTAACGATACATTTTAATAGCGATTCGATACATATCACGATACATGGTTGACGATACGATACATGGACGATATTGGTTCATTCATGACGATACGATACGATACGATTCAATGATTTAAAATCGATATAGTAACTATTTAGCAAAGAAATTAAATCTGTGTGAAAGGTGTGGATAGTACATGTTTTTAAGGGAAACATGCATTATTATGGATATAAATAAGTAAACACAGTGATTATCTGCCAAATACATGGACATTGTATATTGGCAAACCTGCACCTTGACATGAACCTAGAGATTACACACATTTATCGATAGACCAGTGTAGCTATATGGAAAGGAAAAGTAATTAAACCCCTGCTTTTACATTCTTTCTTCTTAAAAATGCTAAATACAATTCACAAGTAGGTAGTATCGATACAATCGATTCTTTGCACTGCCGATTCGATACGATACAAAATAAAACAATACAATTCGATTTTAGCTGTTTTCATTTCGATATACTTCGATTTTATAAGTTAAAATCGATACAGTTACTATTATCGTTACACCCCTACTGAAAACACAAATTGACATGGATCCAAAATACACTGAAGATTGTGCTGTCAAACGATGAAACTATATGGAATCTGGGGGTCCCTGCTTCATCTCTCTCTCAACTAAGGGGTCCTTGGCCTGAAAACGTTGAAGACCCCTCCAGTAGGGGATCTTTGATCTCAGATTTCAGATCTGAACTACGCTGTTCTCATCCAGATCCCAAGATCAACACAATGAACTTTTCTTTAATTTAAATTGTTTTGTTTAATCAAGTTCTCATTAGGTACTGTATGTAATACTATTGTTGTTGTCACTATATCGCAATAACTAAAATCTCTCCATATAATTGTGGGCATGTGCCGCACTGTGAAGCTTGTAGGCTATTTTCGGTGCGCAAACAAGTATAAATCGGGCTTTGGTGAAACAGCTCTGTACCAAGAGACAAAAGATAAAGTGACACAAAGCCTCAAATCTGCAGAGTGCATCTCATTGACCACAGATGAGATGGGTGGACTTCACTCTGTTACTCAGCGCTATATTAAAGTCCTACTGAGTTTCTTCAGGCGATAGAGGTGATAAAGGCTGTTTTTCCCTCTAAATCTGAGTAACCTTGTGCTTGTGTATCCAGAGAACGTGCCGTTTGCCACTCTGTGGTGCTGATGTGTTGCAATCAATGGTGCAGGGAGGGGGGTGGCATTGCTACTGTAATGGAGAACCTTTCAAATGTAAAATTAATTAGCTGCAATCTCACTACATCAGGGGAAACTCAGCATATATTTTGTGCTTAGTTGGTACACCCATTCATCCGTGCTTGCTTTAGCATGAGGCAGTGTGCGTACTGTGTGTGTGTGTGTGTGTGTGTGTGTGCGTGCGTGCGTGCGTGCGTGCGTGCGTGTGTAGTGTGTGGGGTGTGTGTGTGTAGTGTGTGGTGGTTGTGTGTGTGTGTGTGTGTGTGTGTGTGTGTGTGTGTGTGTGTGTGTGTGTGTGTGTGTGTGTGTGTGTGTGTGTGTGTGTGTGTGTGTGTGTGTGAGCAGGGGTGTCACACCAAATTCTGGGCCCTGTGTACAAGGATTTACTCACATTTTGTGCTTTAACTATTGAAAAATAGCAGATATACAAGCTCACAGCGCGGCTGCGCTTTTGCATGTCTGAATATTTCAAATCCTTCTAAGGTTTCTATGTCAGTGGTGCTCAAATATTTTCATGTGAAGGACCCCCAAAATGATATGTATTTGGCCACGGACCCCATCTCAAAATATTTAGTTCCAGGGACCCCCCAGAAGAAAGAATTGAGTTGCAAATTGAAAAGATTGAAAGATTTGCACACATTTTCACGACTTTTCAAAAATAGCAGATCTACAAGCTCGCTGTGAGTTTGTATATCTGCTATTTTTCAATAGCTATAGTATAAAACAATTAATGGCCCTCCACCTTGGGCCCTAGTAACTCAGTAGTCCCACTTCCCCTCCCCCTTGTGACGCCCCTGTGTGTGAGTGTGTTTTTGCTTGTGCGTGCGCGCATGTGTGTGCGTGTTGAATTGTGGGACGTTGAATTGTGCAACCCTGACGAAGACACATTTTGTTTGTGGGGGAGGCTTAAAGCGGGTGCTCCGGCTGTCAAAATGTTCTGTCCCGGTCGTTGTGTATTTGTCAGGTGAAATTCAACGTGTCGTCAGCAAGACAGTGATTCGTCATTAGAGACGGTTCTGCTCCATTGCTTCATAGAAGGAGGCACATTTCTCTCACCCACATTCTTTCATTCTTTCTCTTGTCAAAAGCAAATTCCCAAAGCCAGTAGTTGCGGGAAGTACATTTACTCAGAAGTTGTCTTTAGCGTGTACATGTGTCAGTACTTTTATATTTAAACTCCACTACATCTCAGAGGCAAATATTGTATGTTTTGTTTTACTCAATTATTTGAAAATGTTAATTACCAGTTACTTTGTAGGCATATATTATTGCAAAACAAAAATTAACCAATTAAACCCTATTTTATACTTTTTATATTTGAAAACAGCAGATCTACAAGCTCACAGCGAAGCGTTTTGAGCTTGCAGATCTGCTATTTTTGAAAGATTCTGACTACATTTTAAAACCTTTGAAAAAAATAATGTCAAATGTCAAATGTTGAATCCAGAACCTTTTACTTACTACTACAGAGTAATTCTGTATTGTGGTATTGCTGCTTCTACTTTCAAAAAAACTTTCTGTCATTTTATCATCTAATCAGGCTTTTGGGAACACCCAGGACAGGTTTTGAATTTCTTCATTCAGTATTTAGATATTTGATATTCATTTCCCCCATTTTGCCCCCTTCCAGGACCTTCCTATAGAAATCCATTATAACTTCAAACTCGATTTTAACCATGATAGATTCAATGAAAACAACTGTCCTTTTTTTCTGGTGACTCCTAACACTCTCCAAATATGTGAGCAGGTTGTGTTTTTTTCGATACATTTTTTCATTTATTTTTTATAATCATTTATTGTATTTAATAATTTTCATTTCCCCCAAAATGTATAGAAATCAATGAAAAATGTTATAAAAAAAACACGGCCTCCTCACGTATTCGGAGGGTGTCAGGAGTCACCAGAAAAAAAGGACAGGTGTTTTAATTGAATCTATCATGGTTAAAATGGAGTTTGAAGTTATAATGGGTTTGTATAGGAAGGTCCTGGAAGGGGGAAAATGGGGGGAAATGAATATCAAATATCTAAATACTGAATGAAGAAATTCAAAAACTGTCCTGGGTGTTCCCAAAAGCCTGATTAGATGATAAAATGACAAATAGTTTTTTTTTAAAGTAAAATATCCCTTTAAGTAAAAAAAAAACATAGTACTTCCACCACTTGTCAGCAGACTGGTGATTGGTCATTAGAGAGACAGAGTTCTGGTCCAGCTCATCGGAAAGGAGGCAGCTTTCTTTCTCTCTCTTGGATCTTTCATTCTTTTCTGTCGAAGTCAGAGTCCCAAAGCGACGGAGAGAGAGCTTTTATGCTCCTCAGCAATAAAATACACCTTTACAGTCCATTCATCATCAAGTCTTTTTAAAGGGTTGTGACAGTAATGTTTGACAACTACAAGCCCGGGAGAAACAGACCGGTACAATATGTGGTGGTGTGAAACAAAGGTAGCGTATGATAAGTCACATTTCAAAAAGATTGCAGAAGTTCATAGGTTTTTACATGAACAAAACTACAGTAACCAAAGTGAAATGAACTGAGCTTACTAGACTTTCATGCAGTGTTGTGAAAAAGTGTTCAGATAAAAATAGCAATGCACTAAATGTACTTGTTACAAGTTAGTCATGTATTCAAATATTATTGTATTTTACTTAAGTAATAGTATTGACATCAGAATATAATTAAAACATAAAAGTAAAACGTTATGAATGTTGACACACTTTAAAAAAAATATCCGATCTTCAAGCCCACGATGCAAAGCCAAAGTATAAAATAGGGCTTCATTGATTAATGTATGTTTTAAATCTAAACCTTTTTTTTCTTTTTCTTTTATATGTTAGTAGTGGAGTAAAAAGTGAAATATTTGCCTCTGTATTGTAGTGTAGAAGTATTGAAAAATGGAAATATTCAAGTAAAGTAAAAGTGTAGCGCAAAATTCGACTTCAGTAAATGTACTTATACTTTCTAGCACTGGTTTCATGCTCTGCCTCTATTTCTCTCTAAGTTCTCGTTCTCTTCTCAGCGTGACTGTGAGTGACTCATCTTCACGTTGTTAGCGGAGTGAAGGGCTATAGCACATTAAGAAGGTGTTGAGAAAAACCTACGTCACTTCCACGTGCGCGGCCGCACCTCTCGCCCCAGGAATAGATGTCATTCTCCATTTAAAACACCCAGGATGATTTGCCCATAATAGCCAAAGAAAGAAAAAATAAAACACACACGCACACGCACACGCGCGCGCGCGCACACACACACACACACACACACACACACACACACACACACACACACACACACACACACACACACACACACACACACACACACACACACACCCACGTTCATTGAAAATTGTAGAAACTTCCTGGATTGATTTGCACAGGAAAACTGCTGCGTTGACGTGAATGGGATTATTGATGGAGCTGAGAGGAGTTTGTCAGAAATGGAAACTCTTCATGCTGTGTGTGGAAGTAATGTAAAGATCAATGGAGCTGATCACTAGGAATTAAGAGATTCCTCGCACTGCAGCAACCCGTCTGTCATTTACAAACCATTTTTTGGGGGGAGGGGGGGTAGTTTTACTCACTCACTGACTGTATACGTGGGGAATAGGGATGCAACAGTTAATCCAACTACACAGTTTAATCGATTATCTAACTATTAATTTACAGAATGTCTGTCTGTCCATCCGTTGTCTGTCTGATTTACACTCATGACATCATTGATACTAAACAGTGCCCAAATTTGGAGATAACTGACATCACTCATATACCGCCACTTCCACTGGCGGAACTAGCCCCCCCAATGCCCCCCCACGTGAGATTTAAAAAAAAAACAGCATTATTCATATTAATTACTTAACTCACCTGCTAAAGTAGGCTAAGGAGGAGGACAACAAAAGTTGGGCACGTTTTTCCATTATATGTCTTCATTGTCTTGGTTTCAGAGAGCATGGCAAATATTGTTGCCCCAAAGTCTTGTGTTGAAAGTTTACATTCCATAATAATGCCAGAGTGTTGTTTTTACTCAAAAGAACGTCTCTTCAGCCTGTGTTCCGTCAGCAGCACTAACGGGCCCTATAGAGCTTCCTGTCATACCAGTAGGAATTTCAAAACAAGAGTTGTTGTAGGCCTATTGGATATTTGTAATGTGATCATTCAACACATGTTTTATTTTGAAATCATAGCAGCCTATTACAGGAAATGGAAGCAGCAGACACTGGAAAGCACAGTGGCTCCGTCTGTATACATTATTATTAGATTTTAGCGTCACGCTATTTACGCCCCTGGCCACCTCATACTGTGCTGTGCACACCCCATCACCCAAACTCTGCACATAATTCGGAGCACATATGTTGGAACGGGCAAGGACTAGTAAAAAAATAATTGATTTTAATAGATAGTAAAAGTAGCAGATAAGTAAAGTAAGTAAGCCTTGCTGAGCCATGTGGCCCAAAGGGCAGGAGTCTGTCTCCTGTCTCTTAACACCTGGGGAGCCAAACTCGTTCAGGGACGAGACAAGGCCACTAGGTGTCACTGTGCCAAAAGGAGTTATCTCGTCGACAGACGAGGCAGCATAGGGTTAACTGTACAAGCTGCTGGCTGCCCTCTGAATGACCCGAGTCCATTACGTCACCCCGCAGCTCAGGCAGTGATAGAGACAGGCAGAAAATGGCGGAGGCAGCTTACATTGCTTCACATTCTACTTTGAAACATACTGTAAGAAGGGCTTTATCTCTGAATCAGATGAATAGAGCGCCAGGGAAGGAGAGATCTGATTGTTTTCACGGCGACACTTTACCGCGATGGTCGGCCCCGTTTTGGATTATAGTTTCGCGAGCTTTTGTAAACAAAGGGATTATCTTCCTCAATCGTCAGCGGACACCCACGTGCACACGCACGAAGCTTCCGAGGCACTTCAAAATAAAGCGTAAGTGAATGGTGGCGCCAGCAACAGCTAGAAATGTTATAAACCTTAGCAGCCCATGTGTTAAAGAGGTGGTGCCATAGTTTTGTACTTTTTCTGTTATGTATGTGTCTATGGAGTTAACATTACTCTAACAGACCCCCAGGTGTGGTTATAATATGCAAATATGTCTTCCCTGTGTATTTTGGTTACTTCCGGATGGATGAAAGCCTCTGAGTCAAAAGGACGATTGAAATACACTTATATAATGACATCATAATATCATCCCCTCCCCTTTTCACAATCCAGCAACAGCTGTGGGTGTGGCTAACTTCGGTTGGGTCACCACCCACCTGACAACCAGGCATACTTAATGAATAGGTTTAATACGGCACCCCATCTTTAACAAGTACATACTGACTCTACTTTGTTACATGGACTGCTGAGTGCCAATCAGATAGATCAGCTATTTTTGTGTGAAATCATAAATAGATAAATACAATAGGGCTTAAAGGAGTAGTTCACCCACAAAATGACTTTTTTCCTATTGATTACTCATGCCATGGAGACTTGAGTTCAATAATATTTTTAGTTTTTTGTCGCATTCCTAAGACAAAAAATTGATTACAAGTAATGTATTCCCATTGATTCCGGATGGGGACCCAAATGCATTCGGGTCCCCATCCGGAATCAATGGGGAAAATTTACTATAATCAATTTTTTTTGTCTTAGGAATGCAACAAATACAAACAAATATTACTAACTCAAGTCTCCATGGCGTGAGTAGTCAATAGAAGAAAAGTAATTTTGGAGGTGAACTACTCCTTTAAGCAGCTAATCAGACTAATCCATTAAATCAATTATAAAATAAATCTATTTGAATAAAAGAAAATAGACTATTATAAGAACCAGGGGTCATCCGTGGCAAGACAAATCCATGTCCATGCAGAGTAGGTACAGTACGTATACAACGCTGATTTAATTAATGCAAAAATACCAGTGGTGTAACAAAGTATGAGTACTTACCGGTAGTTACAATACTTATTTTTTAGGGGGATCTATACTTTATTTGAGAAAACTGGCACTCTCATGAAGGCAAGTTGCCTGGGGTCCATTGTTGTGTGGATACAAGAATTATAGGCACTTATTATTAGTGCCTGCTTCATATTCTGCATTTACGCATTTTGATGTTTGATAGAATGTTGCACACACTTTTATATTATCTGTCTACCCCCCTCTGTGTCTCAGAGGAGGGCTGTGGACACTGGAAATCTGCCTACTAGTGACATTATCAGTAGGCAGGTTTGGTCATTTCAACCAAGATTCAAACTTCTTCAGTTTGTTTTTGAGCGGTATAAGCGGTGCTAAGCTCCAACATCTGGCTTTGTCTGTTTGTCCAAAGTATGTCGTACGGCGTACGCCCAGGGTCACATTGGCCTACATGTGAAGCATGGCCTTCATCTGGCCTACATCTTTGCACAAAGCACCCAATTGTTGTTGTAATGGGAAAACAAAACAAAAATAAAATACTCAATAGCATCTTCAAAATGACAATCTCTGGTTTGTCCAGTAAAGTCAAATGGTGGTTATACTGTAGGTCTTATTTTGACGCAAAATTAGTACTCTTTACTAACTGTGAGACAAGAGAAGTAGACCTGTAGACCAAAACAAAAACATACTGTAAGACTGGGATCAGTTATATCCAAAAATCGGGATTACCTTAATTGATCCCACTGGAATTAGAGTGGATTGCCAGAGCAAAACGCACAATTAATTTAAACATAATGTTTAATTATAAATAAGACGTTAAAGTTTGTAAATTGAAATAACCTTTATGGTTGATTAAAATCTTCATTTATTTTTTTCACATTTGCAGTGTACACTTACTTAGCTCTAAGAACAGTGTATTCAAATAATGACAAATGTTAAATGATCCATTTATACCCTATAACTTACCTCCCTATTCAGGGCACTACTCAGGATATGGTAATGTTGAAAAGTTTGATTCAGGATCCGAGTGATCCTATCCTGAATTTTCTTTGAAATACAGGGACAGAATTTGTCTGGATTGTCTGATCCTGGATCTCAAAATATAGGACTTTAAAATCGTATCCGATCAGATAGGGATTAAAGGTTTTGAACCCGAAGTGATTTCCCAATCATTTGGGACCCAAACGAGACTAATGACAGGATATAATAACATACTGTAAGACTGGGATCAGTTATATCCAAAAATCGGGATTACCTTAATTGATCCCACTGGAATTAGAGTGGATTGCCAGAGCAAAACGCACAATTAATTTAAACATAATGTTTAAAATGTTTAAGCAGACCAACAGTATTATTCTATTGTAGATTTCTCTTTATAGACAAATCCACGGAGCGTTGCCGTGTAGTTGCGGTGTTGCAGTGTGAAGCGGTGGCCGTTGACACCGCAGTTATGATTGCCACTCTGTGGATTTGCCTAGTCTCTCTCTCTCTCTCTCTCTCTCTCTCTCTCTCTCTCTCTCTCTTTCTCTCTCTCTCTCTCTCTTCAACATTACAGGCAAAAGCGTTCTAAAAAAAACTAGAAACCATGAGTATTGGAAGTTTCTCTGTGTGGGGTCTGGGGACTACAAGAGTGTACAAATGGGATTTTTACAATGTAGATTCGGGTCCAAGAAATAACAAATCCTATCAAATGGAGGGTCCGTTGCCTAATGCAAACTGGGGGTCATTGAAATGAAAAAGATTGAGATGTGATATTTTCAAAAATACCTTGACAATTCTATGAAAACTGTTTGTATGGGGTTCCTGGCACAAAATATTCTCAGATGGAGTCCGTGGTATGAATGTGGGGGATCTTTGACGTGAAAAAGGTTGAGAACCACTGCTTGAAAGTGATGAGGTCATCAGAGCTGTGAGGGAAGCTGCCCCCCCTCTCCCCCTGGTTGGCACATTGCTATTGATTACAGCTCCTGATTTAATCTCCTCCCCTCTGTTCCCCTGTCCTACTCCACTCCATCACCTGAGCTCTGGAGACTGGCGGAGCATTGACTGCTATATCAGCCTGAGAGAGAGAGAGAGAAGAGAGAGAGAGAGAGAGAGAGAGAGAGAGAGAGACAGACAGACAGACAGACAGACAGACAGACAGACAGACAGACAGACAGACAGACAGGGTGTTAAGTCAAAGCGGTGTTGCCCCCTGAATGGTTCGGATCAAGTTCGGATCAAGGTTCAAGGTTCATACAACTCCTCATACTCCTTTTCCTTAACCACCCGTCTCTTTGCCTTACCCCTCATCTCCTCGTGCCTACTTTCTTCATCTCTCTAGCTGTCCCATTTCGTCTTTGCCAGCTTCTTCCTAATGCTGTCCTGTACTCCCCCATTCCACTACCAGGTCTACTTGGCTTCCTTCCTTTGTCCAAAGGTTATCCCAAGTACTTCCATGGCTGTATCCCTTACCACTTCCGTGGTATTTGTCCAGTCATCTGGCAACTCTTCACTGAGTTGACGTTCACCCAGTGACTTTCTTACCTCCTCCCTGAACTCCACACAGCATTTTTCTCTGCCTTCACTGTCTTCAGCTGTTTGCGCACTAGGGTCATCCTACAGAGCACCATCCGGTGCTACCTTGCTACTGAATGCTATGCTGTCCCATGCTATCCCTTGCAGTCTCCAATCTCTTTCAGGCTAGCGCTCCTACCTAGAATATAGTCTAGTGTTCCTCCCTCTTCTTGAAATAAGATGTTCACCAGACATTTCCATTCCACACCCAGTAATCCTTCTATTAATTCCCCAATTAATTCCCCAAACCTCTGTGCGAATGTGAAATTATCTAACCAAACGGCCTCAGCGACCTGTGCTGTGAGGTCGGACCAAGGGTTCCAGAGAACCAAAATAACAAGAACATTAGAGATCAGTGGCCATGCATGTTGACAGGAGAGATGATAAGAGGAGCAGAGTTTTTACCATTATTAGTAAGCTCAGGACAGAAGTATGGATATAGTCTCTCAGTGAAGGTGCAGCCAGTGAATGAGTAGATATGAACCCTGGTTTCCACATCATAAAAGGAGACCAGACCCTCCTCATAATCCACCAACACTCCTACCTTCTGGAGCGCCTCTCTTACAGTGAGGAGGACATCAGGCTCAGCATGAGCTTTGTACTCATTTCCATTTCTCAACCTTATAGTCCAGTAACCATTCTTGGGTGTCAGTTTGATTGTTCCCTTTCTGTTGATGGACTCTCTGGCCACTCCTAAACTCCAGTCAGTTTTCCCTTTAACCTGAACCTCATAGTAAAACCTTCCTGAGGAGAAACTTTGGTTTCCTAAGACACATGGACTATTGGAGAATCTCTCTGTGTTGTTTGGGAGGTTCTTCCATGTGGCTCCACGATTCACTCGTTTCCCATCCTCAGACAGGATGAGTTTGCAGTGTGCTGTATCAGGGTCTAGAGTGACATCCACCGCATATTGCTGCATTTTCCTCAGCTCAACATCACACAGCTTCCGCTGCATCTCTTGACTTAGTGTCTTCTCTAGCTGAGCTACAGCTGTCCTCACAGTCCCCACGTATGAAGATGGATGTACTTTGATGTTTGTACAGTCCTTGGCGGGTGGAGGGGTGTTGATGGAGGTGGAGTTCTGGAGGTGCTCTTCAGTGCGTGAGAGCTGTCTCAGCTCAGAGCTTCTCTTCTCTAACTGAGCGAGTTCCTTTTTCATGTCTTTGATGAGGCTTTCAGCCCGTTTCTCTGTAGTTTTCTGCTTCCCTTCAATCACACAAATGAGCTTAGCATGGCTCCTCTCAATATAGCTCACCAGAGCAGTAAAGATTTGCCTACTGTCTTCTATCTCTCTGTCTGCATCTCTCTTGCTCAACTCTACCGAGTGTTTGAGCTCTTGAATCTTCAGTTGTCTCTCCCGGATCATCTGATGAATTTCAGCATCTGTCTTTGCTTCATATTCTTCTTTCCACTTGTGACTCCTGAACTGATGAACAATCTCAGAAATAAAAGTATTGATATATACTTCTGGTCTCTTATGGAATGTCTTTGTACATAATGGACACTTACACACATCACTAGTGTCCCAGTAATGTGTGATGCAGCTTTTACAGTAGTTGTGTCCACATAATATGGCGACTGGATCAGTGAACACGTCCAGACAGATGGAACACAGGAACTGCTCTTCAGACAGGAGACTGCTGGCAGAGGCCATTTCTACACACGAGTAATAAAAGTGAAAGTGTGAAACACTGGAAATATATTGTAAAAACGACGTAAAACTCGATTAAGTGGAAGTTGCTGTATCGGCAGTGGTGCTGGGATGTCCTCAACCTGTGATGTGTGACTTTACAAAGAATATTAAGCTGTAATGGTCTGTTCTATGTTCTAATGGTCTTGGTCTCTGGGGGTGTGACTAATGCCCCTCCCACACTGTGTAGTCAGCTTTTAAGGAGAGCTGACCCAAATATGACGCCACTCTTGCCCAAATATGGACTTCCACATGGCTCAAGACTGGACTCGGGTAACCTTGGCACCTGATGACTGACATGAATACAGAGAAATTCATTTTTAGGATGTCTATCCTAGCCTGACACTCAGCCTGAATTGACATTTTGTTTCACTCAATTATTCAGTCTGAAAGTGCTTTCATCCACAGCCGTTTCTGGGATGGGTGTTGCCAAAGAGGCGATTGGTTCACCACCTGACCAATCACAACAGTAGCAATGACGTAGTGTTGTTATGTGGCTGGCTAGTGGCTAGGCGAGCCTGTTGTTTGCTACTTCCTAACCAAAGAAACAGGCAGAATAGGAGCGCTACAAACACAGCAAAACATGTCTGCTACTGATGTTTCACAGCAAGATCGATACGATCGCATGTTACCGCGGTGGGCGACGCGATGTGTTGGGAATGATCGGTACGGTCCGGCGGCGGCGCTGGACCGCACATGAGTTCTGGGAAAACCCCACCCACGCTGCTCACAAGCGAGATTTATATGTCTCATGCCTCATTTTGCACATTAATATACGCACATACCTTTTTTTTCTCCCTGCCCTTGTCGTTGCTGTAGCACAGTACCAAAAATTGGATTTTTCTTGTACCTGTACGAGTAGTGAGTAGTAACATATTTTCTTGATCTTGAACCCTCAAATAACCCTCAAAATGTTCTAGGTCAGAGGTCTTCAACGGAGGGTCCGGGACCCCTAGGGGGTCCTCAAAGTTACTACAGGGGGTCCTCCAAATCTTTGTGTGATAGAAACTTTGTTTTTTCTACAATAACCACTTGAACCCTAGTATCCCTATTCTGTGTGGCCAAGAATAGCCGATCTACAAGCTCACACCGCCTCGCAGCACGAGGCGTTGTGAGCTTATAGATCTGCTCCAAAGTCCCAGACCCTGGTCTCATATCCCCATAGGGATATAATATCAATGACACTATCTGGTCTCATATCACCATATGCATATAATATCAATGACATTCTCCAGTCCTGGTGTGGTGATGGACGGCCCCTTGAGGCAGATATGTTTCAACGCATCCAGTAGATCATTTGAGTTGAGGAAAACCTCCCTTCCAGATCAATTTAAAAGCACACATCTTGGGGGGAAGAAAAAAACTTGAGTATAATGATGAATCCATCTGCCCATGAATCCATCTCCACTGATGGACTGATGGACTTAACATCTGCTAAACTCCAGCGTTGGCCCACAGGCGTCTGACCACCACACACAGCATATGGTCCCAAAGTAAGGAAGTGCAACATTTTCACAGATGAGTTGCTGTGGAGTAGAAGTATAAACTATAAACTATCAAAAAAGGTAAAAAAAAAAAAAAAAAAAAAAAGTATAAGTACCTTGAAGAGAAGTACGGTAATTTAGTAAAAAATAAAGTTACTTCACCACAGGTCAGAAAACACAAGCTCTTACAGCGTGCCTTGCCTGCCATCTGACTGGAACTACAGGAAACTCATTGGGCTGTTTAGTCCAGGAAGAAGGGACATTCTCGACTATAGCCCCTTTTCCACTAGCACCAGAACTTTCCAGAACCTGAACCTATTGTTTTGGTTCTGGTTTTGTTTCCATAGTGCAAGGCCCGGTTTCAGACAAGGTTCTGGGAACCTTTCTCAGGTCCTGCTCTTGATGCACCACTGTGGGCTGCATAACTGAAGTGGCGGAAGTGCTGCGGTTAAGGGTAGTCACGTCACGCAGGTCACATCCGCCAGCGAAACAAACCTAAATAGACTCACTCTTAACTCATACAGTGCCCCGGGCCACAAGTGGCCGCTAGAGTGCCAGAAAAATCTCTATAGGCTTTCACTCTAGCTTCCGTCGACACTGTCCGAAGTGCCTTGGGATTTCACTCCAGCCAATGCTATGGGTGACGAGAGGAGGAAGTTAGCTTACACTTAGCCATTCACTGCTAACCCCTTTAGAAGCCCGATCTAAAGCTATTTCAGTCGCAAAAAAACTTTCTCTTTGGTCTGGGAACACAATTCAGAGAAAATCCTCTCTAAAGATGTGACTTATTATTGGAGTGGGCGGCGCGATGCGGCCGTTTGCGCGAATACGGCCCGTGGATGGCCGAGTGTCGGCCCCGGCCATTGATGGAAATTTAGACCGGAGCTTCGTTGAGGCCTCCGATTAAATAATTCATTTTATTAAATATCCCCGACTAGATCGGGATAGGCACCCTGGAATACGTCGCGCCGCCGACAGTATAGATTGATTTTTTTTTGGGGTGCTCTAAACTTTATTTTAAACCATTTTCAATGGAATAAATCGTCGGACCATCTAGCGTCTCTCGTTGGTAAGCGCTGGACGAGCCAGGACCACCCACGTTGCTCCAAGCAGTAAAATAGCAAATAAGATATTGTATTGGATTGAAAATATCCCGAACTTGTTCGGGATAGGCACGATTAGCTCCAAGCAGTAAAATAGCAAATAAGATATTGTATTGGATTGAAAATATCCCGAACTTGTTCGGGATAGGCACGATTAGGGTTAATAGGTGTAACTTTGTCAGAATCCATGTTTTTGTTTGGATATTATTTATTACGAGCGCAACCGAAGGGTCGGGAGAAGTAGAACAGTTTTTTTCGCCAGCGGGGAATACACCACACTGTGAAAAAAACAATAACATCTGGTGAAACTCTCCCTGGCGGAAGTAGCACCGTTCTATGCCGTATCAGCCTCAAGTCGTAACCAGGCTTTTCTCTTCGCAGATGAGTTAGCCTGGCTACGTGAGGCTACTCTTGAAGGTAGTTCTAAACTTGAGTTCTGGGAACCTATGGGTGGGGCCAGCAGCGCTGCTGCTCTTTTTTTTAGACTTTCCCGTTTAGGTCGGGTTATATGGAAAATCAGAACATGTTCCCAGAACTTTACAGGTTCTTGAACGTTCTTGGTTCTGGAAAGGTCTGGTTCTAGTTCTGTTTCGGCCCTGTAGTGGAAAAGGGGCTTATGATGCCTTAGAGGAACACATGTACGAATAAAAGAAAAGAAAGACCCCCACTTCATTAAAACAGGATTTGGGTGCAAAATCGGTGAAGTGAGCCTTTAATTTTACATCTACTATTTCCCCTCCTAGAAATGTAGTGGAGTCAAAAGTACAATATCTTTGAAATGTAAGAGTGAAAGTCATAAGTATCAAAAACTACAAATACTCAAGTAAAGTACAGATACTCAAAAAAATATGTACTTGAATAAGTACAGCACTCAAGTAGACAAGTAGCCAACGTGTATAGTAACTTGGTTATATTGTCCACTATACTGCAGACTGCTGCGGTACCTTAAAGGAGTAGTTCACCCCCAAAATGACTTTTTTTCTATTGATTACTCACGCCATGGAGACTTGAGTTAATACTATTTTTAGTTTTCTTGTCTCATTCCTAAGACAAAAATGTAATTACAGTAAATCTACCCCCATTGATTCCTGAATTTGATTACAATAAATCTACCCCCATTGATTCCTGATGGGGACCCAAATTCATTTGGTTCCCCATCAGGAATCAATGGGGGTACATTTATTATAATATATATTTTTTGTCTTAGGAATGTGACAAATACCAAAAAATATCCATGGCGTGAGTAATCAATAAAAAAAAGTATTTTTGGGGTAAACTACTCCTTTAAGACCCATTTAAAAACGGGTACACATTATTGTGTATCATTATTTTATGCTTTAACTATTGAAAAATAGCAGATATACAAGCTCACAGCGCGCTGCAAGCTTGTAGATCTGCTATTTTTGAAAAATCCTGAAAATTAGAATTTTGACCCGATTCTATAAGTGTCTTTTGAATCCTTCTAAGATTTTTTGAAAAAACCTATGTTTCTATGCCAGCAATCTGGCCAGCCATCGTCAAAGAAAAGGTCCTTTTCACTTAACTGGAGCTCAGTTAGTCTGTTCTTGAGAGACTACTATGTCAGTGGTTCTCAAACCTTTTCATGTGAAGGACCCCCAAAATGATATGAATTTGGCCACGGACCCCCATCTCAAAATATTTTGTTCCAGGAACCACCCAGAAGCAAAATTTGAGTTACAAACGTTCGCTTTGAAAATACATATATTCAAAGATTTGCACACATTTTCACGACTTTTTCAAAAATAGCAGATCTACAAGCTCGCAGCGCGGCACTCGGTGCCGCGCTGTGAGCTTGTATATCTGCTATTTTTTTTTATAGTTGAAGCATCCAATAATTTTAGGCCTAAATGGGTTAAGTCCGGCGGTCCCGGTAGAGCGGGTTGGACACCATCTGGAGCCTACACACTCAGCCACCCAGAGCCAGGAAGATGGCTGCCAACAGTGTGATTATGTCTTTATTAGATTAGGCGTACAGTACATTGTTTACAGGATGGTGGCAGGATGGGTTGCCAACTACCTGAAATTCATAAGGGGACACCGGGCCGGGTGTCCCTCATTTCCCATAAAACTAAGGGACAACCAGAAAAATATAAAATTCACTCTGTGGTGCAGTATGTGTACAGTTTTTTTGTGTATCGTTAGCCTCATAGCGTAATTGCTGAAATAATTTTTTGGCTTAATTGACATTTCTGCCTAAAGGGCTTTGCACACTGGCGCGATTCTCAACCATTGCCGTTTTTTTTTCCAGTTTGCTGCATGATTAAAATGCATTGGATTTGGTGTGCAATGCTGTGCGGAATCCTCACTGCGGATAAGGAGTCAAAAGGAGTGATGAGTTTTTACCGCATGCGAAAAGACACACAAATTAAACTGGGTTCGATTGGGAAGAACGCACTGCTGCAGGCACTTGCCGCATGGCAAATTCGGAGCAGGTGTGCATGAGGTCATAGAGAATCATTGTTTTCTTTAAAAAAATGAAATCGTCCGTTTTTTCCGTGCGGAAAATCTCCTACTGCTACTTCATTGTGCCTTATTGTCTCCGCCAGTCTGAAAGGCATGGCTGAGACTATGTTTTGCATCCTGTCCGTCGTCCGTCCGTCCGTGTGTCCGTCTTTGAACAGCTAATCTCTGGCACTGTTGGCAAGATGGCAGTGAAACAGTGTGCACGCACACTCCCTCAGGGTACCTCTGCCCCAAGTTTTTTTTACATGGGCCTGTTAAAGTGCCACCAGGAGGCGGATTTTTGCTAAACACCTTTTTTGACAGTAATCCTACAGACTTTGTCCAAACATCACGCAAATCGGTACACAGTATCTCTATAGAAACGGTTCTTTCAGATTGTTCAGATTGCTTAAAGGACAACTTTGTTTTTTTACAACAAGGGTTCATATTTTAGATTGTAATTAGAGAAAAGAAAAGATAAGTGTTAAAATGTTTTAATTTACTACTTTATATTGTTTTAGCGATTTTATTATTTTGATTTCAGTGTGTGGGGGCATGCGTACAAGTGGCTAAATATGTCTTTTTAGACACAATAAGCCGTCAATTTCTTTGTTACTATTTACACCAGCCCCCATAAGTCACATCTGCCCATGAAAGATTGCGGTGCATCTTGGGAATGGGCTTATTGTGGCTAGAAAGACATATTAGCCACTTGCATGCATGCCCCCAACCTGGGGGCATGCATGCAAATCAAAATCTTTAAAATCACTAACAAGATAGAAAGAAGTAAATGAAAACATTTAACATTCATATTTTCTAAAATATGAACCCTTGTTGTAAAAAAACAAAGTTGTCCTTTATCCATTCCCTGCGAACTTAAAATATGGATGTGCGCTAAAACTGCCGGGAAATAGCTATATTTTATCAACATGATAGGGTATAATTTCATTGTTTTCAAAGCCATGATGATAAACCACCACAAAAAGACCACTAGAGTGCGCCATCGTAACACTAAAACCTTCAGAAGAAACCATGTTTAAACCACGTTTCAAGGATGGGAAAGTGACGTCGCTCCATTGATTCACAATGGGAGATCTGCGGCCCGCCATCTGTGCTCAATCCTGTTCAATTCGTGCTTGATCGTCTAAAACCACCATCGGTCTGGGCAGCGGATCGTATACAGACGCCACACACAAAATTTCCGAATCAAAATCCGACCTAGTGAAGCTGCATAAGGGTCGGATGGTTTGCATTGAGCCTAACGGCTAGCAGATGCTATTGTAAACAAGAAGGCCTGGTTTAGCGGTGACATCATAATCGTATCCTTTTTTTTCACGGTCTCGTGTTATTACCAGCTGAAGGTAAGGAAACCGATTTGCTCCGTCTATTAACCCAAATAAAAGCTTAAACAATGCTTTTATATAAAAGTCGATTAAAGTCGATCGGCAGGGACGTCCATAATAACATAGTCGATCTAGGAGTCGACCGGCGCTAAGTGAGTTAAGATTGGCTTCCAAAGTTTGCAGGAGTGCTTTTGAACAAAATGCCTCAAATCATGAACAAAGTGTCTGATTTTCATGAGATTTCTACACACACATTCCCACTAAGCCGAGGAAGAAACACCACTTGAACATTTTCAAATTAGCCTTATGGTGGCGCTATAACAGATCTGTTAGATTTTTCATATTCCATCCTGATTGGCTAATATTTACATCTAAAGTTTGCAGGGGCCCATTGTGAACAAAATGTTGCGAATCATGAACGCAGCTTCTGATTGCCATGAAACTGTGCTCAGTGCACACACATTCCAGGTTCTGCCTTGTTGGCTTGGCAAATGCCAGGATGAAACTCATAGTGTCCCCTATACATAGTAATAGATTCAAGCCCCTAGCAGGGACCCCCCTGCATCTATGTACGGAAGGATGATTGTTATTGGTTAAACATGCAACTTTTGTGGGACATAATATGCTACATAGTTAAGTTATAACTTAAAGTTGTACTATGTAACTTTTTTTATAAAACAAATCTTAAAATTCTCCTAACTATTAAATCACAAAAGTTTTAGAAGATCCGCGCCGTGAATTTCAGCCTGTAAAGCCTTCTCTATATGTAAACTGAGATCCTTGCCGTGGACCGGATCTCGCGCCAAAATTGCGTCATCACACTACCGGCCAATCACAGCGAGGGTTATACAACTGCCGGCCAATCACAGCGCATCTTGAAGTGGGGTCGCTAATACTCGCTATGGCAGCCATATTTGTTGTCGCCCGTTTGTACCATCCCTTCTCTAGGTAATTTCGCCTACCAGGCAGGGTGAAGGAGTCCGTATCTCTGGAATTACTGAACGCACAGGAACAAGGGACCCCTTAAAAGATAGATCTCAGCGAGGTGGAGGCAGACGCGGGGGTCTGAAGGTACGAAAAACGGACGAAAGACGCGGACGCGACCGCGGTTTGCTATAGGGCTAATGACCACTAGTTGGGCAACTTACACAGTATGGCTTTAAGTTATATATTGCTGCTTTAATATTGGAATGTAGAATGTAGACTTAACCAGAAAACCTTTTGTTTTGAAGAAAATATAACTTACAGCACCTTTAAACAGGCTAAATCATTCTTTAGTTACAGTAAGGCCAGTTCAATGGGGCTGCACTAATAAAACAAGTCACGTTTTCATACAACATGCTCCCATCTGGCCAGAAGTGAAATCCTGAGATTTATATGAAATTATGACCAATTAACTGTGCTCACACTTTGCTCCCAAATGGCTGGAAGACCTCGCTTGAAGTCGACGGGAGAGAAAAAAAAAGAAAAAAAAGAATAGGCCCACGTGTGAAGCAAATCAACCGTTTTCCTGTTATTAATGATTGAGCAGAAGTTAGCCATGTGAGAAATGAGGTGATATGATTATGCCCTGCTAAAGCCCTCAGGGTCTCTTCTCTAATAGCATGCACAGCGGCTGCAACGCTAGCCATCCCTGTATTAACCGCTCTAGTCTTAGAGTGAAACGGTCTTGTGTTACTACTGTGTACATGGGCTGATATTTTCCGTCTACACCAGGGGTCTTCAACAAGGGGGTCCGGGACCCCTAGGGGGTCCTCAGAGTTACTACAGGGGGGCCACCAAATCTTTGTGATAGGATCATGTTTTTTACATTAACCATTTTAACCCTAGCATCCCTATTCTGAGTGGAACATTAACCAAAGATAGCAGATCTACAAGCTGCGAGGCGTTGTAAGCTTGTAGATCGGCTATTTTTGGCAAAAAGGTTTGTAGAGGGGAAAAGAGCAGCAGACTAAGTAGTTGACGGTTCAAGTGGTTAAATGTCTGAAAATACACATTACTCAAACATGATGACGATTCTGTCAAGCAAGTCTGTCCAAGAAATCCATGAACATTTTTAATCCACAACACAATTGTTTACAATAGTGGGGGTCCCTGCTTCATCTCTCTCTCAGCTAAGGGGTCCCTGGCCTGAGAATGTTGAAGACCCCTAGTCTACACCAAATATTTTCACCAAAAGCCGGTCCACAAGCTCACACAGTGGACAACGCCTTGTGAACTCGTAGATCTGCTGTTCTTGGCTAAACGTTCCCCCCAGAATTGGGATGCTGAGGTTCAAGTGGTTAACAAAAAGTGGCATTTTAAGAGTTTTAATCATTTTGATTATCACGATAATATTGTTCATTGCAATTCATAAGGCCATAATAATCGTGACGTGTAATTTTCATATCGTCCTATTCCCTTTTACTTTTACAAAAAAAAAAAAAGGAAAACGTGACGTGAAAAACACCAAAAACGTGAGTGCTTTTTCCAACGCTGTGGTAAACAGTGAGGCGGCTCTGCCAGCGTCTGAGCTCAGATTAGCACGGTGCCAGGGAATGAAGACGTGTCTGAGTCCTCTATGCCAGGGCATGTAGAGCGGGGAGAGGTGGGCATGCAGGGCGGGGAGAGGTGGGCATGCAGGGCGGGGAGAGGTGGGCATGCAGGGTGGGGAGAGGTGGGCATGCAGGGCGGGGAGAGGTGGGCATGCAGGGTGGGGAGAGGTGGGCATCCAGGGTGGGGAGAGGTGGGCATGCACACTGCACAGTGCCAACTTTCCACTCCAGCTGGAGAGACGGCGAGGGGCGCTCTGTACGCACGCACGCACGCACGCACGCACGCACGCACGCACGCACGCACGCACGCACACAAACACACACACACACACACACACACACACACACACACACACACACACACACACACTCTACATTATATTGTTGCTGTCGGGCAGAAACCTCTTATCTCCATATTCTAACCTTTTGTGTTTTTTAGTAAATGAATTACTCACTTGATCATACTATCACGTCACACAGAAGCATCAAAAGTAACAGATCCATAAGCTTGAAACGTGGCACAAGGACACATTTCTTTATTTGGAATCCTGAAAAGTAACAGTTTCAAATTCCACTCGTCGTATGTACAGTATATATATTATGTGTATGTATGTATATGTCACCGGATATAAGAGAACCAGCACATTCGAGACGCGGAGCACTCGTGATGCGGCACGGGGCGGAGCAAGCGGTCGCCACAACAACGTATTCCAGGCGGTGCGCCGCTCTATTGTCCACGACACTGCGAGCGGCTACCGAAGCCCCCCTGTATCCACGAAGCCCAAACGAGTTACGAGGCCCCCCTGGGTCCACGAAGCCCCAAGCGGCGCGAAGGCCAGCGGACCTTGGTCCTGCTCTTCGCCCCCGAGCGCCGCAGGCGCGAGTGGCCGCGAAGAGCGGGCCAGGGCCGCGCGGCCGGCGGAGCGCCGCGCGAGTTACGAAGCCGTGGTGAATGCAATCGTTATATTTATGCCCAGGCCGTAAGGCCTGGGCAAGCGCACGTTAAACGCCCTGTCCAAGTGACTACAATGGAGCTAATGGCTAGGCTAGGCTAGGCTAGGCTAGGCTAGGCTAGGCTAGGCTAGGCTAGGCTAGGCTAGGCTAGTAAATAAAGAGTAAACACTTCCGGTCTGCGGCGAGTTCAAAGCGTGACGTAACTCTCTTATCCAGTGGCTGACGTCGCCATCTGGTGGTGATTAGTGTGTGGTGAACGTCAAAACGAGTGCTCCTTGACAACTTTTACTGGTTTCTTGAACATACTGTAACATATATATACATATAGTTAAAATATGATTATTTTGGGGGTCGCGGCCTGAAAAGGTTGAGAACCACTGATCTAACGCAGGATTCTATACAGCATTATGTTGGAATAGAATAAGAGATTACTAAGACTAAAACATAGAACTTAATTGACAAGCTGAACAGATCATTCCCAGTTACATTGTATACATTTTGTCCAAATAAGCAGTGTGATTGTAAGTGGATAATGTGTAGCTTGGATCACTCATCAGTGAATCTGTTCATTGCTCTCTGAAAAGACACTTCATAGGATTCCACTCACACTTATATACAGCTGATGGATGGACGAGTTACACTGACTGCCATCTCTCTCTCTCTCCCTCTCTCTCTCTCTCTCTCTCTCTCTCTCTCTCTCTCTCTCTCTATGCAGTCTCTGTTCCCCACATTCATCTCCTCTTTACTCTGACCAGCATCAGTGGTGGATATAGTCAGACTATGTGTATATTTATTTACTCAAGTACATCATTCAATATTGTATAATTCTACTCCACTGTATCTCAGAGGCAAATATCATTTTTAAACCCACTACAATGATATAAACTGGTAAATGGTGCATTTCTCAACGGTGGGCGGCAGCACTCTGGTCTGGCCCATGGACTAGCTGTCCTGTCTACCTATGGCAGTGGTTCTCAACCTTTTCAGGCTGCAACCCCCAAAATAATCATATTTTAACTGGGGTCCCCCACACCCTGACGAGCACTAAGAGTTGAGGCATTACATTTTGTATATGTTCTATTGTGAAAATAGCACATCTACATGCTCACAGCGCCTTGCGCTGTGAGGCGTTGTGAGCATGTAGATTTGCTATTTTCAAAATTTCTGCCTCTAATATTTGACAATTTGGCCAATGTTTAATTTGTCATTTTAGAGCTATAAAAAGTCCTTAAATTGTCACTTTAGAAATGTGCAGATATCCTCTATACACTTAAACTTTATGTTGGTTTCTTTACTGTTGAGTGAGAAAACGATGTTGAACAAGTAAGTTAATCATCTGGGGACCCCCCAAAATAATTTGAGGGACCCTCTGGGGGTCCCGACCCATAGGTTGAGAACCACTGACCTATGGTACCTCCAGGCAGCACCTTGCTGGATTCATAATAACATTTTAAGTCACATAGCCTCCTCCTCAAATGACTACGCTTTTGGCGTACTATGTTCTTTTCGGCAAGTGAAGCGTCATGGATTTCTACACAGAGAGGGCAATTCTTTCAACATAAGATGCTCCATTCAAGTTCAGGAGAGTTTGGAAAAGGCAATTCTCCTGAATGCTGCCTTCGGGTATGGCATGGAAAGGGCTCATCTCTTTATGTGTTTCTGGTAATCATTGTCTTTTTTATGTAAGTTTTATGTAAGTTTGACAAAATGTCCAGCACAAGTCAGCATGGCGATGACCCCTGTGTATTTTATCGAGTCTGACCTAGTATACATACATCTATAATACAGGACTTTTACTATATTGTGGTATCAATAATTGTACTTACTTTTTCCGCCTCTACAGTGCCAACTAGCACCCTCTCCTGGCCATTATACACATTGCTCGCAGACTGAAGTCACAATCACAGAAGTTTAGCTCCCATCATTTCGTCATTGTCATGCAGAAACCTCATACAGTATCTCCAAGTTTCAAATGTGTATGTTTTTTTGTTTAGTTTTTTCGAAATTAAAGGCCTACTTCATCATACAGGAGCGTTGCACAAAAGTAGTGAAACTAGCAGACCTACAAGCACAACGCCTGACATCTTGTAGATCATCTTTTTTTACTATTTTAAATGTTTTTTCTTTTTTTTCTTTTTTTTCTTATAACAAAAAAAGGAAGGTTTTGGACATACAAGGTTTCCACCCGGCAACGACGATTTGCAGTTTTCAGGAAAGAAATGAATAGAAATAGAAGAGAATAACAAGGAAAATACAGCTCAGATATTCAAATATTCCTGATATGAGTTCAGTGAAATAATGTAGGCCTACATAAGTACATAATGTTCCATAAAAAGGGCAATGGTGTGGCACCAATGATGGCTTTCGCGTCGGTGGCATATCAACCTGTCGGTCTCCTATCACTCGATAATCACCGCTGAGCGAGATGTTACTAAAACAATGCCTAAACCTACCCCTAAAAGATATCCCTAACGCCTTGTCGAACTAATGAAACATAGAAATATTGAGATTTCCCTGGTGAGGTTGTCTTGCTCTCAAGTTCAGTCTTCTATGTTTCTATAGCTTATTGTGCATATTGCTTATAGCAATATTGTGTTCTTTATGCCTTAGTCTATTAGCCCCTTTATCGCTGCTTGCAGCTATATTTGAATTTGAATCCTGAAAAGTAACAGTTTTGGACATAATGAGGTTTACACCCGACAGAGAGAAAATAGAACAAATCAAATTAATCTACTTAACGTTGTGTGCTGTGCTGTGCTGTGCTGTGTGTCCCCATCCAGGTCCAACTGGCTGAAGCCGTGCTGTGGCCACAGGGTGGCGCTGTGGGAGGTGTGTCTGCTCAGCGCTGGCTTCAACTGTGTGCTGGTGGCCTGCCTCCTGCTGCTGGTGGTCTTCCTGTGCCTGGAACTGCTCATAGACACCAAGCTCCTGCAGTGTAAGTCACCACCTCACACTATAGCAGCAGCATTCTGGGCCCTGGGTACAAGGATTCACTGCGGGCCCCCCATTAATGTTCTTCATAGGGGGAGGGGGTTTAACCCATTTAGACTGGGAACGCATTATTACGCTTTTATTATGTGCTTTAACTATTGAAAAATAGCAGATCTACAAGCTCACAGCGTGGCACCGAGTGCCGCGCTGCGAGCTTGTAGATCTGCTATTTTTTAAAAATCGTGATTATCTTTGGATATTTCAAATCCTTCTTAGGTCTTTTGAAAAAACGATGTTTCTATGTCAGTGGTGCTCAAACTTTTTCATGTGAAGGATCCCCAAAATGATATGTATTTGGCCACGGACCCCCATCTTAAAATATTTCGTCCCAGGGACCCCCCAGAAGCAAAATTTGAGTTACAAAATTACTTTTTTTACTTAAAGAATACATACAGTATATTCAAAGATTTGCACACATTTTCACGACTTTTCAAAAATAGCAGATCTACAAGCTCGCAGCGCAGCACTTGGTGCTGCGCTGTGACCTTGTATATCTGCTATTTTTCAATAGCTAAAGTATAAAATAATTAAGGCCCCCCTCCACCTTGGGCTCTAGTAACTCAGTCCCACTTTTCCCTCCCTTTGTGACGCCCCTGCTGCTCTGTTATACCTCTGCGTGTCGCCCGGCCGGCCGGAGAGAAACTGGTGTCCGTGTGTGTGTGGACAGCACGGGTCTGTGATGTAGAGTGATGCAGAGAGGTGATAATGAAGCCCGGCTCTTGTCAATAGTGGCGGGCACAGCACGCGTCTCCATCGATTGCGGGTCTGACGTCCATCGATTGCGGGCCGGCGTCCATGCTGTATAATGATACCTGAAGTTTGGCTCCGGGGCGCGCAGCACGGACAGTCACTTCAGATGCATGTCCACTCAGCTGCTTTGGCCACTGCCAGTCTCACAAGACAAATGGACGAGAGAGAGAAGTGGTAGAAAGTATCCAAGTACATTTTCTCAAGTACTGGATTAAAGGATGGCTTCACCACTTTTCTACCTGTCTTCATATAATAGGTCCTCACTAATGTTCATGATAAAATAGCACTTTTTCTTTTTCAAATCTGTCAAACGATGATGTCACTGGTGGATGGATTTGACCCGCCCATAGCTCTCCTATGAGACCCCGACTGAGTAGAAAAAAATGTTGCTATTTTATTAGTGAGGAGTCGAGACCTATTATATGAAGACCGGTTGAAAAGTGGTGAAGTCCTCCTTTAAGTACAATTTTGAGGTAATTTTACTTTACTTGAGTATTTATGTTCTTTTGTACTCCACCCGCTGTCAATCTGTCTGTCAGTCTGTCATTCAGTCTGTCTGTCTGTCCGTAACATCACACTTTTGCCCTACTCATATCTCCGCCACCGTTGCCCTGATCCAAGCCAAACTTTGCTCACACACTCCTTGGCTGCTCATTTCTCACATGGCCCTCTTCTAGCGCCACCATCAGGCAGATCTTTTCAAAACAAATGTTTTAACACTGCTCCTACAGATTTTGGCCTAAAATCACACAACATGGTACACAGTATCTCTAAAGTCAACATGGATTTCCCATATTCCCTCCTGAGCAACCAATGCCACTTACAGGCCAATTTGTGCATACATGCGACCTGACGGTCGCTTATCTCCCGATTAGGGAGTCTAAAGGCCGTTCCATACTTTGACCGAAACCGCCGTTTTCGGTCAAAAGGTCCTTTTCTACCATAAAATGATATCCCTCGGGACTTCTGAAAAGCATTGGACCGAACGGGAGTTCGGAAATTTGCACGTCGGAAAACACAACTCACCGAACATTTCGGTCGAATTATGGAGAGGCCTTTACTGGTACTTCGAATCCACTACACCTCAAAGGCAAAAAACAATTTACTCCACTTTAACTATTTGAACAATTAATTTACACTAACACTTACTTTAGTTGCAGATTTAGATTATTACTACAAAACATATTGATCTAAGACTTATTTTACACTTTGGCTATTTGAAAATGATACGAGCTTGTAGATTTTGTCAATCTTTGATACCGTTAAGTACCAAAGTTTTGATGCTGATTCTTTATTTTAGATTGCACCAATATAAACAAACATGACAAGACACACCAACATCAATCACAAATCCAATCAAATCAAAATTAAATACAAAATAAATTAAACAGAATTTTACAAGGGTTCACATTTATACACTTTATTTTTTTTTTACATCTTATGTAATAACCATTTTCCCCATCTTTTATTAAAAGTTCTTCTTTTATTTTTAACTTAAATGTTAGATGTTCCATGTCCTGAACATTGTCCAATATTGTCCTCCACTGTGTATAGTCCGGAATGTCAGTCTTGAGCCATTTGAGTTCAGGATTGTTACTTTCTAACAGAGTATCTCATTGTGGCATTGCTACTTTTACTTAATTCAAAACAAAAGAATCAGTGTAGTTGTTTCACCAGTGATTGAGACAAACTCTCCCATAGATTAGTAGTGTCAGAGGAGATCCAGGGCAGCGGGTCGGCCCAGCAGGGAGGAATGGACAATGGCAGAGATGTGGGGAAGGAGACAAAGTGCTGATAGATCGCAATGTGGAAGCAAGGAGCATAATGGGTGATGGGGAGAGAGAAACAGAGGGAAATTGATTCAGGCACACACACACGCACACACGCACGCACACACGCGCGCGCGTGGTTGGCAGAACAAGTCGAGGCTCGATTGACTCTTAGCACAAACTCCTTAAAGACAAAATGTAAAGCATTACTATTCCAGCGAGTGACATGATGCAACTTAAAGAACTTAAAGAAGACACTGACCGTGGTGCATAAAGGGATGCTTCTCCCACAAAAACACCAAGGACAGTTACTCAACCATGTGAAGCCTCGCATTCAAGGAGATGTTTTTTTTTTGTTTTTGTCACATGAATGAAAAAAAAAGAGTACTTGATGAATTGAAGAAAATTATGTCCCAGATTTAACAACATCAAAACTATATACAAACTCCCACACAACTCTCACAGTATAATCCATGACGTGTATCAGAATAAATCAGAATCAACGTTAATGTCTCATCATTACAGGTTTACAGGTGTAAAGTGGTGAAATGTGTTTTTTCAGGGAGAGTGATGGGCAGGGAGGGCGAGGAGAAAAGTCGAGGCAAAATTCTATCATCATCTATTAGTCCAGTCATTTTAGGCCAAAATTTGTCCAAACCTAGAACAAATTGCAATAGTAGCAAACTCAACTGATTTTGTATCCTCAATATGTCCTTAGTGAGGGAAAAAAAGTCCCAAGGAATCCCACCGGGGCAAAGTTTTGAAAACGACCTATCTACCTTCACTTACTATACACTACAATATAAAGGAAAAAATGACTGAAAAAAGATCTGCTTTAAGTGGGATATGAGGGGTCAAACTAGGGGTTTTTAATTATTCTGAATCCATTGCAAGCATTTGTTTTGCATGAAAAACATTCCTTGGGCTAAAAACGGACCCCAAAAGACTGAAAATTGATGAAAATTGATGAAAATTGACGTTTTGAGTGGCCATTTCTGGCCCAAGGAATGTTTTTCGTGCAAAACAAATGCTTGCAATGGATTCAGAATAATTAAAAACCCCTAGTTTGACCCCTCACATCCCACTTAAAGCAGATTTTTTTCAGTCATTTTTTCCTTTATATTGTAGTGTATAGTAAGTGAAGGTAGATAGGTCGTTTTCAAAACTTTGCCCCGGTGGGATTCCTTGGGACTTTTTTTCCCTCACTAAGGACATAATGAGGATACAAAATCAGTTGAGTTTGCTACTATTGCAATTTGTTCTAGGTCTAACCCTAAAATGACTGGACTATATAGACAGTACAGTATGTAGGCCTACACATAGCATAAGGTGTGAGGTGGTGAGTTTTTAAGGTGTATGCACATGAGATCAACGTATTGTCAGGTTCACGCAGAATGGAAGTCCACACAAGACGATAACTTTCAAGTCTTGTATCAAGTTGTATCCTCACATTCCTCAGTACATGCAAAACACACAGCCAGGATAAACGGTCTCACTCAGTATTTTCCTCGTTCATTAATTCTTCATTCACTGTGAAGGAATGTGACATGACAACAAAACTTCTCCATAAATTCATGCCTTCACTTCAAAGAGTAACTGACGGAACGGAACTGGCGGTTTTCAAGCAATTGAAAATTGTGTGAACCAACAGTTTGTCTCGAGACCCTAACCTTACTGTTTTCTCCATAGTTTCCAATGCTTTTGAGTTTGCCAGCATCATCCACTGGATCAGCCTGGCCATTCTCTCCCTCTTCTTCTCAGAGGTCAGTGTCCATCAAACTTTAGACTTAATCCACACTGTTTGTTCTTGTTTGGAGTAGGATTTAGCTTCCACACAAAATATTAGGGTTATGCATGAAATATTGACAAAGGTTTTCAACCGTTTCTTCATATAATTGGTCCTCACTAATACTTTATCATTATAAAATGGAAGAAAGCATGTCTACTCACTCAGTGTCTCATTGATGGGCTACCGGTGTACAGCTTACCAATGTCATCTTCAACAGGGATTCAAAGCTAATAGAAACTACAGCCTTTATTCTCCTGGAAAGTTAACATGATGAAATAGAAGCCATTGTTCTTGCATTAATAAGTGAGAACTGAGCAGTTATATGAAGATAGGTTCAAAGTGTGTGAAGGTCCTTCTTAACACACAGTAAAGTATCAGTTATGTAGTAGTCGTTTTTTTGTAAAGCCTTTTAATTTGATTACAAAAAATAATGATCTCCACATCTAATCATTACGTTTCAATTAAGTATGGTTCTAAAAAAGGACCCCCAGGGGTCCTTAAAGGAGTAGTTCACCCCAAAATGACTTTTTTTCCCCTATTGATTACTAACGCCATGGAGACTTGAGTTCAATCATATTTTTGTTTTTTGTCACATTCCTAGGAAAAAAACAAATGATTATAGTAAACTTACCCTGACGGTTTCCCCATCCAGGGCCATGCATTTGGGTCCCCATCCAGTGCCATGCATTTGGGTCCCCATCCAGTGCCATGCATTTGGGTCCCCATCCAGTGCCATGCATTTGGGTCCCCATCCAGTGCCATGCATTTGGGTCCCCATCCAGTGCCATGCATTTGGGTCCCCATCCAGCACCATGTATTTGCGTCCCCATCCGGAATCAATGGGGGTAAATTTAGTATAATCAAGTTTGTCTTAGGAATGCGACAAATACAAAAGAATATTATTGAACTCAAGTCTCTATGGCACGAGTAATCAATAAAAAAGTCATTTTGGGGGTGAACTACTCCTTTAAGGGGGTTCCAGGGAGTCTCCAGCTATATTTGTTAATACATTTGAACCCCCTTATCCATTGGATATTCAAAAGTAGCAGATTGTACATCTGCTACTTCTAGGGCTCCCTGGCACAAAACATGTTCAGATGGGGGGTCCGGGCCGTGGCCTCTAATCCATATACATTTTGGGGGTCCTTGACACGAAAAGGTTTGAGAACCACTGAAGTATACTAGAGCAGTGGTTCTCAACCTGTGGGTTATGTTGGGGGGGTCCCCAGCTGATTAACTTAATGTGCAACATTGTTTTCTCACTCAACAGTAAACACACTTAACATAATGTTTAAGTGTATAGGGTATCTGCACATTTCTAAAGTGACAATTTAAGGACTTTTTAATACCTCTAAAATGACAAATTAAACATTGGACAAATTGTCAAATATTAGAGCAGGAATTGTGAAAATAGCCGATCTAAAAGTAGATCGGCTATTTTCACAATAGAACAGTGTTATACAAAATAATGTCTCAACTCTTAGTGCTTGTCAGGATGGGGGGTACCCAGTTAAAATATGATTATTTTAGGGGTCGCGGCCTGAAAAGGTTGAGAACCACTGAAGTATACTAGAGGAAACTCCAAACAAACGGACCGCCGTTTAGCCTTACAGCCCAAAATGTTAATTAAGCAGTGAAGCGACAGGGGGTCATAATTAACACCAGCGTTAATGAGCAGCCAGGGATGGAGTTACGGTGACGGGATCCTCCTGATCCATGTCACTGTGTCACCGCAGCGCTGTCGCTCCGATGTCACTGCTATTGTTGTCACAACAAGACACAGGTCCCCACTTTGATGGATTAGCCTGGCTATTACATGACAGGACATGCTAATTGGAATGTAAATCAATGGCCACATTTAACACACAACCAGTGGTGGAAGAAGTACTTCGATTTCTCGCTTAAGTAAAGAGTGGCGTTACCACGACATAGAAAATGTGCAAATAAAGGTTTCAAAATGTTGCCTGAGTAAAAATACAAAGGTAGGCTCAAAATATACTTTACAATTGGTCCAAAAGTAAAAGTACTCATAAAGCATTTCACAAGCTTATTTTGTTTTTTTTCTTTAATGTTAATAATCTTTAATATTTTTGTATTCCTTAATTTGTACTTTTGAATACTGATGTTTTTTTTGTTTTTTTGTTTTTTTTTGTTTAAGCTTGTAGGCCTAATTTTGAATTCTTAAGTATTATTAAGTTAGCAACTTTCACTTGTAGTGGAGTAATATTTGACCAGGATCATCTATATTTGTCCACCTCTGCTGCTGTGTACATATACATGTATTAGATCAGTGGTTCTCAACCTTTTCAGGTCGCGACCCCCAAAATAATCATATTTTAACTGTGTACCCCCCACCCTGAGCACTAAGAGTTGAGACATTACATTTTGTATAATACGGTTCTATTGTGAAAATAGCTGATCTACAAAGCCTCGCATTGCGAGGCGTTGTGAGCATGTAGATCGTCTATTTTCACAATTTCTGCCTCTATTTTTGACAATTTGGCCAATGTTTAATTTGTCTTTATTAGGTATTAAAAGGTCCTTGAAATATCACTTTAGAAATGTGCAGATACCCTCTATACACTTAAACTGTATGCTGGTTTGTTTACTGTTGAGTGAGAAAACAATGTTGCACATTAAGTTCATCATCTGGGAACCCCCCAAAATATGTTTGACATGTGACACTGTTGCACAATATTATTAATATAAATTAAGCATATCCCTTCCTCTCTGTTTCTTTCTCTCTCTCTCTCTCTCTCTCTCTCTCTCTCTCTCTCTCTCTCTCTCTCTCTCACACAGACTGTCTTTAGAATCGTGGTTCTTGGGATCTGGGATTACATTGAGAACAAAGTTGAGGTATGAGGTATTAAACTCCCTCACACTACTTGAATGTGTCTGAAAAGGTTGTTCCACTCATAAACAACTGTGCAATGTGTGTGTCTACACATTAGACTAGAGCAGGGGTCTTCAACGTTTTCAGGCCAGGGACCCCTTAGTCGAGAGAGAGAGATGAAGCAGGGACCCCCACTACATATTGTATAAATGTGTGATGCAGGTTTTCATCGATTTCATAGACAGATTCATAGACGTGTATGACAGCACTGTCATCAGTCTATTTTGGATTCATGTTAATGTGTATTTTCAGACATTCAACCACTTAAATCGTCAATATTTTGTAAACTTGACCTTTCACTATATGTACTTGGTCCGCTCTTTTTTATCTCTACACCAAACTTATTTGCCAAAAATAGCCGATCTACAAGCTCGCTGCTATTTTTGGCTAAAGTTCTCCTCAGAATAGGGATGCGAGGGTTCAAGTTGTTAATTTAAAAAGAATGATCCTATCACAAAGATTTGGCTGCCCCCCTGTAGTAACTCTGATGACCCCCTAGGGGTCCCGGACCCCCTGTTGAAGACTAGAGTGAGTGTAGCAGAGTGGCTCAGAGCCCCTGCCTGAAGGCCATCTAAAAGTGGAGTAGATGCTTGGCTTTAGAGTGTTGGAATCCCAGGCCTTATGGAGTATGGTGTGAGGGCACAAGGATATACAAGTATCTGTAACATCTAGATCATTGGTTCTCAAAGTGGGGTCCGGGGACCCCAAAAGGACCCCTGGGGGTCCCTAGAAAAATGTGTTGATATAGTGTCAAAATCATTTTAACCACTTACCGGTATACTTAGGCTATATAATAGCAGATAAACACACTCTTGTGCCTTTTGAGCACTTTAGAAAAATCTTGTTAAAAGAAAAAAGGTCTTTTGTGTAAAAAAAAAAAAGAAATACACAAAAAAGGGGGTCCCTGATCATTTTCACAAAACACTTTCAGATGGGGGTCCATGGCAAAATGTTTATCAATTTGGAGGTCTGTGGCACAAAAAAACAACCAAACAAACAAACAAACAACCTTTTCAGGTTGCGACCCCCAAAATAATCATATTTTAACTGGGGACCCCCCACCCTGAGCACTAAGAGCTGAGACATTACATTTTGTATAATACGGTTAGGTTCTATTGTCTGGCCATGTGTGTGTGTTTGTGCATGTGTGCGTGTGAATGGGGCAGGTGTTTGACGGGGCTGTCATCGTGCTGTCCCTGGCTCCCATGGTGGCCTCCACAGTGGCCAACGGGCCCAGCAGTCCCTGGGACGCCATCAGCCTCATCATCACCCTGCGCATCTGGAGGGTCAAGTGCATCATCGATGGTGAGAACACCCACTGTCCTGGACCCCTGTTCAGGCACGTGCACACATCATAGACATCAAAGGGGGCTTGAGCCCCTGCCCTTTTACCTGTCTGCTTAAAAAGTGCCCTCTCCAGACCATGAATGCAGTTTTTACTATGGTGAAAGAAATGCAAATGCCCTCTTTCCATGCCATACCTGAAGGCAGCATTCAAGAGTACTTAAGTACAGTTTTGAGGTATTTGTACTTTACTTGAGTATTTCCAAATTTCCAATACTTTTACTTCTACTCCACTACATCTCGGATCCAAATATTGTACTTTTACTCCACTACATTTATTTGGAAAACTAGAATTACTAGTTACATTGAAGATATAAATTACGATATTACAAAACACACATAAACCACTTTAGCCCTATTTTATACCTTGGCTATTTGAGCCGATCTACAAGCTCACAACGTGTTGTGAGCTTGTATTAAGTATAAAATGCGAGTACTTTTTCCACCACTGGTTTCATCCCACTTAAAGTAAAGTCCAGAGTCAAGTTTTTGTCTTCTAGCACCATTAACACACAGTCAGTATGTGACAGCATTTCAATGGCATTAATCAAAGAGCCAGATGATTGTACAGATCCATACCAATAACTCACTTCCATGCTTTCCCCGCGACTCAGAGCCTTGACACTGATGTACGCAGCACATTATTACGGAGTACAATGACAAAATGACCCCATTCGCTGCATGATTAGACAAATTATTTACTATTCAGAACAATAAGGCTATCGACCAGCGCTCAGAGTAAATTGCTGCCACTCAGCCGCTCTAACGCGTATTGATGGGAAGCAGATCGTAAGCAGATTCAGAGGAACCATAATGAATCTTGTGGCTGTTCAACATGTTAATGTAGGTTGGATCAATACTGGCTGGGAGGTCACCCTCACATAGTGATCTTTGTCTGTCTGTCTGTCTGTCTGTCTGTCTGTCTGTCTGTCTGTCTGTCTGTCTGTCTGTCTGTCTGTCTGGCTGGCTGGCTGTCTGGCTGTCTGGCTGTCTGTCTCTTTGTGTCTCTCTCTCTCTGTCTCTCACTCCTCTCTGGAGCGATAGCAGTTGGGAGGTCACCCTCCTCATGGCCTTGTCCCCCGGTTGCATGCAGCATCAGACTTTCTATTTTCTATTCTATTACTGTAACTTGTCCACCCGGCTCTCATTGACTTTGATGCACTCCATGGAACTTCCGTTTGCCTCCCAGTGAGGCCTGACCAGTACTGAGGAATATGCCGGTGGGGGTTCCTCACTGGCAGGTGAGCCAGTATATTATAGTACAATTGGGGGAAATCTCGCTATTCCTCCGTCCCATCATTTCGACTAAGGGAGTCGGCAGGTTAGCTACTCACCCACGTCACGGTTACTGAGGTTAGGGTTAGGGTTTGGGTTAGGTTTAAGCATAGAGGTTAACATTCACCCACGTCGGCTGGTTAGCTACTCACCCACATCGGCAGGTTAGCTTTACACCAGATTAAAATTCACCCATGACGAAAGGATGAACCGTCAAACAGATGCTACTTATTGACAGTGGTAATACAGAAACGTGTGGAGACTATTTATTGGCATAACAACTAGATTGGGAGTGTTAAATGGTGCATTTATATAGGGCCCTTTTTCCAAAGCGCTTTATAATGTGATTAACTTTCACATGCTGATGGCAGAGGAAACCATGCAAGGCACCACCCTGCTCATCAGGAACAGTGTCTTGCTCAACGAAGGACACTTCAGCACTAACGCTGGGGGAGCTGGGGATCGAACCTGGAACCTTCCGATTCCCAAGTGGCCAGTCTACTTGAGCCACTGCCACCCAAGACAATATACAGTATAAGAAAGGGGGAAAAAAAATAGTGGGTCCTCACTACAGTTGTTAGTCTATAATAGGGAAAAGCAAACCTCCATTCACAGTTTTGTTTTCTCACGAGGAGATAGTGCCTGAAAAACCACTACTGCCTGCAGTAGTCTGGCCAGACGGCCAAAGAAACAATAATATACGTATGCAATGAATGCTCTGTTTGTGTTTCCTAAATGAGTGGCTCAGTGTTCCCATATAATCCCAAGAGAATCTTCAAATGCATGTGCTCCCAGCAGCACAGTGGGTGCTAATCCATGTTAGCACTCTCGTTGCTAATCCATGCACTTTACTGAAGCTGTGGAACTGTTTTATATGTCACATATGTGTTTGTGTCTAGTAGTAAGTACAGTATGCCCCCACTGGAAATATTTTGTCATTAATGATAATCATAAAAACAAATCCACGGGTCTACTGTGTAAACACGATACAAGCCTCGGACCTCATCAAGAATTGAATAATACTGTACAGTAGAAGGTACTGAACTGTACCGTGATGAATGTATCTGTGTGTAAATCTGAGAGTGTACAAATGTCCATTCTACTATATTCACTAGAATCTAGTGAATATAGTAGAATGGACATTTGTACACTCTCAGACCAGTGGTTCTCAACCAGTGGTCCGGGGACCACCAGTGGTCCTTGAGGGGGTTCCAGGTGGTCCCCAGCTGAATGATGGAGAGTTGGTAACCAGATGGACCCTTTTTGGGCCTGATGGTGGCACTAGAAGAGGGCCATGTGAGAAATCACATGGGACGGACAGGCGTTCGGTGTAACTGTGGGTCCCATACGCGTGTGTCTGTGTTTACGTCATCCAATGGGAAAACCCTTGATATAAATAAGGGGCAAGTTGTGACCTCGGCAGAGAGCCAACTTGCCCACCCACATCTTATATATACATTCCTCCTATTGCCGCATCCCACTTCCAAGCCCATTAACGCCCCCTTTACATCGACTTCAACTCATAGGTAGTCGCTGTCTAGGACGTAAGGAATACCGCCCCTAACTCTGCAGCACTCCAATTGGCTATAACGTCCCCCAGTCCAGGGGATCTTAACGTCCGCCCAGCCCATGGATCTGTAACCCTACACCAGCCCATACAACAAGCCTGCACCAGCCTGCAAGCAGCTGTTGTCACGGTTACGCTCCACCTTGGCTAGGACTGATCACGTGGCACACGGAGATCCTAACCGGAAGTGCGTCCGGCGGTCAAATATGTCCGACCGGAAACGTGCGCTGCGGCACAATAGTTCCGCCACAATAGTTCCCCCCCCCCCCCCTTTTTTTTTTTTTTTTTTTTATAAGTTTTTTTTTTTTTTTTTTTACTTTTTTTTTTTTTTTTTACTTTTTTTTAACTAGATGTGATGCGAACCTCTAGTACTGTACATACTTGCGCGATCTTCTGGCACACACGTAGGCCATACATGGCCACGAGTGCACAAGACGCAAGTTGGCACCTCGACAGAGTGCAGTCTAGTTTTGAATTCTTTCAAATGAATATTCATGTCTGTCTGTGTGTCTGTCTGTCTGTGTGTCTGTCTGTGTGTCTTTGTGTGTGTCTGTCAGCGTATGTGTTGCAGGTGAGGGTGGAGATGGAGCTGGAGATCCAGCAGTGTGAGAAGTCTAAAGCTATGAGAGAGGAACAGCTGGAGAGGATGACTCAGATCTGCCAGGAACAAGCTGTGAGTCTGAAAAAAACTAAAACACTGTAAACCACTGGTTCCCAAACCTTTCAGCTCGAGACCCAAAATATTAATTTGGTGATTACCCGGGACCCAAATTTACAAAAATACATTTTGAATTAACTATTTAATAGTGAAGATAGTGTTGTAGATGGGCTATTTTCACTATTTCTATGTTTTTATTTCATTTGATTATCAATTTACTGATTTAGATTTTATTTTCTGAAATTCTTTTGACGGATGTTTGATTATTTGTTAAAGGTCTGAAAATTTAAAAAAGGGGGGGATTTCTTTTATTTTGATTTTTATTAAATAATAATTTCACCCACGATAATGAGTCTTCGACCCAAAAAGCGGTCTCGGCCCAGTATTTCGGAACCACTGCCTTAAACGCCTCAAACACCATACGTTACAATATGAATAATTATCATTTAATATAATAGGAAAACGTGTCAAAAACACCTCAAACACCCTACAGTACGTTTAACAGTAATTATCATTCAATTATAAACGTCTCGTCACCTCACCCTTTCATGTGCTCTCACCTGAAAAACTATTTGTTGCTGCAAGGTTGAAAGACACTTAAATTATTAGCTCAGTTGACTAATTAGTTAATAAGGCACAAAAGGCTGATCTACAGGCTCACAATGTGTCGATGTAGATCAGCTATTTAAAATGTTTTTCAAAATAGTAAAAAAAAGGCAAAGAAGTTTATGGATGTCGTACAGATTTTTGGGAGAGGGCTTAAGATCAAAGACCTGCAGTGGGCCCCCCCTCCTCGTGGGCCCCCTCGGTTTTTCGCCCGTGCATAGTGCGAGCCGAGAAATACAGGTTTTTCACACAAAATTATACATTTTTAAAGTAAAAAACTGTTAAAAACAGTTCTACACACGGCAGAACCATTTATACACGTATAATGGGTTTATATAAAGCATGAAATCTTTCCTATACTGTACAAACTAGACTGCTCCCGAGTCCCGTTGAACTCACGTGTTCGAAAATAGCCGATCTACAAGCTCATGAGCTTGTAGATTATTATATTATATATAGCCCTCACATCTAGTTAGCCATAAGCCTTTGGCTATATTTACCTTTGAACCAACCTCAGGATACATGTTTTAGTTTGAGTTATAGAGGTTTATCATTTTAATCTTAATAATGTCAGGCACAGCACAGAGACACAGAAATAACTTCTTCCCTCAGGCTATGATGACCTTAGCTTAGGTCAACTGTCTTTAACCAACAGTGAGTGGGTTGTACAACTCCCAACTGCACAACTCCCTGCTGTTATTGATTATATACATGTATAAGTCAAACATTTTATACTGTAGGCCTAGTTCACCATACAATATTGACTGCTATTTGCACTATGCTTGGTTATCCTGTATATCTTTGCTCACAAACATACAGTATTCACCTATTCTTTTCTGTAGATTGATTCTATATATTATTGTTTTTAGCAGGAACATAGACAAACGGTGCATAGACATAGACATACACTGACAGATACTGATACACCAACATTTCCAATGTGTACAGTATGTGACAAATAAAGACTTTGAAACATCTCTATATCGATCTACCAAAAGTGACTATTTAAAAAGGCCTTTAATAATGTGTTCTAATATATAGTCACCAGTCCTGTCCTCAGTGGTGGAAAATATTTTTTTTACTTGAGTAAAAGTATCACTACTGCAATATAGAAATACCCTGTTACAAGTAGAAGTACGGAATTCAAAATTCACTTGAGTAAAAGTATAAAAGTATTGACATCACTTGAGTAAAAGTATAAAAGTATTGACATCAATAAGTACATAAAGTACCAAAAGTAAAAGTACAAAATGTTTGAAAATAGCAGATCTACAAGCTCACAACACGTCGCATTGCGGCGCGTTGTGAGCTTGTAGACCGGCTATTTTCAAACAGCCTAGGTATGAAATAGGGCTAAAGTGGTTCATGTATGTTTTATAATATTATAATTTATATCTGCAAAGTAACTAGTAACTAAAGTATTCAAATAATTGTAGTGGAGTAAAAGTACAATATTTGGATCCCAGATGTAGTGGAGTAGAAGTGAAAGTGGAAATTGGAAATACTCAATTAAAGTACAAATACCTCAAAATTGTACTTAAGTAAATCTACTTAGTTACTTTACACCACTGCCTGTCCTGAATATAAGAGTATGAGACAATACTAATGCCATATCCCCAACCCACCACTACCCCACCATAAGGCATGCATGTAGGATGTTGTTTCATAAACCACCAGAGGAGGGCAGCAACAGCTCATATAAAAGTTCAAGGTCCATGACAGCATACTATACTTATAATGAGGTCAGTTTAAAGAAGGCCTTGTTAAAACAATTCTGCAAACAACATCATAAACAAAATACAAAATAAGAACTACTTCCTGGTTATATTATATCCTCCCACACACAGTTTGTTACTTTTGCTTCCTGCCAAAATAGTGGATAGGCTCTCATGTGAACAGACAAACACACACACACACACACACACACACACACACACACACACACACACACACACACACACACACACACACACACACACACACACACACACACACACACACACACACACACACACACACACATTTATTGTTTAGATTGTTTAGTGCATAATCCATAAAGCATATGTATACACTATACACACGTATACACTATACACACGACACATGTCAGAAGTTGCTATTGTGCATCATGTGTTCTTCCATGCTTGCATCATGCATGTGTATGTATGAATGAATGTGTATGTACAGTATGAATGCATCCCTCCTTCTGTCTCCCTTTCTCAGGCTCTCATTCCTGCCCACCCTTGCTCCTTCTATTGTTTCTATTGTTTCACCTCTATGTCTTTAGCAGCATAAATAAAGACAACTATAACTATATCGTTCACCATTGTATTTTGGAGCGGTGCTCCTGGAAGGAGCTAAGCTCCAACATATGGCTGTCCGGGCCCCCCCAAAAATGTCCGGCCTCTGAAGTGTGTGTGGCCTACTTCTTGGCACAAAGCGCTCTAATGGGCCTTTTCCACCGTCAAAGAACCGGTTCTGGTTCTTTCTCCCGCCTATGGGTTGAACCAGAGGTGAACTTTTCCACCGAGAACCGGAGTTGGTTCCGAACCGTAAAAGTTGGTTTCGAACATGAACCACAAAATCCTTGGTTCCTCTTGTTCAATCATGGTTCAATCTGGTGGAAACGCAAGCCGGTTCACAAGAACGAACCAAGGTTCCAAGAAAGTTGAACCGGCACTGGTTCTGGAACCGGTTCTTTGCCGGTGGAAAAGGCCCCTAGTGTTAACAGAACACTGCCATCCACTTAGCTTAGTACGAGTTTTAAAACTATACTTTTAACTATAATTTATGGCCCATTTCTGCCACTGTTGCTCCCTCCTTTTTCCATTTCATGACGTTACCTTGCTCACTGCTCTTTGGTTCTTTCCTTTTGTCTGTCTTTCACACTCAGTTCCTCCTCTTCCCTCTCTCATCATCATCACAACCCTAAACCCTCTCACCATCCTCCTTCTCACCTTCTCTCCATTTCCACCTCCACGTATGCACACACACGCATGCACACGCACGCACGCACGCACGCACACTCACTCACTCACTCTCACTCTCTTCTACACTGTCTATATCCCTCTATCTCAAGGTTGGAGATGGTCTCCATTGTAAAAATGTGTGTGTATTAAAAACAGGGACACCAGCTTGTAAATAGTTACATTGAGTTTGGAGATCTGACGTTGTGGATCGGTTCAACGTGGTCTTGTGTAAAGGTACACAAGACACAACAAGAGTAAAACATATTTGCATTATTTGGGCTTCTTTTGGCATTGACATTTTTTAAAGCAAAAGCAAAGAAAGTAATAAGAAAAAGAAAACGTTTCTTTTATTAATTCTCAGGTTAGCAAGGTCTCCAAACCTATTTTAAATATCTATGTGTAAAAAACCTTTACACATCTTTTACCAAAAGCCCTTTTGTAAAAATGGGTTGTATAATTGTATTACTGTTTTATACACACACTTTGTAACGTTCAAAAGTGCTATATAAATAACGTTTATTTATATATATATATATATATATATAATTATTATTATTATTTTTTAAATCAGTGGTTCTCAACCTGTGGGTCAGGACCCCCAGGGGGGGGGGGGGGGGGGGGGGTCCCCAAATTATTTTAGGGGGTCCCCAGATGATTAGCTTAATGTGAAACATTGTTTTCTCACTCAACAGTAAACACACTAACATAAAGTTTAAGTGTATAGAGGGTATCTGCACATATCTAAAGTGACAATTTAAGGACTTTTTAATGCCTCTAAAATGGCCAAAAAGGCAGAAATTTGGAAAATAGCCGATCTACATGCTCACATGTAGATCTGCTATTTTCACAATAGAACCGTGTTATACAAAATGTAATGCCTCAACTCTTAGTGCTCGTCAGGGTGGGGGGTCCCCAGTTACAATATGTTTCTTTTGGGGGTCGCGGCCTGAAAAGGTTGAGAACCACTGTTTTAAATCATGCTCCACTCCCCCCCCCCAGTTTGAGATTCGTCAGCTCAGAGCTCACCTGGCGCAGCAGGACCTGGACCTGACGGCGGAGCGCGAGGCGGCCATGCAGATGCACCACGCCTGGGGAAAGCAGGGTCCGGGGGGTCCGGGGACCCCCAGGGAGTCTGACCATGAGGGGGGCCCCCCAGACACCCCAGGTACACACACACACACACACACACACACACACTGTGAAGTCCTCAGTGTTCATTCAAGACATTAAAACCTTTTTTAGACGATTCTAAAAAATGTCTTCTAAATCCTAATGTTTCTATATCAGTGGTGTTCAAACTTTTTAATGTCAAGGACCCCTATGTGTTTCACAACGGACCCCCATCTCAAAATCTTTTGTGCCAAGGACCCCAAGCAAAAAGATTTGAGTTACAAATGTTCGCTTTAAAAATATATATATTCAAAGATTTGCAAAAGTTTTCATGATTTTTCAAAAATAGCAGATCTACAAGCTCACAGCGCGGCACTCGGTGCCGCGCTGTGAGCTTGTATATCTGCTATTTTTCAATAGCTAAAGTATTAAGTGGCTAAAAAAATACACAGATGCTTTCCTGGTCTTCATGGGTTAAGTCAGAGAGTGTTCATGCTGCAAAAATACAACACACAGCGGCGCCTATATACCAGTCAGACCCCCTAATCGGGAGATAAGCGACCATCAGGTTGGATGTATACACGCAGCCTCATGGTGGCGCTAGAACAGGGGCATGTGAGAAATGGAGGTTGTGGTTTGCCAGCCAAGGAGTGTGTGTGCAAAGTTTGGCATGGATAGGGGCAACGGTTCCGGAGATAAGAGTAGGGCCAAAAGTGTGACGTGACGTGACGTGACGGACAGACAGACGGAGGGGCTGACTTGACGGACTGACAGACAGCCGGTGGAGGTTTGCATTTTTTTCTATTGCCATGTTCTGTAGGTGGCAGTACTGAGTGAATAGACGTTTCTCCGTATGGTAGACATATTATTTGTACATTTTGTACACTGTCAGAGTTACAGGGTCCATTTGGTTACACTCTCAAGGGGAACACACACCGGACGCACATTACACATGCACATTACACCTTATTGCCAAAAAGTGGATTGTGTGGCAATGGTGGGGTTCTGAGAGGCTTATACCACAGTGCAGGAAAGGCTTTCAACATCATGGAACTGCCTTTCTTTTGGTGAGTATAGTGAAAGTAGATTCTTTATTTTTACTAAAGCGTAGACATAGTAAACTTGGTCATTGAAGAAATACATAGTCCCTGGCATATAGGAGCGAACTTGCTAACGCTGTGGACCAGAGCTAATGTGCACGCACGCAAGTACACACACAGACGTACACACACACACACACACACACGCACGCACGCACGCACGCACAGACAACAGCGCTATGACCACAGGCGCTGCCTGCAGGATCAATATCGTGGGCAAAAAAGCTTTTAGAAAACACCTATATTCTCACACAACACCAATGCACACACACACACAGACACAGAGGTTTGTAATTACTATATTTGTGAGGACATAAACATTTTAGGACAGCACTGAAAATAGACGAAAAATATCCAAAGAATTGCAGATCCATACAAGCTCACTCCACGTCAACATGGCGGATAGCTGAAGTATACAATATTGGTTTTGTATTCATGATAATTATAATAATATTATGTGCAAACTGCAAATGAAGTACAGTACTTGAGTAAACGTACTTAAGCCCCTTTTCCACTGACATGGCCCAACACCACACCGGCCACTTGTGCCAGGTTTTCCACTACAAGGACCTGGGTAGAGTGGAGTGAAAGTGGTACTAAACGTGATACTAAAAAGTATCCAATCCAGAGTAGGTCTGAGCCAGGCCAAACACTTCATAATGACTGATCACTCACTGACTTTTCATTTAGACCATCAGGATATATAGTTGTAATACATGATAATACAGTAGATTCTATTGTTATAACCACTATTATAATCTATTATAGTGTATTATAATTATCATAGTAATATATTCATAATTTATAGTGTATTATAATCACAGTTACAATCCATTATAGTGCATTATAATTAGGATAGTTGTAATACAAATTTATATTGTATTATAATCACCGTTAAAAGGGTCAATTTGTTTCTTACCGATAGGGGTACTTTTGTGTAATGTAAAATGTAGATATTTTTATGTGGTGTGGTGCGGTGTAGTGTTGTGTAGTGTGGTGCTAAAGCTGCAGTCGAAAAGGGTCTTTAGTTACTCTCCCACACTGCCCAGAAGCCCCCCTGGCTAGCTAGGCGGGTCCCAGAACACTCTGGGGCTATTTTCAGGTACAGAGTGCTCTGTGCTTTGGGGTCTTGTCGTGTGGAGAGGGTGGTCCGCCGCCAAACATCTGTTCCCTTCACCTGCAAACCACAATAGGGCCCCTGCGAGACCCCGCAGGACCCCGCTGACCGGCCCCCAGGGGCCACAGAGGGCCAATCTGCCTCTCAAGGAACAAGCCAGGCTTTTTGCAGGAACATGGTCAAGGGGACGAGCACTTAGGCCTCAGGGCTCGCCAGGCGATATGAGTGGGGAAGGACGTGGCTCTCACGCTCGCCTGAGGGGTGTCACCAAAAATGTCATTCATTCTCTTTCTGGCCCGGTGGCTTAAAGACTCTTGCCTTGTACACAGGCAAAGGAAGGCAAAGAATACAGTAGACGCCAATAGACATTCAAGATTCAACATTTTTTTATCTTAGTCTTATTTCTTTGACAATGATGTTCAGCATTGATCAGTGTGACCGCAGGGTTTTCTCTCACAGCTTGCAGCTACTGTAGATTCTTCCACAGAAGATGAAAGCATGAACAGGTTCTTCTAAATCCTGCTAAGACATGTCCTTTAAGGTCATGGTAAGCTGACTTTGTAAATTGTAATTGTGTTAATGTGGCTGTTGAAAACAAATCAGGTCATGATACACAAATAGGCCAGTCAATCTGAGGTTTGACCCAAAAGAAATTGCAATAGTAATGGTTCAAGGTTTTTTATGTTCCTTAGGGTCATCCAACATGTTAAAAGAAAAGTGATGACTCATCACTAAACCATAGTTTTGTGGGCCCGTTTTTAGCCCGAGGAATGTTTTTTGTGCAAAACATAATGGGTTGAGAATCATGAAGTTAGACCCCACACATGCTACTTAAAGAAGATTTTTTGGGGGGTCTTTTTTTCCTGTATAGTAAGTGAAGGGACCCAAACTTGAACCCGCTGAATTCACCTTGATCCACTAAGAATGATGGGAAACCTTTAACATGCTTAGATTGACTGGCCTAAAAGGCTTGGTTGTGGCTTACAAGCTTGTGAGCTTGTAGATCTGATATCTTCGCTATTCTCCATACTACTAAATACACAGGGCTTGACCCCTTACTTGAATACTTATTTGACCAAAGTCCTCTATACTTGGTCGGCTTCTTTTTCTAGCCTGGACCCGGACAGATTTGCCATTACAAAAAAGAAAATATTTGTGATATTTGTTCGCCATGCCAGCCTACCTTTTTTCCCCTTTACACCAAATCTCTTTGCCGAAAATAACCGATCTACAAGCTGCAACATGATGTGTTGTGAGCTTGTACATTGGCTATTTTCATTGACTGTTGGCCCCAGAATAGGGATGCCATAGGATTCATGTGGTTAAGTTAACTTTCTTTTGAAAAGTCTTTGAATAACAAAGCCATTCTTCTCGTTGCCTTGTCTAGATCTGACACCTTTACCTGGACATGGAAATGAAATGCCATGACCTTTTCACATGGCCTGTCCATTTCCTTTAGTCAGATGACAGCCTGATAGCCTGGCTATCACACAGAAGAGGAGAACAGCCTTTTACGTTGGCTGGACGGCCCGTTCTCTTAGCCCAGAGGCTCATGTCTTATTAATCGAGGAGCGATTGTCTCTGCCTTGTTTTAGTTGCACACGATGCTTCTTCCTTCTCCGAAAGGGATGGCTCACTGGGATTAATATTTTAGGCTGCAAAATAAATGAAATTACCCGCCAGAGCCGGTGCGCGGGGGTCCCGCGGGACGGGGGCTAGCACTCAGGGCACTTTGGGCGCCCTGCACTCAGCAGGCAGACAGTGAGATCAGGGCCAATGAAGCGGAGCGGAGCATGGGAGAGGATCACTGGGAGCAGGGGCGTCAATTGGGTATGGCAGGGGTATGCAGCTGCCATACCCTGGGTCCAGGGGGGGAAATAAAAGTTACTTTTAAATATAAATCCATGAATGTCTCTTTGTCTATCTGTGCTGGTTATTATGTTGTTAAATTACAGTAAAATAACTGCAAATGCAAAATTTTACAAAATGGTCACTTTAACAAGGTATTATAATCATGTTCTCCACACTTTTATTCTCCCCATCTTGACAAGATGGTATATTCCCAGGTTCCGTAGGTCAGCTGCACAGGTGCAATGCATTATTGTTAATTGTGGCACGTTTACTAACATTCCAAGTTTAGCTGCACTTGAACAACCATTCCAGGCTGCCATATCCAGCCCAAGAAACCGTAGCAATGGGGGGAGAATAAATAAAATGTAATAAAATGTATCATGCCTGTTGCCTAAGGTATGGCAACATGACTGGTGTCTTTTGCCATACCTTAGCTTTTTCTGAACTGACGCCACTGACTGGGAGGCCTGATGTGTGTCTGAACAAAGAGTCGTCCTCATTCACCATCTCTCTGTCTCAGTGTCTACATATACCACCAGCCTCCCCCCTCCTGTAGGGCTGGAGGATACAGACACAACCAAATACCTCCATATTGATGTTGTGACCACAATATTGTATGGTGACGATAATAAAACATTTTCGGATGTTTTTTTCTATTTTTTTTAAGAAAATTAGTCAATCCACGTGCTCACAATGTGTTTTGTGGCTCGTTGTGAGCTTACTTTTTTTTACAGTATAACATTTTGCATAAAGGGGTAGTTCACCCCCAAAAGGACCAATTTATTTGCTAAACACGATAAAGGGCCCACCTATAGCTATAATACGCAAAAACCAAAGAAAAAAAAAATCCTGACAGAATAATCATGAAATGGAGAGTTGCTATGATGCTGTAAAAGGGTCAGTGACAAAATAGGGTTGGCAAGATGACACATTTTAAAGGCATTTTTAAATATACATTTTAGTCATGTTGGTTTCATATCATCTGAAAAGACATTTGCTTCATTTGAATGAAAATTACAGAATGCGCCCGAAAATGTCAAATGGTTTAACCAGAAAATAATAATAATAATAATAAATAAATAAATCCACTTGAAGTGAATGAAAGTGTTCTCATGCATCTTTTTGCTTTATTATTTACTTTAAACTTTAAAATAACAATAGATTGTATTAGCATTATTTCTAGATGTAATCAACTTGTCCTGACGCTCAACAGACATAGACCATTAGGCATTAGACCTCTTAACACTACTAATAATCAGCATTGATAACCAAAGATGTATTTCTGGGTAGATAAACCGAAATAGGACATGATATTGTTATTGAGTATTAGAAATATATTATTTTGGGGGCGCCCGCTAGTGAGCCAGGCGCATACCACATACTAGGCTATGATGCCTGCTGGCGTCGCCGGTTCGATTCCCGATCCGGACGACCTTTGCCACATGTCATTCCCCATCTCTCTCCCCATTTCCTGTCAGTCTACTATCCTATCAAATCTTAAAAAAAAAGAAATATATTATTTTGTTCTAAATATCCACAGCTTGACAAACTAGAAATAGCCAATGTTCTTGACAATGTGCTGCTTACTCTAAGTCACTCTGAATTAAGAGCATCTGTTTAATGTCTAAATTGTAAATTGTTGTTTATTTTATATGGTGAAAATGTCCATAGTGTTAGTTGTGGTCATAAAGTAATCACCTTATGGATGTACTGTATTAGATTAGAACATGAAGTGAAATGCTCCTGTCCATTTGTACTCAGATGCAGTGGGACGTGACGACATGAACAACTACATCAGTCAGTACTACTGTGAAGCCAGCAGTGGTAAGTGACGATCTACTGACGTGGTGGTCAACATGTGGGCTGGGGGCCCGCAAGGACTCAGGAGGTAGAGCCAGGGGCGTCACAAGGGGTAGGAAAGTGGGACTGAGTTACTGGGGCCCAAGGTGGAGGGGCCCTAATAACGTTATCTATTGAAAAATAGCAGATATACAAGCTCACGGTGCCGCGCTGCGAGCTTGTAGATCTGCTATTTTTGAAAAGTTGTGAAAATGTGTGAAAATCTTTGAATATATGTATTTTTTAAGCGAACATTTCTAACTCAAATCTTGCTTCTGGGGGGTCCCTGGAACGAAATATTTTGAGATCGGGGTCCGTGGCCAAATACATATCATCTTGGGGGTCCTTGACATAGGTTTCTTGCACACATTTTCACGATTTTTCAAAAATAGCAGATATGCAAGCTCGCAGCGCGGCACTCGGTGCCGCGCTGTGAGCTTGTATATCTGCTATTTTTCAATAGTTAACATTCATGGGGGGCCCGCAGTGAATACTTGTACCCAGGGCCCAGAATTTGGTGTGACGCCCCTGGGTAGAGCGGCCGTCTAGGAATCGTAAGGTTCCTCCTGGAGGCGTGGCTTAGTGTCGGAAGTGCCCTTGAGCAAGACATTGAACCCCTCTCTGCTCCTCATAAGCAGGTTGATGCCTTACTTTGTGTGTGTGAATGTATGAATTTACTTAAAGGAGTAGTTCACCCCCAAAATGACTTTTTTATATTGATTACTCATGCCATGGAGAGTAGAGTTCAGTAATATTTTTAGTTTTTTGTCACATTCCTAAGACAAACATTTGATTCGAGTAAATTTACCCCCATTGATTCCGGATGGGGACCCATTTCGAAACGGGTCCCCATCCGGAACGAATGGGGGTACATTTATTGTTATCACATTTTTGTCTTAGGAATGCGACAAAAAACTAAAAATATTACTGAACTCTACTCTCCATGGCGTGACTAATCAATAGAAAAAAAGTCATTTTGGGGGTGAACTACTCCTTTAATAACGTGAAAGTTATGCAGTAAATGCACCATTTAGAGGGCCATTCAGTATGAATCAGTGACACCCATATGAACCTATATAGGCTACCTTATAAAAGAAATTGTAAGTGATTTTCTTGTTGTAAGATAGTAAACATTGCTACAGAATAGAGTGTCTGTAGCAACAGGCTAAACAAACTCAGACTCAAATCAGCTTCAGTGTCTCTCTCCTAAATTGGATAAAATGGTATCCCGTCCCGAAAATGCATTTTCTGTTTATTTAAGAGCTGGGAGAGCCCTGTCACTTTTACTGCCAGGGGTTTATGATTTTGGTAAATAAGTTCTGCCTAAGAAGATCTCTGTCTTAGCGTTTTTTAAATCAGCGTATTAAGCTCGTCGCTGTCTAATGCTCGATCGAAGCTCGACTGCTAATAGTTGCTAGGAGACGAAATAACACGGAAACAAAACATCCGTTCCCCATCCAGTCCCATTTAACTGCAGAAGAAATGCGCTCTAGCTCAGCCCCTAGGTTTCGAGAGGCGAAAATGGCCCCACCCGCAAGAATTTGTGCTTTCGTCACAGCGGTCGAAGTACATTTAACAAGGAAGCGAAACCACTGCAAGCTCACACACAGTAAGGGTGTAGAAATCACCGCAAGTAATCGGAGACCGCGCACGGCAGTGTGCACGTGCGCGATCGTCCTCCAAAAACAGGTAAAAACACCAAAATACCTGGCACTGAACTACCAAAAAAGATAAGATGGAGATCTCCCTCTAAGGCAGATATAGAGCTATTTAACACTTATTTTTTTACTGCCATGGACGAGTATTCCCTCATTGTCCCCTTGCCTTCCAGACACGGGGGCGTCTGCGGCAGCAGGACCCAGGGTGATCACCACGGCAGCCATCGACGTCCACCTCCCCACACGGCAAAACCCCGCTCAACCATCAAACCCTCTCCTGGTGGTGGAGGCGCGGGTGGGCAGCGGCGGCGTGAGTGACGCCTCCAGTGGCGTATGGCGCTCCAGTGGCAGCCTGACGGCCCGCCCCCGCAGCGCGAGCACGCTCAGTGTGAGCACCCACACGCTGGTTTCGTCCACAACAGACTGCACGGGAAGCTCCACGCGGGAACTGACCTTGAACTACGGCGGCGGAAGCAGCAGGGGTTCCCATTCCCAAAGCTTTCAGCTCCAGACTCAAAAGATACGTTTGGTGACGTCTCCCACGCGGGACCCAAACGCACACAAATACATTATGAATTAACCACTTATGCCCTATTCCAAAAAAATTGAAAATAGCCGATTTTTTCACTAGTAGTTCACCGTAAAATTACTTAAAAAAAGAAAATTGTCGCATTCTTCAGACAATAATTTGATGACCAGCAGTGGTTCCCTATGGAGACGCAGAGTCTCCTTAAATTATTGGCTTAGGAATGCGACAAAACAAAAACATATATAAACATGAATTCAAGTCTCCAAAAAAAGTCATTTTGGGGGTGAACTATCCCTTTAAGTACTGAGAAATCTTGTTTGAATTTTTTGAAATAGTAATTCATTTTTGTAGGAAACAAAATGGGATATTTACTATATTGATCCATTGACCCAATGATATTTATATTGACCCATAATCGCAAAGATTATGTGTATCCACAAGTTTTCCAGCGTCCCATCATGCATTGCACAGAAGGTGGGCGGGGTGAAGTGTGACGTAATCGTAATCCCGACCGCCATTGACGGAATACCCGGATGCCATTATTCTACAGTAAATATAACGTCGTTGTCGGTTGAAAACCTTGTATGTCCAAAACCGTTCATTTTGCATTTTTTCATTTTAAAAATGATTTAAACTAGTGAAAACAGCCGATCTACAAGCACACAACGCCTCTACTTTTTCTTTACTTTGGGGAGGGGGGGGGGGGGGGGGGGGGGGCTGTGCACTGCTGCAGACTAAATCTCTCACCCACCTCCTGGGCGGTGCCACTGAGCCGATACGCCTGCCACATGTGTAGGTTTTGGATTTAACACAGATGCAGGAAAACACATGATGATTTATATTGTACGCCTGTTTGGCTTGGATCTGATATTTTTCATTGTATGTTAAGTGCCCCTTTAAGAAGATACTGTAGATTCTTACCGTATCTTCGTTGATTGGTCCTGATATTTTAAGATATTATAAGATGGCACAATTTCAGGCTACTTGCTCTGTGTATTATTGGTTGGTTATGGTTTTGACAGTTCAGAAACCTGCCTACAAATGGCATCATCGAGGAGGCTAATAGAAGCTAAACATCCAGCGAGAGAGAGGGAATACAGCCTCTTAGTGCGGGGGCCTTAAGGGGAGCAAATGCTCATTTCGTGCCAATCAGTCTAAAAGCGCCAAATTTTGCACAGATGTAGCCCAGTGCTTGCTCTAATGATTTAGCTAGGGCGCCCGAGTTTGCAAACTTCGGGGTCGCCAGAGCGGCCAAGTCAAGTTGGGCTCCCATCAACGTTCTATACATAGGAAAATACACAGAAAATGTTTTGCTTTAAGTAGGATGTGAGGGGTCTAACTAGGGGTTTGTCATGATTCTGAATCCATTGCAAGCATTTGTTTTGCACAAAAAACATTCCTTGGGCTAAAAATGGTCCCACAATATTGTGAAAAGTGATGACTCATCAATAAACCATCGTTTTGTTAGGCCATTTTTAGCCTAAGGAAGATGGGCTACATCTGTGCAATATGTGGCGCTTTTAGACGGATTTGCACGAAATGAGCATTTGCTCCCCTTAAGGCCCGCACTATCTCTCTTCATGGAAAATAAATCATCAGCAGGTTTCTAAACTGTTCACAGCCTGAGACAGAGTGTGAGTACTGAGTAGACAGATATAATTAGCATTAGTGAGGACCAATTAAATGAAGATAAGGTTCAAAATGGGTGACGTGATCCTTTAAGGAAAACACTGTATAGCCAGTGTATCCAGAGCTGGTATGAAGAGTAGGGATGGGACGATAAGCGATATTATCGTATATCGTGATAAAAAACACTCACGATAATCGTATCGCGGAGATTTTATTTATCGTGATATTGTCCTCCGTCATCCACTGGGATCAATTCACCTTTTATTTGCTGAACTGCATGTCCGGTACCACTTAAACCCTCTATAATTGGTAAAAGGTACTTATAATATACGTATGTACTTGATACAGTCTTTTTTCACTCTATCAAATGTCTTTGCCAAAAAATTGCCGATCTACAAGCTCACAACGCGTCGCGGCGCGTTGTGAGCTTGTAGATATGCTATTTTTTGGCAAATGTTTCGCCCAGGATAATGGATATTGATTATCGCGATAATATTGTAAAGATTTCTTTTGTCAATATGATATGATAGTTTCATATCGTCCCATCCCTAATGAAGTCCACTTCTTGTCAACCAAAGGCCTTTGCACACAGAATCTTTTTTTAACACAAAACTAAAATGGAAAACAAACATGCACATCCCATCAAACCAATTTCGATTCCTGCAGTATAAATTTAAATTAAGCAGAAGACTTTTTTGATGTCTCTCTCAGAAGTGGTTTCCAGAAGATGACAGTATCTGCTTTTACACTTTCTACCTTGAGGCATCCAAGTAAACAAAAATACTAGAATTATAGCACAACATGGACAGCAACTTCCACGGGGACTGGAGTGATGGCGCTAACGTCTTCTCATCAGGAATTCCTATTATGAGTTAAATACTTAACCTAAAGTGAAACGAAACCAGCAAGGGGCCATTATTCACAAACTCAAGCCTGAACTTCTCTAGTATTCCAACTAATACTCTGTGATGGCTTTCTGATGTTTAGAGCAGTGGTTCTCAATCTTTTCGGCCGCGACCCCCACAATAACCATATTTTAACTGGGGACCCTAAGCACTATGAGTTGAGGCATTACATTTTGTATAAAATGGTTCTATTGTGAAAATAGCCGATCTACATGCTCACAACGCCTCGCAACGCTGCGAGTCCTTAAATTGTCACTGTAGAAATGTGCAGATGCCCTCTATACACTTATACTCTATGTTGGTTTGTTTACTGTTTTGTGAGAAAACAATGTTGCACATTAAGTTAATCATCTGGGGACCCCCCAAAATAATTTGGGGACCCACAGGTTGAGAACCACTGGTTTAGAGCACCAAACAGTGCGTGGAAGTGGCTTCTATTCTGTTTGTCTTTCTGACTTGTATGAACAACTTTTTACGCACATTGTACAGATCTCTATCCAAAACGCACAGGGTATACTGTACATTTGACTGGTAGAGCTGTGTCAACCAAGGTTAGTATAGTTATCAATATATAAAATATCCCAAATTGGTCATGTTTTGCAACGTGATGTGAGCTTGTAGATTTTCACAATTTTTGAAAATGTTTGCTTTTTTTAAATAAATTGACTGAATACAGACTAAATGAATTCTCAGATTTTAGTTTGTTTTGTAAACACACAATACAGTATAGTTATGTTTTGTTGCAAATACTAGTTTTTTTTATTTGTATTTATTCTTTCTTAAAGTGTTTTTATTCTACTACTACTTTTAGTTCAGTGAACTATAATAACCTTGGTGCAAACAACAGCCAAGTTCACACCTTTACCTTTCTAGCACTAAATTATGAATGTTTGGGATGAAACCACAGATTTATTTCACAGTATTCTTTTCTCCTGACATTATTGCGACAGTTATGTTTGTGGGTAGATTGACAAGACTGGAGTGCTTGTGTAGCATGAACCTTTAAAGAAGTACAGTACAGTACAGTCTGAATGGCAAGCCAATCCTTTGCACTTTAATGTTTACACTTAATAGGGAGGAACGAGTTGCCAAATGTAGGTGCTGTCATTTGAAAAAGAAAGAAAAAAAGAGAAAAAAATAACATTATTTTAAATGATTGAAAGATTAAGTAAACCGTTGGATAGAAGTGAAGACAAGTACACAACAATCAAATAAAATCTAATCTTACAAAAATCCCATACTAGACTACTGTCATCAGAAATTAAATTTATATTATTCCTATTTGCATATCACGAGACATTTAAATTATTTAGGGTAATTAACATTGAAAGACCTGTCACAACGACTAATTGGTCATGTCATAGTAAATTGTAAGGATAATTAAGTTTCATATAATTAATTGATAAGATAGTAGACTACTGTACCATTTTGTTGCTTGTTAAATGTTTACAAGTGTAATTGTTAAACAGCAATTAAGGCTCCAAGCAAGCAATCAATACAAAAGGAAAATGATGACAGAAGATTTCCTTCCAATCAAATCCCTATGGGGAACTAGATTTGTTTTGTTTTTCGAGCTAGAAACTAAAGACTCACACTGACTTATGCTTAGTTTACACAAAATTCTGTTGTGAGCTTGTCGTTCTGCTATTTTCAGCGCACAATATTGGCTTTCAGCTAAGTGGAGATGCTCAGTTGAAATGACACTGATCCTTGCACACTCTCGGAATGTTCTCAGAATTATTTATATAAAAATAATATTCAAAATAAAAATTAAGATAATGATATTCAACAGTTGGTGCTTTCAACTAGGAAGCAGAACATTCTATATTGGAAACCTTTGTCACGTGACCCAACTCTCCTCGGTCATGTGAATGCAGGCCATGCAGGCTTAGATCATCTTTAGAAATGTTTGCTTCTTCATCTTTCGGCTAATCTGGTTACGTTTTCTGTTCTTCCTCTTCTTCTGTGAATCACTGCATCCATTAGGCCCATATAGAACCTCACCCTCCGCTGCATACTGTTGTGCTCCGAGATGAGGTCCTACCGGGGTATCCCCGGGCTGGGGTAGAATGCCTCCACGGTGAGGTAGAAAACACATGAAACAACCGCTTAAATCTCTAGTTTTGTAATGTTTTCCCATTCAACCGGAACTCCCCCGGCGGCAGTTGCCAGTACTGCTCCTTATTCTGCTACCATGCGAAGGATGCAGTACTGGCACCTGCCGCCGGGGGCTTTTCCGAATTTAATGAAACTAAATAAGCGTTTTAAAACGTTTTCCCAACGCCATAGTGCATGTTTTATGTACCGTGGGATGGTAAACCATAGTCTGGGAGCGTGGAACTACCTTTACTTTTTGGATACAATTTCGGGAAAAGTGTTTTCTACCTCACCGTGGAGGCATTCTACCCCAGCCCGGGGATACCTCATCTCGGAGCACAACAGTATGCAGCGGAGGGTGAGGTTCTATATGCGGCTATGCATCCATAAACCTCCTATTTGTCCTTCCTCTTCTCCTCTTACCTTGCTCAGTTTTCAGTTCAGTTCAGTTTAGATCAGATCAGGGGTCTTCAACAGGGGGTCCTCCAAATGTTTGAGTGATAGAAACTTTTTTTTTATCCTTTTTTATATTAACCACTTGAACCCTAGCGTCCATATTCAGAGAACTTTAGCCAAAAATAGCTGATCTACAAGCTCACAACGCCTCGCGCTGCGAGGGGGGGGGGGCTGTAATATACACACACACACTGGCCTGATTGGCTGAACCACAGTTACTGGCGGCTTTACCCAGGCTTCTCTTCTTGAAATGCCTGGATCCCGAGGCTAGCAGAAAGGCTGCTTGGGGCTCGGGTTGCTACGGCGATCAATTTCCCATATTAGGGATATCTACTGGCATCGGCATCCCTGATTGGCCAACCCAACTTGGCGGTTTGGCGCTGTACCGATATAAGTGTTGGCACGGGCAACGGTACTCCATTACTTCCGGAGCAAGATGAGGATGCCCTTCCTGTCTAATTCTGCATTTTCTGTCTGCAGACTTGTAAGTCGCTGTGGATAAATTCTCCATTTTGTCCCTGGTTTGTCACACTTGCTTGATAGGGCCCCTGTACCGCCAAGACAAAGGCCTTGGACAACCCGACTCCATTCTTCCACGGAGCAAGACGCGGAGATTCCATTTTAGTCATACGTTTGGTCCACATTACGCGTGTCAAATGTTGAAGTGGATGGTGCATCTTAAAGGAGGGCCAAAGCGAGCGTGTCACGCTGCAGTGACAGTTGGCCACAAGGTCTTCTCCTTCGGGGGTTTCTGTACGATGAAGACGTATCGCTATGACAGAGGACACATCCACGTTCACGTCTTCAACGGCGTATCCCTGAGATGGACCAAACTGCCCCCAGTGACGAGCCGAGGGACGTCCAGGGGGCGCTCTCATCCACCGTGTACACTGACCACCGGAAGCAGAGGAGGAGAACTCCCCCTGGACGTTCCCTCTATGCGCTACGGTCACACGGCTGCACTGACGGAGGACATCATCTACATCTGGGGCGGGATCGTGGACAGCGAGGTGGAGGAGTACTGCAACGTGCTTTACGCTTTCGACCTCGACACACACGGGTGGTTCAAGCCCAGGATCTCCGGGACTGTTCCCGAGACGAGGCGCAACCACTCTGCTTGCGTCTCGGGGAGGGTCATGTATATCTTTGGAGGATTCAATGAGCGGACTGGATATACTAACAACATCTACAAGTTGGACACCACGACAATGGTCTGGTCTTTAATTAACACCAGGGGAACACCGTCGCCTGTTTCGGAATGTCACTCTACCACCATCATCGGGACAAAGGTGTTTGTGTTTGGAGGCCAAGCGAGCAACATCTACTGCAACATCAGAGTGTTTGACACAGAGACCAACAGCTGGCTGAGCACGCCTTCTGCACAGATTCTCCCAGAAGGACGCGAGTGTCACTCAGCCTTTGCCCACAACGGAGAGCTGTACATATTCGGTGGCCAGAATTGTCATCTGCACGAGATCTTCAACGACCTGTGGAAATTCAATCCAGAGACCTTCTCCTGGAAGAACGTTGAGCCCAAGGGGGAAGGGCCGTGCTCATGGATGTATCGGATGTGCTGTTGCATGGTGGGAGATCGTATCATCCTCTTTGGGGGGAACACAGATGATCTGTACGTCTTAGACCTAAGTCCTAGTTTGAAGGCGTTATGCAAGCTTGCAGTTATACAGTACGGTCTGCAGCGGTCAGAACTCCCACATGACATCAGGTGGGAACTGGCGGCCATGACTACCAACAGCAACAGAAGAAATAACATGGCTACCAACAGCAACAGAAGATATTACATGCGAAGAAGAAAAAAGAAAAAGATAACAATAGATAATAGTAGAGAAGTTACAGGGAACGGGACAGAAGAAAAGGAGAGACGAGGATATCGGCAACCTTCAAAAGTAGGGTGACCATATTTACAAGCACCCAACGGGGACCAGGGGTTTTATTTTATATTTCTTGATTAACAAGACAAATGGCAAAATCATTCCATGCATATTAATATTTATTATAATTACAAAACCCAAATATATAGTACATCTTAAGACAGAAAAAACACCTATTTCAAAGGCATTGATTGGACTTGTCAACTACAAGTAAGGCAGGATTCTCATTGACATAGATATCTTGTAGGTACAGTATTACTGTAAGTAGTTATTGTACATTTTTGTTAAGGCAGGATTCTCATTCACATACTGTAGATAGATATCTTGCAGATATTGCTGTAAGTAATTGTTGTATCAGCAAAGTGTTTCAACTTGATTTTCAAGTGGTCACTTCTTCAAAGCCTTAGTCATCTCTGGAACAGCCTAAAATTGAGAACATAGACAAAAATAAAATAACGCATGTTTTCCTTTAAAGATTTTTTTAAATATAAGTATAAAATAAAATAGAGGTGCAACAAAAAAAAGTCGAAATAATCGATAGTTTTATGTTGTGTCTGTCATCAGTGCTGATGGAGTCTGACATGTTTTTGACAGGTGCGATTTTTGTTACTTAGGCGCGTTTTTCTTCACAACGTTTTCTTGACAATGTTAACATTTTGATGCTGGGTTCGTTGATTACCTGGTATCCTACCGTTTCAATTACAGATTATTATTTTGATAGCAGTGGTTTCTCAAACTTGGGGTCGGGACCCCAAGTGGGGTCCCCAAATTATTTAGTGGGGTCCCCTGATGATTAGCTTAATGTAATGTTGTTTCTCACTCAATGGTAAACACACAGTATAAGTGTATACATGGTATCTGCACATTTATAAAGTGACAATTTAAGGACTTTCAAGACTGTTTTAATACCAAACTGGACAAACTGTCAAATATTAACTAAGCAAGAGGCGGTCATTGTGAAAATAGCCGATCTACATGCTCACAACGCCTCACATTGCGAGGCGTTGTGAGCATGTAGATCTGCTATTATCACAACATTTATCTGTGGAACCGAGTCACATTAAATGTAATACCTACAATTCCAAGTGCTTGTCAGGGTGGGGGTCCCCAGTTCAAATATGTTTATTTTGGGGCTCACAGCCTAAAAAGGTTTGAGAACCCCTGGTATATTGATTAGACTGAAGCTAGGTTCTTGGTTTACATGTGATCCTAGTTTACTGAGTCTCTCACACTGTCTCTCTGCATTAATGTATGTGATTACCTTGCTTATTGTAAGTCACTCTGATTAAGAGCATCTGCTAAATTGACATCAGTGCTGACGGAGGAAAACGTGTGTTTGACTCCATACATGTGCGGTAGTCCACCGACCATACAAACTCGCCTGTCACCACCAATCATATGTCCATATTTTAGTCCATATTTTAGTCATGTGATCAAGCATGTTTCATAGTATTAATCAAGAAGTAATCGATCACGAGAAAATTATTGATAGCTGGCATTCCTAAAATGATGATGTTTTCATTTTGTGAAGAAAAAAGAAAAAAGCTCCAACCCGTCTTTTCCATATAGTGAGCAGTTAACATTGATTGGATTGTAATGCAGTTATGTGAGACGGGGTAAAGTGATAACCAGCGCACCACAGATCTGCAACCTGCTACCTATTACTATTACAGACATCACTTCAGTGGAGTTTACTAAAAGACCAGTGCACGCCATGGACAAGATCAATCATTCATGAGCCACAGTCAAACAAATGGACCGCGCTGCTAGGATTACACTACACACTAATGAACGGAGACCTTTTGATGGAAGGAGTGTTCGCCAAACGCTGGCTGGCACACTGATCTGTCCCTGCCACCTCTCTGTATTCATGTCCCAACTGAAGCCTAACGCTCCCCAGCTCAACAAAGCATGTAAATGAAGAGACAAAAACTAAATCAACGTGGAATCTAACACCAGCCACTCCGTGTTGAGCAGCTGTTAAGCTTCGCCTCCGCGTTTGCTCTGTGGCACAGTGCTCGTGGAGTGATTATTAAAAAAGTCATCCAAACATAATAGTGTATGTACAGCAGGGGTCTTCAACAGGGGGTATGAGACCCCTAGGGGATCCTCAGAGTTACTACAGGGGGTCCTTCAAATCTCTGTGTGATAGAAACTCAATTTTTTATATTAACCCTAGCGTCCATATTCTGATAACTTTAGCCAAAAATAGAAGATCTACAAGCTCTCTCGTGAGAAAAAGAGATTGGCTATTTTTGACAAAGAGAGTAAAAGGTCAAGTTTATTAGGCAATGAGGTTCAAGTGGTTGAATATCTGAAAACACAAATTGGCATGAATCCAAAATACACAGATGATTGGAATCTATGAACAGGTTGTGGGGGTCCCTGGCTCATCTCTCTCTCAACTAAGGCGTGAAAACGTTGAAGACCGCTGATGTACAGCATTCTACACGTTTGCTACTAATTGCATCCATAACATGCATACTGCCTTCAAAAGGAACTATGAACTATATGTGTCATGTTGCTTACCCTGTTGCAGAAAGTTAGCCATTTTCCTGTCACTTCCATAAGAAGCTGTGTTCACAGAAAGGAAGAGTACTTTGTCCTGTCCAGAGAACTTCTTACTAAGCATACAAGAGTGTTTGTTGACACCCACAACGCTCAAACCTATCAGATGATGTGTCATCTGCGTCATTAGCACTAATGGCCAAGCTGAAACAATGGTAACTTATCATGGTTACGGTAAAGATTAATCGCCAGGTGGTAAATGACCGGGTTGCCAGACACAGCCAGGAGGATCAAACATTGATGAGTGGCGCTCCTCTCCAAAACAGAACTATTTTCAGTTTGAAGCGCCCAGGGTGCTTCACCAAAAACAGGGCAATAAGCAATACTTACATTTACATTAAGACAGGGGTCCTCAACCTTTTCAGGCCGCGACCCCCAAAATAATCATATTGTAACTGGGGACCCCCCCACCCTGACGAGCACTAAGAGTTGTGGCAATACATTTTGTATAAGATGGTTCTATTGTGAAAATTGCAGATCGATCGTCTATTTTCACAATTTCTGTCTCTAATTTCTGTCTTTCTGTCTCTAATATTTGATCAATTTGGCCAATGTTTAATTTGTCATTTTAGAGGTTTTAAAAAGTCCTTAAATTGTCACTTTAGAAATGTGCATATACCCTCTATACACTTAAACTTTGTTAGTGTGTTTACTGTTGAGTGAGAAAACAATGTTTCACATTAAGCTAATCATCTGGGGACCCCCCTAGGGGTCCCGACCCACGGGTTGGGAACCAAATTAAGATATTTGTGAATGTATTCTTTTCTTTTCATTAGTAGTTTTTATAAAAATCCATGTCATCTACAATAGAGATTACCTCGATTCTATATAACCTTTTAACTCACAGATAAACTACTAATGACAGGTGAGGCCTAAATCATTCATATGGACTGAATTTGTCGATCTATATCATGCAGAGCCAGTTTGGTGAAGTGACACCGAGCGGTCCTTCAGAAGACGCGGGACGGGGCCTAAATTGCTTTCGGGAACTCTCCAGTGACGTGGGAGACGGTGGCTGTCACGCACCGCGAATTAACAGTGACCATTATTACAGGCTTCTCTCAATAATTGAAGTGTTTTAATAAGGGCTCGCAGGGAGTCACTTTAAGTGCATTAACATTACATGACCATTGTTTTCATTCCTATTCATTGATGGCAAGGCGTCCTACATGTCATTAACCACTTAAGCCCTGATTTATATTTTGTCGTTCGACGAATAGCAAAAACTGACAGTCTACAAGCTTTAGATATGCTATTCATAGGAATATTTTAGCACAATCTTTGCTTACATGCCCAAAAATAGGCATGCCAGCCAGGTTATCCTGTACTGTACAGTATAGAGGTACTCTCAGTGCTGTGTTCTACCTATAACGCACATATACGGCGTCTGCTGTCGAAAAAAAATATATATGAATAGCGTCTGCTCTCGTGAACCTTTCAAAGTAGTGTATTTGATAGGCATTATGCACTGGCGTATATGCCCTGGCCACACGAATAGCCACGGATCATAGATTATAGTATGCCCTCAAAAAAAGTCTAGAACACACCACTGGGTACTCTGTTGCCGCTTTGCTCGCAGTCGCAGCCACCTATGTTTATATTGACATGCCTGATACCTGCTGCCAAACAATGTCTCACTTTCTGTATATGCCTACTGTATATCTGTTACTGTACTATTAATCCTCAAGTATACATCCGATACATCTGCAGCTATTTTTAACCTCATATAATTCAGTATCTGATAAAAAAATATATTTTCATTAGCTGCTAATTTAACTGCCTCATGAATTGCTCTTTCATATCTATCCTGTTCGTAGTAGGCCTACATGTATATATTTCCCTCTACTCATATCAGTAGCTGAATCTGACCCGTTTTCTTGTTCTTTCCTTACATTTCTATTCATCTTACCTTTCCTGAAAACTACAAATGATAGAGCTTGTATGAAAAATAATTTCACACACTTCTTTACACCTGTAAAGCTGTGATGAGACAATAACTTTGAAGTTGAAGTGAGTATAAAGTTGCTCTCTGCCTCTCACACGTGGCTCACCTTGAACAGATCGGCCACCAGACCGTAGTCAGCCACTTGGAAGATAGGAGCCTCTGGGTCCTTGTTAATGGCAACGATTGTCTGCAAGAGAATAAGAGAATATCACATCTCTGTGTCAGAACATAATAGAAATGTGTGTCACAGTGAAATGGATCTCCGCCGTGAGCTGCTGTTCTGCAAGCATTTCTTTGTTCACCGTCTTGTTCATGGCATTTACTCCAAAACGTGCACTTGTGCAAGTGCTCTGGATAAATGATAGAGGTGGATGAATGGATAGAGGTGTGCATTGGCCCGATTCAATAAGATTGTGATTTGCCATGTAACGGTTCGATTCGATACTGCGATGCATCACACTTTTCCATATTACTGCAAGCAGTCAGATATACTGAACAATACATTTTATTAAGAATTATATTATAATAATATATACAGTATTATAATTATATAATTATTATCGATTATCTATTATGACGACCTTTGCTGCATGACACTCCCCGTCTCTCTCGCCATTTCCTGTCCACCTACTGTACCATCAATAAAGGCAGAAAAGCCCCACATAATATATTTAAAATAATAATAATAATAATAATAACAATAATAATCAAGCATGGACGAATTGTGATGCATTGCTGAATGGATTTTTTTTTTTTACACCACTACTATATTGTACAACATTGTTAGGCAAAAGGTGCCTAACATAATTGCGACCGTCAGGGAGCAGTTTACTATGAAAACCTCCACCGGCCGTCCGTCCGTCCGTCGGTCGGTCGGTCGGTCGGTCGGTCACACGTCACACGTCACACCTTTGCCCTGCTCATATCTCCGCATCAGTATATAGGGCTTGTTTGTTTATTGTATGACATCACGCCACATCATCAGCTGTGGACTCTGTGATGTCATCGTATCGCATCAGTATATAGGGCTTGTTTGTTTATTGTATGACATCACGCCACATCATCAGCTGTGGACTCTGTGATGTCATCGTATCTCCATATATGGCCATCTCCGTATATGGAGATATAAGTCGTCCATGCCCAAGTATGGGCTGGTGAGGTCAGACTTTGTGTGATGCGTAGGTTATCTCCATATATGGAGATTCAACATTCCAGGCAATGCTCTCTTCCCTGGTGAGAATTGCCCCTTTATATAGGGCTTGTTTGTGTATTGTATGACATCACGCCACATCATCAGCTGTGGACTCTGTGATGTCATCGTATCTCCATATATGGCCATCTCCGTATATGGATATATAAGTCGTCCATGCCCAAGTATGGGCTGGTGAGGTCAGACTTTGTGTGATGCGTAGGTTATCTCCATATATGGAGATTCAACATTCCAGGTGTAACTATGGCTACCCGTATGACGTGAGAGGTGGAGGTTGTGATATTTGTGGAGATAAGCGACCAACGGTCGCTTATCTCCCGATTAGGGAGTCTTACTGGTCTATATTACAAGAGCACAAAGTTACATTTCAATGAGCGTCCTTCCACATGCCAGCTGGATTATGAACTAACAAGACAGGCTCTAATAGCGGCTTGTCTTTCCTGCTGATCTCAGGGCCTTTTCACCTATAGACCCTTTTAAACAACTCAAACTAAGACCTCTTCAAGTGGACCAGGAAGTGGATCAGTCATCCCCCATATTTGAGCAAAGTCACAGCCCAGTCCAACCTCCATTGACAACCAGTTTAGAATTAAAGTCACAAATATCTCAAAAAGTATGAAACATATTAGTGTGTTCCATCAATTGTATCCAGCATGCATAATGTGCTTCAGAGAGAATTCTATTTTACATCATATAAGTCCTTCAAAGTAAAAGGTTTACACACAAAAAGTTAAAAACGTTTCATCCCTATTCAAACCCGAAATAACTGCATTGGGATCACTTTGATATCCGATCTGTGATCATAGAATTAGCTCAGCAAACACGTGTCAATAAGACATAAGTCTTATTAATTATTAATTATTACGTTTGATTAATCGATATCTTTAACATCCTAAAATGTGACCCACTCGGACGGGGATTAAAATAGTTGAACTCTTGGACCCAGCTAGGTGATGTTTGTGTTTGATTCCTAAAAGAGTTTGCTTGTATCAGAAGGAATTTGGTGTTGGCTTCTCCTTCCTCTCAATCAGCTACTGCAACTCCCACTCCCCACGGCTTCAGAAGTCAAAATATTTATACTCCTCTGTCCTTCTCTTAACCTCTCTTCTTATCTCTCTGTCCTTCTCTTAACCTCTCTTCTTACTCGCTGCCTCTCTCGCTCATTCTGCTCATCATCAACCAAACAACCCAACGCACCTAAATAGAGGTTCCCAACCTTTTCTGGATCAGGGCCCACTTGAAAATCTTTTTTTAATAATATTTTTATGTGCTTTTTCTGGAAACTGTAATGTGTGTTCTTTTCTTTCAAAATCTTTATCCCACGATTTTGTAACCCATTTTCACCCAGTGCCAATAAGCCCTTTTGCAAATCCCGCCCCATTCTGCCCTGTTACTATGATAGGACATTTGACCCTGGGCAGATTGTTTTTATAGTGGCAGTGAATGGGATTTTTTTTTCCCTTCATAGCCTCATTACAGCTATATAAAGTACCAAAGGAAAAACATCTAGGTGATATTAATAAAAAGGGAAGACAAAGGTACAGTAGTTACATTGCAAAACAGGGGGTTTACCCGAAAATATATGTTTTAATTTGTTTAATCCCAGTGGGACAGAATCCTCTTTGCAGATTCTTTTATAGTGGTAGTGGATGGGATTTTTTTTCCCTTCATAGCCTCATTACAGCTATATAAAGTACCACAAAAAACACATCTACGTGATATTAATAAAAAGGGAAGAAAAAGGTACAGTAATTACATAGCAAAACAGTAGTTTTCCCCCCGAAAATAAATGTTTTAATTAGTTTAATCCTCTGGATCAGAAAGAGAATAGACCGTGCATTGCATCCTGGGTAGGAAGAGGACAGAACTATAATCCTAACCTCACATAATAGGCTGGCTTTTCGTAATTCTGCCCATTTAAAATATATGTACCCAATCGTGACTCTTAGACCATTGATATGGTCCATGTGAACTAGTTTGTTGAAGCTTATTCATTATGATGAGCGAGATCACGGCCGAGATCGCGGCCGTACCGGGCGATCGCCGTGTCGCGCACTGCGGACAGTTTTGAAAGCCACATTTAACATTCTCCACTGCACAAACTCCACCCCCGATAGCAAAAAGTGAATGTTTTTTTCTGGTTGGCCAGTCATGGAGTCTCAGGGACCAATCAGAAGGCTGACAAACGGTCTATTGCCTATGTAATCCTGGGCTCTATCTGCCGCGCCTGGGGAGACAACAGACCGACCTCATGCTTCCTTCTATGCATGAGGAGTCCAAGTTGCTTCTTTTCACCTGACAGTGGGGATTTCCCCGGTTTGAACGTAGCGCGTGGAGGGAACACGTTATTTCAACCAGTTCCTTTCCCCTCCATCAGGCGCCCTGGCTGGCCAGGGGGAGGCAGTGTAGAGACCAGGATTAATTTGTGTTCTTATCACTACACATCCTCCTTGCTGTTGAGGTGCATTGTGTGGTAGCGCTGTGTGCCTCATGTTCCGCCATACGACGGTGTCACGTGGTAAATAGCTGATCTACCAGGTGCCGTGAGCTTGTACATTGGTTGCTGTTTTGCAGAGTGACACCAGAGAACAACAGGGTACGGTATATAATCAAGCCAAAACCAAGCTCGGTTGACTGCCATGGCTGCCGATATGTAACTTGCGTCCTGTTTATTATTATTAGGGGCGGAGCTGAAATCATTGCCTGATGACACACTGTAGTTATCAATGGCTTACGGGTACAGTGCGGGAACAGAGTATCACAGTGGTCACGGATCCTGTCTCACATTACAAGTCTTAAGGGCCATTACCACTGAACACTAGAACTATAAAGATATAGTTTTAAAAATCGTTCTAACTCAAGTGGATGGCAGCCAGGGGTCACACCAACTAGGCTATATAAAATATACAATGGTGAACAATATAGTTATAGTGCTCAGTGTCAATGGCACTTACAAATCAAAATCTTTGTAAACGTACTTGGTTACTTCCCACCACTGACTGACTGTATGACAGGATGCATTCACAGCACAGATCAAATGAACCCCACGCACAATAAGCAGCAATCTTATGATGAACGCAACTTCTTTTTTCAAGTGGGCAAAAGTGATTCATGGCATCAAACAGCTGGATATAAATCTCATAGAAAACCTAATATACAGGCAGGGGTGGGGGTGACAGATTCAGAACACCCCAACACACACACACACACACACACACACACACACACACACACACACACACACACACACACACACACACACACACACACACACACACACACACACACACACACACACACACACACACACACACACACACACACACACACACACACACACGGTACAGAGTACAGAAGCTGTGAAGCAGAGGGGATAAAACACAGAATGAATTATACATGTTAGTTTAAAAAGCTTCTCAGGTTCTCTGTTCTGAAACATTCTTCTTAAGTGCACTGGATTACAACGGCTCTGAATCCACTCAGGACACCGTTGTCATGGCTACTGATTCTTTTCTTTTTTTCCCCTACATTTACATTTTTTACAAAGCCTTTTTCGTCGGGTGTTGGGTGCCCTCCATTACTTGTGACACTAGAAAAAAGTGGGTCGTCGACTACTGGAAAATAGTTGTGCTGCGAAAATAGCAGATCCACAAGTGAGCTTGTAAATCTTCTTGTGTTCATATAGGATGAAGTATACATTGGGCTTAAATGTAAATGTCCGGGCAAAGACTGACTGACATGAATTATTTTTACAGTTTAATGCAAGAAGAAGCAAGTGATAATTAATGGTGAGCTCATTGTTGAGAAGTAAATCCCAACAGGGTGATTGGAACCTGAGGTGGGGTGGGGGGGTCCCAATGAATCACCCTGAAGAACCCATTTATCAGCTTCAGTTTTATAGTGTTCTCCTCCCAATTTAGTTTCACCTCCATCAATATCAGTTGTTTATCTTGTATCCTGTATAAAATCTCTCCTGATTGGATAAAATCCTGGGCATTTATTTGCTGTTATTTGCCGCCACGGCCCGAGGAACACGAAAAAATGCTACTGTCTCTCTCCGCCAAGGACCGAGGAACCCGAAGATTTATATGCTCTGATTGCTATAAAAGAATTAAAAGTATAATCACATTGCATTTCCAGTTTCCGCCGGATACGGTTTGGTCTGGAGCAGAAACAGAGCTCCGCTACCGTTAGCTTTTCATGTAAACACGGCCAGACCTATCTCGGCGATGGAAGCATCTATTTTTCAATGGGATGTTTTTGTTTGAAAGCTGTGATCTGGTGTACACACACCTGGTGCCTGATCCGTGCATAGATTGTGCATGATGGGCACGCACGTGCCCACGTTAAAGGGTAAGGACAACGTGGCAGACAATCCTGAAAGTCGATGTTTTTAAATAGCAGTAAATAAGTTAACGAGCTGAGGAGACAGGGAAGCCCTAGTTACTGAACAAACACTCACAACCTACTGTATAGCAATGGTTAATGGTGGGATATTACTGGAAGGATGAGTGGACTTTCAGTGGCAACTGTCTGTTCTATTTAAAAAAGAAATGTGAAAGTTACATGTCATTGTTTGTTTTAATGTTACATTGAGTACATGCCAGTCAGAGCTCCACTAGTCATGTAATAAACACGATGATGTGACTGAAACCACCCCGTCTGAGTGGCATAAAAAGAATGTCAATCTACAGTACCTTGTGTTTTATCGTTTATCGTGATAAAAAACACTCACGATAATCGTATCGTGGAGATTTAATTTATCGTGATATCGTCCTCTGTCATGCACTGGGATCAATTCACCTTATATATCAACTGTCTTTACCAAATAATAATAATAATAATAATGATAGATCTGCTATTTTTTGGCAAATGTTCTGGCCCAGGATAATGGGTTTTGATTGCCGTGATAATATCTCGATTTCTTTTGTCACAATAATCGTGATATGAAGTTTTCATATCGTCCCATCCCTATTTTTTTTTAGATCGGCTATTCTTGAAAAGCCTAAGTATGAAATAGGGTTAAAGTGGTTAAACTGATTTTGATGCTACATTAACCAACTTCGCTGTGGGGACAACCCTGGAACCCCCTTCGAGGACCCCTGGGGGTCCCCGGAACCCACTTTTGAGAAGCCACTGCGCTAGTTCATCATGTGAGAGACATGAAAGAGGGGACAGGAACAACCCTCCCTTCCTCCCCCCCTCCCGGGGACGATGAGCGACATTAACTGCACTGAATAAAATAATCAACACCAAAATTAACTTAGCGATCCGACGCACGGCGCCCAAAACTCCATGTAGTTATGCATGACTCGTTGCAGTCTCAATTAGCATGTGTGTCCGAGGAGAAAGCACGCGTCCACGGGGAGATGATTCTACACATTTTACATTTTCCAACATCCTCGACATCCTGAGACTCCACTGTTCGCAATTACATTCCACTGAAATGAGTGGAATGTCATTAAATTTACATATTTTTACCCTGACAACCTGAATTTATGAAAAATATTTTCAAATAACACAGAGCAATTTTTGTGGGTCACGGCTCAAGTAAAAATCCCATTTTCTTTTCCTACATTTAAAAAAATATATATCTATATTTCAAAAGTTTAAAAATATATTATATTATTATTTTATACATTTTAAAAACAAAAAAACAAACAAATCTAAAAAATACCATTCAAATAAAAAATATATACTTAATTAGTAGTGAAAATAGACGATCTACAAGCTCACAAGCGACACGTTGTGAGCTTGTAGATCTGCTATATTAACTTGTTTGGGTCCCGGGCAAATGTCTAATTTCTCTTTTGGGTCACAGGCTATTGTTTGGGAACCACATTTGATTACCTTGCTTATAGTACATTCTAAAATATGCAGTAAAAAAATGCTGGCTCTGTCCTTTAAATGTATGAAGGTTGACATGCACAGTACATGTACTTTGAAGCTGCGAATGTACTGTAATTAACCACATGAACACTACCGTCCCTACCCTGGGGCTAATATTCTGCAAATATAGCCAATCTACAGTAGTTCTGCTATTGTCGGTCAAGAGATTTGGTGGACAGAGGAAAAAAATCAAACCTCGGTTCGAAGTGGAGCGGTGAATTTGAGCAGCTGTACCCTATGTGAGTGAGTGAGTGAGTGTAAACTGTGCCTGTGAGTGAGTGGTGAGTGTGCCTGGCCTGCACAAAACAGCGCCCCTCCTTTAACTAGTGTGTTGTGTGTGGCCACTCAAGGTATTGCCCAGGCTACGGACACGGCCAGCCAGCCAGCCACCCAGCCAGCCACCCAGCCACCCACCCACATACCCACGGATATACCTGTTCATTGGGAGCGCTTTCACCGCTCCAAAAAGGAGGGAACCAACCTAGGCAGAGCCCTATAGGACATCGGTCAGGTTGTAGTCTAGGAGAAAGTGGTTTTATATTTCTATTTGGAATGTGAAGAATCTTACCTTGCTGTCCTTCATTCCAGCCAAATGCTGAATAGCTCCTGATATGCCAACTGCAATGTACAGCTCCTATAAACAACACAAACACATGAAACCATCACCAAAGCTCTAAAAATAGCTTAAAAAATAAGAAATACATCATTTGGAAGTTGATCACAGGATACAGCAACATGACTGGCATTGACAGTTAAAATCTGTGGTAAAGTAATATCACGGTAAATAGAACATTTAGAGTAGGCCTACTTTAAACCCACCAGACCAAATGTTAAGAAAAGTATTGATGATGGTGATGCAAGTGATATTGTTTCGTTAAAATAAGTGTAAAATAGCTCTATATTGATTGTCTATAGCAATGTATCATTATTTATATGGCAGGGGTCAGAGATACATACTGTATATATGTATATACATACTGTATCTCTTCGGACAGTCTATTGATCATTCAGTCCTACCAACTTCATGAAACAAAAATAAATCTGTTCATGTTATTTTGTTCACAGACAGACCGACAGACAGACAGACGATATTTCACCCACACTTTTACATCTGTAAACTTGTGATGTGGCAAAGCAGTTTAATCTGAATCTGAGCCATTATGTAAGACACATTAAAATGTTTCACACAGATGTGTAAATGTACCGGTACTTTGGAGATGTGCAAGTCATTAACCACATGAAGCTAGCGCAGTGGTGTAAAGTAACTAGTACATTTACATACGTACTGTACTTAGGTACAGTTTTGAGGTATTTATACTTTACTTGAGTACTTCCAGTTTTCAGTACTTTTCAGTACTACTACTACCAGTAAGACTCCCTAATCGGGAGATAAGCGACCATCCGGTCGCAGCGTGATTTTAGGTCAAAATTTGTCGGAGCAGTGTCCAAAAATTTGTTTGAAAAAATCGGCCTGATGGTGGCGCTATATGGGAGAGATCCATGGTGATGACATGAGTGTAGACATACTGTGTACCGATTTGCGTGATTTTAGGGCAAAATCTGTAGGAGCAGTTTCCAAAAATGTGTTTGAAAAAATCGGTCTGATGGTGGCGCTAAATGGGACAGATCCATGTTGATGACATGAGTGTAGACATACTGTGTACCGATTTGCGTGAATTTTGGAGAAGAATTGTAGGTGCTGTGTCTAATGTCTATAAATGTGTTTAGCAAGAACCGGCCTCATGGTGGCGCTAGAAGAGGGTCATGTGAGAATTGATGGGTTGTGGTTGTGGTTTGGTAGTAGGCAAGGAGTGTGTGTGCAGAATTTGGCATGGATCCGGGCAACGGTTGCGGAGATATGAGCAGGGGGAAAGTGTGACGTGTGATGTGTGACAGACAGACAGACAGACAGACAGACAGACAGACAGACAGACAGACAGCTGGTCGAGGTTTTAGTAAATGCGACCTGACGGTCGCAACAAGCTAATTTTGTACTTTTACTCCAATACAATATTTGAAAACTTTAGTTACTAGTTACTTTGCAGATATCATTTCAATGATTATATTATATTGTAGTAAAACATCAGAGTACTTTTTTCCACCACTGACCTAGCGTCACTATTCTGGGGCAAACATTCACAGAGCAACTCAGACCCTCTAGGGGTCTAGGACTCTGAAGTGGTTCCTCATGAACCCTAGCGTCCCTATATTCTGCCATTCTGAATCTGAGCTTTTATGTAACACACATTACAATGTTTCACAAGATGAATAGTCTCCACTCTAGTAGATCTCATGGCTGTTTAGCAGTTTTACAAATAAAGAAAGTATCTCTATTAGGGCTGTCACGATTATGACATTTTACATGACGATTAATTGCCACTCAAATAATTGCGATTAACAATTTAATTGTGTTTTTGTCGTTGACAATTACATTTCTGTTTGGCTTTTAGGCTTTTAAGTTGCACATGGTAGATATGACACATAACCTAAATATACAAAGAAAATACTGACTTAGTTTATACTTAAAAAAGAACATTGATTGGAAATACACAATTTTTGATTACGACGATTATGAAAAATAATTGCGATTATGTCAAATAATCACGATTAGACGATTATGTAATAATTGTTACAGCCCTACTCTCTATGCATCATTTGTTCAAACTAATGATCTAGGGTGAATTTGGGCTGGGAAATGGGTGTTTACCTAAAATCCAAAACTAATAAACCCAGTTAAAAAGGTTCAAAGTGACAGGTTTTGGTTCAAACAAAACCTTTTTTGTTGTTGTTCAAGTTCAAGTTCTATATTGTGATAATAATCAGTGCTATAGTGTTCATTCAGTAACAGGACTCTCCCCATCGCTCCAGCTCTTTATCCAACCCAAAATACATTTCTAAGTTGGTTACAAATTTCATCCAAACAGGTAAGACCACAAATGACATCACAAAGAAGAATCAACTTGTGTTCCAGTTTTGTCTTCTTATGAATAGTTTTTTTTTTCTTCTTTTTTTTCAATCACCAATTTCACTTGTTTATCCTGTATGAATTCCATCTCCAGATTGGATTACATTGGTATCCCGTTTTCCGACCTGAAAATGTATTTTATGTGTATTTTACGTGCATGCCAGAGAGATAGAGAGAGTATCGTGGAGATTTAATTTATCGTGATATCGTCCTCCGTCATGCACTGGGATCAATTCACCTTTTATTTGCCGAGCTGCATATCCGTCTTATACCCTCTATAATTGGTAAAAGGTACTTATAATATACGTACTTGATACAGTCTTTTTTTACACTCTTTATGCAATGTCTTTGCCAAACAATTGCGAGATCGGCTATTGTTCCACCCCAGGATTGGCAAATGTTCTACACCAGGATAATGGATTTTGATTATCGTGATAATATCGTAAATCGCGATTTCTTTTGTCATAATAATCGTGATGTGAAATTTTCATATCGTCCCATCCCTATAGCAATGACTACTTCAGGAATATAGACCTTTTTTTCCCACATTTTAACCCCCAAAAATATCACTTACAGCACCATTAAAATAAGATCCCCCCCACCCACCCTAACCACGACAAGCTGCCCCTGCAAACCCTGTGTGACAGTGAACCCCTACAACGTTCCCGACATGATCCGACCACAAAAACCACACGGCATGTCTGACCGACCACCGCGACACAATGCGAGACGACCGGCTAACCCCTGGCACCCGCCAGGATCGGCGGGGCCGACCAGGATCTCGGGGTGTCTGCCAGCGTGTGCCGGGACCCTGGCTGGCAACATCTCCATCCCGGCGGGGGTCCCGGGGGAGTCGCACATCAATTGCTCTCAGCTAAATGCACTCACATTATGAATATTTCAGTACGATTTAATGTTTCAGCCGCGGCCCCAGAGGAGCAGAGCATCAATTTGTGAACACAGTTCTCCCAGAGTTAAAAGCCAGCCTGGATAATACAGTATGAAAGGCGCTGTCAATCCAGGGGGCCTTTTTTTCACTTGAGGGATGAGGGGTGGGGGGGGGGGGGGGGCTCTCTTTACCTCTGGTACCAGTTACATACAAACAGCTTCTGAAAGTTTTCCCTCTACAAAGTACCCTACTAAAGCCTTTGGATTAACCACTTATAGTTAGGGGTGGGCGATATGGAAAAATACAATATCGCAATATTTTCCCAAGCTGTATCACGATACACGATTTTATCACGATTCTTTTTCACGTTGTTCTTTTTATTTTTTCAAGATACTTAACAAAAACTAGAATATGAGTTCCTTTTGGGAGGTCCAAATTGAACAATTTACAAGTATGTAACCAAATGGATTTGGTTTCATTTGTATACTGTCAGAGTTAAGTGGAGACCTTGACATTTTAAAGTTTGAGAACTATTGATTTAGACCAAAATGAAGGTTTACATTGAATTCTGCAATGAATCTCTGTATTAACGATTAAACATGATTTTTTACAAGGCTCCCTCAATTGTATCACGATACATACGATACCTCTGAAAAGGCATATCGTGGAGACATTGTATTGTCTCAACGATAATTATCACCATATCGCCCAACCCCTACTTATAGTCACCATTTTTCAACCTCGTCCTCATATAATTGCTCCTCACTAATAATGCTCATTATAAGATCTCATTTCTGTCTGCCTACCCTGCGTCTCAGATGTGGACATATACCTGTAGTCTGCTAAATTATCACCAGTTCACCACCCAGCCCTGCTCTGTGTTGCTGAGCAAGACCCCTCACTGCTCCCCCCCCTCCCATCTGAGCAACCATGAACTGGGCAGTGTTGATTTTGTCGACTAAAACTATGACGAAAAATGTTTGTCGACTGCGAAAACTAAATAAAAACTAAGCTGAGATGACTAAAGCTAAGACAAAATTATATTGACAATTTCGTCAAAAAAAATTAAACTAGACTAAAACATTAGGGAGGGACTAGTGGAGGAGAAAGTAATTTTCAGGTGACTAAATTAAGGTTTTCATAAAAACTAAATGACATTTTATTCAAAAGACTATGACTAAAACTAAATGCAAAATTGTGTTTGTTAGTTTGCATTTATTTGTATTCCTAGAGACTGGGATAATGTTTTCAGGTAGATATACAAATATAATCCTTTATTGGCTAAATAAAATATGAAATCCCCTTTAAGCATGAAGACAAATTGTTTATAAACCAAGTGCTGCTGGTGCACAGTTATGTTGTATTTTTTGAGATTCTTGAGATACCAGAATTTACACCAGCTATAGATTCAACTGAATTACCTTCCATATAGAATATGTATAACAGAGATTGTGAAATGACTCTGTAAATTAGGTCTTTATTCAGTTTAACCACATTCAATCCGGTGTCCCTACTTTGAGCATGTCATTATAGGAGAATAATTCTAATTCCAAACTAATTAAGCGCAGGTTTATATGTGTACAAAAGTGAATGAAATTATGTTCTGTATACAAGCTCCATCATTTGTAGTGTTCAGGAAAAGGAAGAAGAATAAAGATGAAAAGAAAGAATGAGGTGAACAGCTCAGATATCCAAATATTCCTGATACGAGTAGAGTAGAAAATGTATGCATACATACTGTACATAGGATGCATGGTTAGAAGAAATGCCAATGTATGAGTCAGTTAAAATAGCAGCAGATAATATCCTATCCTATCCTACGTATACCTTAAAACCGGGAAAGCATCTGTGTCATTTTATATATTTCTTACAAGCTCATAGCGCAGCACAAAGTGTTGTATGTATGAGCTTGTATATCTGCTATTTTTGAAAAATTGCAAACATCTTTGAATATACTGTATGTATTTTTCAAAATGTTTCGAGGTTGGTTTTCGGCAGGCCAAATCATTTTGGGGGTCCTTGACATGAAAACGTTTGAGAACCACTGATATATAGCAACATGCATTTTTCAGCAAACTTTGGTAGAATCTGCCTCAGGTCAGGGGTCTTCAACAGGGGGCCCTCAGAGTTACTACAGGGGGGCCGCCAAATCCTTGTAATTATTTTAAATGAACAACTTGAACCCTCGCATCCCTATACTCTTAGAACTTTAGCCCAAAATAGCAGATCTACAAGCTCTCAACACCTCGCAGCGCAAGGCGTTGAGAGCTTGTAGATCTGCTATTTTTGGCAAATAGGTTTGGTGTAGAGGTAAAAAAAAAAAGAGCAGACCAAGTACAGTGTGAAAGGTCAAGTTTACTAAGTATCGACGACTTAAGATTTTAAGTGGTTAAGTGTCAAACACATCTATGAATCTTATCTATGAAATCGATGAGAATCTCCATCACACATATTTATACAATATGTAGAGGGGGTCCCTGCTTCATCTCTCTCTCAACTAAGGGGTCCTTGGCCTGAAAACTTTGAAGACCCCTGCCTTATAGTCAGTGGCCAGTGAATCCTCCATCAAGCAGTCTTTGTACACTGTGTACAGTACACAGTGATGCTAGTGTCACAACATGTGCTGAGGCTGTGTCCCCTGTGCTGATGAGGCTCATTAAAGTGACACGGCCTTGTGTTTTAAACCCCTAATAAGCAGCGCTTCACACCAGCAGCCAACAGCTGATAATAAAATACACGACGTTCCATTTTGTAAAATAAAACAGCCCGGTGACAGTTACACTGACACGGTAATAATGGCACCAGCTTCTCTGGCCCAACAATGCAGAAAAGGCCTCCAGGCAAGCGATCAAAAATTAATACTAATTATCATGCGGTATACTGCATTAACTCGGGAGAATTATGAATTATAAATCCACAACATGGTTCCGCTCTCAGACTGGGCTAGGCTCTGCACGAGGCCGTGATTTATTTTCAGACAAGGTATTTTTGAGGCCTGTCAGAGGCCGACTGTACACATATATTAGTATTTGTACAGCAAAATAGCAAATCTACAAATACCATCACAATAGTTACTAGCAAAACATAACTACATAGCTTCACTAGTTAATTTTAATTTTCATGAGATGAAAAGAAAAAGGAACATGTGCTCCAAAGGTTCATAATGTAGTTATTATTTAGTCACTATCTCTTGTTCACACTTTTAATTGTTTAAACATTTATAAAACTCACATAGCAGACAGACCACTTTCAACCTGGCATCCCTATTGTGAGCAACTGGGCACGTCATTATAGGATATTTTAAGCTTGACCCTGTACATTTTAACAGCGATACGATATGCATCACGATACATGGTTAATGATACGATACATGGACGATATTGGTTCATTCATGGTGATACGATACCATTCGATTCAATGATTTAAAATCAATATAGTAACTATTTAGCAACGAAATTAAATCTGTGTAACATGTGTAAAATATCAATTATTATGGATGTAAATGCTGTGATTATCTAGCAAATACATGGACATTATATTTCAACACATAAGGACAAGCCCACCTTGACATGAACACAGAGATTACACACATTTATCGATAGTCCAAGATTAGCTATATGTAATGGAAAGGTAATTCGACCCCTCTTTTTCATTTTCCCTCTTAAAATGTCCAAATACAAAGCACAAATACTAAGTTTCCACACACCGATTACCGCATTTTAAAATGATAAGATACGAATACGATACAAAGCCAAAACGTTAAGATATTTTGCTTTTGCAAACGATATAGTAGATCATTGCAAATTAAAATGTATTTTTCGATTCAGATACTATATCGTTACGCCTCTACTGTCATATGACAAAATATAATATACACGCATTTAATATGAAACAAACTCAATTAAATGAACAGAAAAAGATGAGACATAGGAGATACTAGCTCTATATATCAATGCAAAAGTGACTACCAAACATTTATATTTACAACCAACTTTCACTAATCAGTCTAGTATTACCATACCAGATTCATATTCATTACACTGCTGGCAGACTTGACCATTTTGGGGAGTAGAGTGAACTCAAAGCACTTAGAAGTCTCCTCACTAATGGGTCTGGTAAATCATTTAGGAATTTAAAGTCAACACTAAATACATTTCAGCAGGTTCAAACATGGCCGTGTGATGACAGCTGGAATATTCCGATTGGTAGCCAAAGTGCCTAATTAACCAATTTAAAGCTCATTCAGAGTGAAATAATTAAATAATGTCACATCACACATGACAGTATTGTAGACTGTAGAGATATTGTACTACAATTTCCGATTACAATTTAGGCATTTAGCAGACGCTCTTATCCAGCGCGACTTACAAGTGCGAGATCGGAATTAGCAGAGTAAGCATGAACTCTAGTCAATAAACAAGGAGGTAAACACTACTGCACTCTACAAGGTCAAAGTAGAGTGCAGAAAGAACAGTGGCAGTGGTGCCTCAAATACACTAGGCTACCTGATAGGTAAACAATGAACCTAGCAATCTGTCTACTCTACACATCATTCTATCTAAATAACATTCTTAACTCACCGACTGGCATATGACAAGTTTGACACGTTTTGGAGGTTGTCCAACACGCCAGTGACGAGTTTGAAGACCATTTAATTCATTAGATGAACTCTAAAACAATCCAACTTTTTCCGATTTTGGAACCGCTTTCCGGATCTGAGAGGCAGGACATAACCGGTTCTCAATGACGCATCCGGTTTTCCATGGAAAAAAACCATGGAGGCTCGTAGCTCCAAGACGGCTGCATGGATTCAGTTTTTTTTTATTTGGAAAAGGCGAATGCTCTACACGCACGCATGCTGTGTAAAAGGTAAGAAACCCTCTGCAGTGAAGTGGAAAAGACGATTTTAAGTCTGCGCAGTCAGTGACTTAATAACGGTGACAAAAAGGGATACAAGGAGAGGTGAGTGCTAGGGGGTGTGGTGGAGTCCGAACATGCAAGTCTTCAGACAATGGCGGACTATTGTGGGTGAGTCTGCACTGTTTGCAGTCAGTACAGTCCTGTTTGTACTGTTGTGAATGATGCTACAGTAGATACTACGAATATTATGAGTAGGGCAGGGCAATATAGAAAAAATCAAATTTCACCAAACACTTTTTTTTCCCGAAAACAAAATACAATATCTGATCTACAAGCTCATGACACATATTTTCACTCAAAGGACCAGAATGAAAATAAACTTTTCGTGTTCCATCCTTTTGACAGATATTAACAAATATGTGTTCCTTTATATGTATTGTTATCTTATTGTCAATCAATCAATCAATCAATCAAAAACATAACAACTTACAGGTGCCACAATCTTCCCCGTCTGTCCGACCTGCAGGTCGTTGGGGACATAGCCAGCATCTACAGCAGCCCTGGAAGCTCCCACTGACCACAGGAAGACATGAAGAACATAAGAACATTAGAACACAGGAAGACTTTAGGAACCATGTAGAACATGGTCACTTAAAGTAAAACAACAGATAAGGGACAATACTACATACTAATCCATATCTAGACAATGAGAATGCCAAATTATAATATAGGTTTTTCAGCGTTAATAATAATGATCTGTTGCCTTGCCTATGAGACATGTTGAGATCATTTTAAGGCCATTTTCATACTGGTTAGGTGCATTCCCTTGTCTTTGTACGCCTGAAGAAGTTCACACGACCGAAAGAACTTTGGGATACTTGCACAGAGTTAGTGAGTGTGAGGTTGCTGTTTTTTCTTTTGTTCACCCTGTTCACCTCACCCAAGTGTTTTTACAGATAAGCAGAGGTTTGGTTTACAATCCTGGTTAGAATGAAATACAAGTCTCTGGTAGCTTTATACAGTAATGATAATAATAAAACCCCACAAATATTTAGACTCAATTTGAGACACACTTAGTAAATGTATAAGAACTGGAATTTAGATGAAATAAAACACATGCACACACACACACCCACACACACACACACACACACACACACACACACACACACACACACACACACACACAGAGGTAGTGTTTCCCAAACAAAGATTCGATACACATTTTGGGGTCGTAGATCAGTTTTTATGGGTTGCAAGTATAGTATATTTTTTCAAAGTATACAGTATAAATTATCAGATGTCTTTGTTTTCCTTCTTTGCAATACAGTTGATCAGCTATTTTCACTAAATAAGTGATTGATTCATCATTCTTTGTACATTTAAGGTCCTGGGGAGCCACCATGTGTCTTTTTGGGTTTGGAGCTGAAAACATTTGGAAACCTCTGAAAGGGTTGAGACATGAATAAAAGAATATTACCTGCAGCGTTCATTGTATCAGCCAGGTCATACAGCAACTTGAAGTTGTCACCACTCTTCAGACCTCGCCCTGAAACACAACATGTAATAAGAAACTCAAGGAGGCAGGTGTCATCCATGTTTTCTCAGGCCAAGGACCCCTTAGCTGTGAGAGAGACGAGACACTACACCAAATTGTGTTTCATTTGCTTTTTAAAGCATTCCATGTAACTTGATAAAAAGCTTTCAGAGCTAGCTCAATATATTTAGTTAGTCTCATCAATGTCTGTTGAAAGATTTGAGACTAGCTTGGAAGTATTCCACAGGTTTGTCTTTTATAGGTGATAGGTCTACAAGTGATGCTGCAGATCTGATGGCTTCATAGATTAATTTGACAGCACTATCATCAGTGTTGTGTAAATTACTTATAGCACATTATCTTTGCCAATAATGTTAGATTCAGGTTAAAGTGCAGATGTAAAAATGTTCCTAGGTAAGTATAACTCTGGGTAATTCTGGGGACCGCCTGTTGAGAACTCCTGATCTATCTAAGGTTTGTTTTCATACCCATACAACTCAGGAATTAAAGTAGCCTTGAGATGGAAAGAGGAGACAAGGGAGGCCAAAGACAACCTGTTGAAGAACTGTGACCTCAGAACTGAAGAAGGCAGACATAAAATGGGGTGAGGCACAACATGCTGCAAAGGATAAGACCAGTGTGTGAATGTAATGCACGTAGTATAGCGCCTTGGATGATTACGCCATAAAAGAACAATTTCATCGTTGTCGGGTGGAAAGCTTTCCTCTTTTGTTATTTTAAAAAACGATTTAAAATAGTGAAAATAGCTGATCTACAAGCACACAACGCCTCGCAGGTGTTGTGTGCTTGTAGATCTGCTATTTTCACAGTGTTGTGCGACAGGGCTTTACTTTATGAAAACATGTACAAATGTGAAACTTTGAGATACAGGGTTTCTGCCCGACAGTGACGATATACCATTTACTAGCTCTTACCTCCAGACACCACTACTTTGGCACTGGTGAGTTCAGGTCTGTCACTCTTGCTCAAGTTCTGTCCAAGCCACTGGGACACGCCCACTGGAGGAGGAGGAGTCACTGAAAAACACAAGAATAGTTGGCTTCACAATTAGTTTCCACCTGACGTCAACGATATTTGACGTACAGTGCATACACATGTGCATAACATATGGCATGATGTGCAACGAGTACAGCAGCTTCTACAGGGACCATGACGTTTTACACAGATTCAGTTAGGGACTAAAGCGGTGGACCGACTGACTGACTGACCAACCAACTGGCCCATGTCCTTAGAAGTACTGGTTCTCAACCTGTTGTCCAGGGACCACCAGTAGTCCTTGATGGGGTTCCAGATGGTCCCCAACTAAATGACGGAGTGTTGGTAACCAAATGGACCCGTAAGAGTTAAATGATTGTTAACATCTGCATTACTTAATTTATAAGAAGTCTACACAATTAGAGAATGTAGAGGAATTGTTATTTTGATCAATGTATGCCTGTTATCTCTCCTATGGTAACACGTTTGCCTACCAGGCTGACATTGGAGTTGATGACGCCATCACCTACATGCTCCACAAGGCTTTCACCCACCTGGAAGATCTGGGCAGCACGGTCAGAATTATGTTTTTTGACTTCTCCAGTGCTTTCAACACTATCCAACCGGCTCTGCTTGCGGAGAAGCTTGCGCTGATGGGGGTGGACAAGGGCTTTGTGGCATGGATCACAGACTACCTTTCAGAAAGACCACAGTTTGTGAGACTGCAGAGCTGTCGGTCTGATGTGCTGGTGAGCAACACGGGGGCCCCTCAGGGAACTGTGCTCTCACCCTTCCTGTTCACTCTCTATACATCGGACTTCCGCTTCAATTCCAAGACCTGTCATCTGCAGAAGTTCTCAGATGATACCGTGGTGGTCAGCAAGATCTCGGGTGACAACACGGCTGAGCACGATGGTGTGGTTAGGGACTTTGTGCAGTGGAGCGAGGCTAACCATCTCAGGCTCAACTCAAGCAAGACCAAGGAGATGGTGGTGGACTTCCGTACTTCCAAGAGAGTCCCCCCGGTGCCAAGCACCATTAACGGAGAGGTGGTTGAGTTCGTGGATAACTACAAATTCCTCGGAGTACACCTGAATAGTTCACTGGACTGGTCGGACAACGCGCAGGCGATTCACAGCAAGGGGAAAAGCAGGCTGTTCCTCCTGAGAAGACTGAGATTGTTTGGTGTGTGCAAAAGGATGTTACAGATGTTCTACCAGTCTGTCATGGCAAGTGTCCTCTTCTTTGGTATAACATGCTGGGGTGGCAACAACAGAGCAGGTGACACGTTAAACCTAAACAGACTGGTGAGGAAAGCAGGCTCTGTCGTTGGGTCCTCTCTGCAGGGGGTGGAGGAAGTAACCAGGGTGCGATCAGCGAGGAAGCTGGACTCCATCTTGGAGAACTCCTCCCACCCCCTCCATCTTGAGATCACCAGCTACTGGAGTAAGAGAGGAAACGACCGCTTTGCCTACCCAGGACGGAGATGCGAGAGATTAGGAAAATCTTTTGTACCGGCTGCCCTTAAGCTGTACAACGAGACACATAACGGACGAATGAAAAGGACTTCCTTCCTAACTTAAACTGACGGAACTATTGCTGTATTGACTTTGACCTCTAAGGACCTTCCAGGGAAAGTGCTCATGTGCGTCTTGCGGTGACATGCTTCCTAGTTTCTTCTTCTCTGAGCTGTTATTGTTTTGTTTTTTTCGCACTGTTTTTTTGACTTTGCACTATTAAGTTGGAACTATTGCTGTATTGACTTTGACCTCTAAGGACCTTCCAGGGAGAGTGCTCATGTGCGTCTTGCGGTGACACGCTGCCTAGTTTTTCTGTTTTTTTCGCACTGTTTTTCGACATTGCACTATTGGGTTGTGTTGGTAGTTTCTGAGTATGTGTCTTGTTTAACAATGACAGTGAGATACTTGTTGCACTAACTAGCATTGACTGCTTTGGTCTCTTTTTGTAAGACACTTTATGTATATATACTTATATTTAATTCGCCCCCTCTATTTGATGCACCTTCTCTTTTTTGGTACTGTACTGCTCTTGTTTTTACTCTTATCTATTTTTTCCTACTTCTCTGTAACTTTGTAAATAACTGTATACTGCTGTGCTACAACTGGACAACTAAATTTCCCCCTTGGGATAATAAAGGTATCTATCTATCTATCTAACATCAATACGGCATGGAATTCAGGAATTGTGGACAAAGTCCACGATAACAAAATATTCTAAGTTTTGGGTCTGAGAGGCTAAATCAAACCATCAAATGGCAGTCCGTGGCTCAAATGCAGAGTAAATATTGGACCTTAATATGAAAAGGGTTGAAAATGAAAACCACTGCCTTAGAGCAGTGGTTCCCAAACAATGGATTGGGACTTGGGAGTCGGGAGTAAACATCCCACTGGGTAATGTTTTTAGTTTTATTTTACAGAGGAAAAAAGAATCTACAGGAAAAAAGAAAAGAAAGATTTATAAATAACATCAGCATTGATACAGGTCATCTTATAGGCTCAGCCAGTAAGAACGTAAGACAAAATAACTAAATATATTAACTCATAGTTTAAGATGACTTTTTAAAGTGACAGTACCCCTTTAGGTGACAGTACCGCTTTAACCACTTGAACCGTCAATACTTAAAGGACCACTCACCTCTGAGACAACCAGCTGATCTTATTTTATTGTTGTTTGGGACACAATCAACACAATCCTAAGTAATTTTTTGTGTTCAATCTGTGTTTTTAGATATTTTAGTATTTCAGCATGCTACATTAGATGATGCAATATCATGCTACAAAGCATCATATGATGCTTTGTAGCATGCTGAAATAATAAAATATCTAAAAACACAGATTGAACACAAAAACATAACTCAGGATTGTGTTGATCGTGTTCCAAACAACAATAAAATAAGATCTGGTTGTCCCAGAGATGAAGTGGTCCTTTAATAAACTTGACCTTTTCCTCAGTACTTAGCCAGCTCTGTTTCCCCTCTTCACCAAACCTCTTTGCCGAAGCTCACAACAAGCTCACAACGCCTCGCAGCACGAGGCGTTGTGAGCTTGTAGATCTGCTATTTTTGGCTTAAGTTCTCAGAATTTGGACACTAGGGTTCAAGTGGTTAATACAAAAAAAGAGAAGAAAAAAATTCTATCACACAAAGATTTGGCGAACCCCCTGCAGTAACTCTGAGGACCCCCTAGGGGTCCCGGACCCCCTGTTGAAGACCCTTGCCCTAGACTCAGCAATAAATATAACAGAAAGTTAAAGATCATTTTTACCCTGTTCAGAGGCAGCGCTTCCTCCCTCGGTGGGTGCAGCTTCAAACGACGTCCCCCTGACCGTGAACACCTTGACACTGTCACCGGACTTCACGGTGGCCAGAGCATTCCCTGTAGAACACAGCGTGTCCTTGGAGTTAGTAACAGTACAACATCACACCATGTACAACATGCAGGCGTTCAGCTCTGTGTCTGGACAGGTCTTTTGGGAGTTTTTTTTTTAGGTCTGGTATTAATCTTTCTGTACAGCCAACAGCAAAGACCGTCCAACTGGCAGAGGTTCAGTTGAATGGAGAAGGGGGAGTTCAGAGAACTGGCTATTGTAAATTACTCATTGATCTGACAATAGAGAGAGAGGCAGAGGGCCATAGAACTCAAGTCACTCCAGCACCCTGCCCAGATGGAAAACCGTTAAGCTCTTACCCAATTTGTTCCTATTTTATACATAATGTACAGTATATAAATTATATAATGCCATGATCAGGGGAGAAAAAGAAGCTTGCATACAAAGTTTGGTTCTGAACGTTCCTGCAGTTTCCGGGTTTAGCTAGGAAACACAGAAACTCTGTGTCTGATTGCCTCTTGCTGTAAAAAATCATTTTGCTGGTGAATATTCCTTTAATGCCAATTGTAAATGTATAACACGGCTGCAATGTGTCGATGTGTCTGTTTAAGTTTTACAAAAACGTATCATGTGGATCTCAACACACACACGCACATGCACACACGCACACGCACACGCACACACACACACACACACACACACACACACACACACACACACACACACACACACACACACACACACACACACAGCCAGCATCCCACAAAGCCATGGCATAAAAACCAAATCCTTACCAGCATAAATGGTTGTAACAAAGGTGTCTTGCGATTTAATTTCAACAATGTCTGAAATGGCTGCAACGTCCAGCTTGGCTGCCACTCTGGGAAGGAGATTCTGTAAACACAAGTGTTCGGTTAAGACGGTCAGGACGACCATGTCTCTGGACACAATGAGCAAAGCGATAAACGGCTGTAATGTAGTACAGTATGTATCATAATGAATCCCCCAAGGACAGAGCAGGGAGGTTATGATGAGGATCACTTTATTTACAATGGCACGGTTAGAGCAGGCTCTTACTTTACTTTACTTTATTTGTTTATCTAGGCGGGACACCGGATTTAGCAAAGATTCTCATTTTCATCCGCAGTCCCCACACAAAAACATAAAACTAAACAAATAAAAGAAAACTCTTGAAATTAGTGCTATATCATTTCCATTGCAGTAAAGTCAGTATACAGTGAATAAATGAATAAACCTCTCCCTTTGAAAAACAAGGTCAAATGGGACTGACACAGACTTTCCCTATTTTACTCATTCAACCAGTTTCCCTATTTCGGGCATGTCATTACAGGCAAAATGTTTAAAACATAAATACATAAATAAATAATTATTTTAATAAATAATTGTGTGTGATCATGACTTGCTGGCCGCCCATCCGCACTATGGGACGAGGAACTACAGAATAGATCCCGTGGCGAAAATGTTATTAGTAAAGGTGTTAAGATAAAAACGGACTTCCTCACTCCCTTCGTACGCCAATGGACAATGTTGATGTGGAATTTCAGCTCGATCGGTCAGCCCACTGAGGAGAAGAATAGATGAGGGCAGACGGATGGACGGCCCGACGGACGGACAGATTTTGTTCATGTTATAGGTGAATAGCAAAAATAGCTTATCTACTAGCTCACACAACGCATCATGATGCAATGTGTGTAATACAAGCTCACAATGCGTCGCGATGGGACATGTTGTGAGCTTGTAGATCAGCTATTTTCACTATTTGTCGTACAACAAAGTAGGGCTTAAGTGGTTCATTAATGTTTACGCACACACATACACACACACTCTGTACTGTGCGCTTCTCAGATACAAAACATTCAGAGGCCCTGCTCGGAAATGGAATGCGGCAATCAGACCCGTCTCATACAAACAAGTACTGATGTTTTTCCCCAGCGAAAGTGCAATCAAATCCAGGAGATTAAGATGCATCATCTGAAAAGGATTCATCTACTCAGGGAAATCACGCTCCAGCCCGGCCTCCAGTCAATATGAGCTGGATTACAATACATAAAGATATTGTTTAATGCATCCTAACTCAATTGGAATGCCATTATGATCTTTGAGTTGACAGTTCTATTGCGGAATGACAGATTACAAGAGAGGTAATTGAGAGTAGTCCTACACCGACGTGACTGAGGATCCCCTCCTTATGAAATTGAAATGGAACTAAACTTTCAGGCGCATTAAAAGGCGTAATGTTCAGAAATGCAAAGTCAGTTAAACTATCCTCGCATGTGGCTTCGTTGAGGCAGCACTGCGTCCCTCTCAAGCATTCCTGGGGACATCGCCGTTATCCTCGCTGTCAGGCGGAAACCTTGTGTGTACCAAATAGTTACTTTTCAGGAAATCGTCTCGTCTCTGTCGCGTGGAAAACCTCACATGTCCGAAACTATTACTTTTCAGGAATCAAATTGAAAAGTATCAAAAGTACAGATCTATGTCAAAAGACACTTTCATAATCTTGTTCCTTGCTAGAGTACAGACAAATATACAATGCGTGATCCGTCACGGGTTGGGCCAATAATGGAATCAATATTAAATATTGCATGAGAAGATATCTAAAATATTCAATTATATATGTACGGCATATTGGATTATACCTATATTAGCTTAATATATAGTGTCATGAATGAAGATTATGTATATATCTTGTAGGCATTTATTTTTGTTATTATAAAATATGTTTCAAAATCAAGGTGTTAATTCTATTCTTTTCATGATTTAAATTGTGTTCATTGAGAAAGACGGTTAAAGACAAGTTGTGGAAGAGAGTATTTCAAAATGTGACTGACCTTTCCAAAAGCAGAGGCTCCAGCACAGATGTGAGTGAAGTTAAACTGACTCTGAGAGGCCACAATCAGTGGAGTTAATTCCTCTGTAGGGAGACATACATGTAGGACTGATTATTAGGTTTCTAATGTTATTGCACAAAGACTGACATTCTTAGTAGGGCTGTCACGATTATGACATTTTACATGACAATTAATTGTCACTCAAATAATTGCGATTAACGATTTAACTGTGTTTTTGTCGTTGACAATTACATTTCTGTTTGGCTTTTAGGCTTTGAAGTTGCACATGGCAATTATGACACATACCGGTAACCTAAATATACAAAGAAATGACAACTTTATACGTAAAAAAAGAACATTGATAGTGGAAATAGCCGATCTACAAGCTCACAACGCGTCGCATCATGACGCGTTGTGAGCTTGTAGATCTGCTATTTCCACTATTTTGACTTTTTTTTATAAATATATGAACATTTAAATAATTGCGATTAGACGATTATGTAATAATTGTGACAGGCCTAATTCTTAGGTCATTTAAATAATAATACAAATAAATCTGCCAACTGGTATATAAATATATGTATTGATTTTCTTATTACTATTAACCACATGAAACCTAGCATCCCTATCTGGGGTGAAAAATGTGCAAAAACAGACGATGTCCAAGCTCACAATGCGGCTCATTGCGAGCTTGTGGGACGGTTATTTTCGGGGAACAGATTTGGTGTAGATGGAAAGGAGGGGGACCAGACCACTGACTGGGGGATTCTGGTCAATTAAGTAAATGATATAGGTTCAAGTGGTTAATTATGTTGAATTCTGTACATAACAGGATCCTGTTGTGACAAAAGCAGATGGATATAAAAACAGCTCAAACTTCACTGTACTTAGTTTACCTGGTAGAAGGCCTTTATAACAGTCATGTTGAGCCACCAGAACCTTCTTGACCCCCTGGACCTTACTGATCTGTTCAGCAACCTACACCAACACAACAATAAGAACAGTTTATGATTCATTTGAAACGTGATAAAAAGAAAATAATAATAAATAAACCCTTAGTAATTTCAAATACAGCAGGGTCTTCAACGTTTCAGGCCAAGGACCCCTTGGCTTAGAGAGAGATGAAGCAGGGACCCCCTCTATATGATGCAGATTTTCATAGATTTCATAGATAGATTCATAGACCTGTTTGACAGCACTGTCAGTCTATGTTGAATTCATGTTAATGTGTAGAACCACTTAAATCATAGATATTTTGTAAACTTGACCTTTCACTATGTACTTGCTCTGCTCTTTTTTACCTCTACACCAAACAAATCTATTTGCCAAAAATAGCTGATCTACAAGCACTCACTTTGAGACCTTGTAGATCTGCTATTTTTGGCTAAAGTTCTGCTCGGAATAGGGATGCAAGGGTTCAAGCTGTTAATTGTGGGCTCGCCTGGAAGGCGAGCACACGTATGTTATCTTCATTATTTATCTATCAGTCAGTCAGTATCCTCAAAACTTTGGCGCGATTCATCTCTTAAACGCTTACACCTTTCAACACCATTCAAATTTTTATGTGTTCAGCTTACTGAGGACACGTGTGCTTGTATTTTTGGTTTTGAAATGTTTTGTAGTTTAATTATAAAAAAATTAAAATGTTTAACTTTAAGCACCCAATGCATTTCCAATGGGTTTAGCAGAGTGAGACAGAGGAAAGGGACCCATGTTTATATTAAGTCGCTGTGGCTGCAATATTCACACTTCAGATATGCTATTTATATCAATGCGTTCACACAGGTCTGCTGTCTGATTTGATCCAAATGTCTAAGCTGTGTGATATATAAAACTATAGTTATAGTTAAAACTATAAATAAATGTCCCTCTGCACTCTACTGATTGACACAGCTGTGATTAAAGGCTTGGCTGTCATTGGCTGTTCTGTGGTGATTTAGCCTTACATAAGTCGGCCCTGCAGTGACAATGCGAAAGTCTCGGCAGAGACGTCTTAAAGGGGAAGACCACCCATTTTCAATATTGAACTATGTCATTAATATACCTTAGAGGAGTTGTGTGGAAATAAAAAGAAAGTTCCCCATCTTCTGTGTTGCCTAGAACTGGAGGATTGATTTTGGGGTTTGTATTGCAAATTACAACTTGATGACATCACACATTGTACTTTACAATACAAACCCCAAAATCAATCCTCCAGTTCTAGGCAACACAGAAGAGGGACACACACACACACACACACACACACACACACACACACACACACACACACACACACACACACACACACACACACACACACACAGTCCCCGACTAAGGATTTGTATAGTCGACTATGATTTTAGTGTAATAGCGCAATAAGTGTAATAGTGTAATAGTGTAATAAGTGTAATAGTGTAATAGTGTAATAGTGCAATAGTGTAATAAGTGTAATAAGTGTAATAGTGTAATAAGTGTAATAGTGTAATAGTGTAATAAGTGTAATAGTGTAATAAGTGTAATAGTGTAATAGTGTAATAGGGCAATAAGTGTAATAGTGTAATAGTGTAATAAGTGTAATAGTGTAATAGTGTAATAATTGTAATAGTGTAATAGGGCAATAAGTGTAAAAGGGCAATAAGTGTAATAGTGTAATAGCACAATAAGTGTAATAGTGCAATAAGTGTAATAGTGTAATAAGTGTAATAGTGTAATAGCGCAATAAGTGTAATAGTGTATTAAGTGTAATAGTGTAATAGCACAATAAGTGTAATAGTGTAATAAGTGTAATAGTGTAATAGTGTAATAAGTGTAATAGTGTAATAGCACAATACGTGTAATAGTGTAATAGTGTAATAAGTGTAATAGTGTAATAGCACAATAAGTGTAATAGTGTAATAAGTGTAATAGTGCAATAGTGTAATAGTGTAATAAGTGTAATAGTGTAATAAGTGTAATAGTGTAATAGTGTAATAGTATAATAAGTGTAATAGTGTAATAAGTGTAATAGTGTAATAGTGTAATAGTGTAATAGGGCAATAAGTGTAATAGTGTAATAGTGTAATAAGTGTAATAGTGTAATAATTGTAATAGTGTAATAGTGTAATAGTGTAATAGTGTAATAGGGCAATAAGTGTAAAAGGGCAATAAGTGTAATAGTGTAACCGCTGCCCCTTGTGACGTGGGTAGAGCTGCGAGGGCCCGGTCATCGCTGCTTGCAGCTTTAATTTAATTTTATTTTGATTAATTGTCCATACCGTTAAAGGACCAGGTCACCTCTGGGACAACCAGATCTTATTTTATTGTTGTGTGGGACACGATCAACACAATCCTGAGTAATTTCTTGTGTTCAATCTTTGTTTTTAGATATTTTAGTATTTCAGCATGCTACAACTGGTCATATGATGCTTTGTAGCATGATATTGCATCATCTCATGCATCATATGATGCAAAATGCATCATATGACCAGTTGTAGCATACTGAAATACTAAAATATCTAAAAACACAGATTGAACACAAAAAATAACTCAACATTGTGTTGATCGTGTCCCACACAACAATAAAATAAGATCTGGTTGTCCCAAAGGTGACCTGGTCCTTTAAGTTCATGTAATAACACTGCTTGTCTACATTGTATTTGCATTACCATTTTACGTCAGTAAAATGAAAGAGAGCATTGCCTGGGAACTTGACACTTTTACTATTATTGTTTTGGGTTGGAAGCGAGCCCACACTGTTTCGAAGGAACAGTTTTCTAGTTTAAAATAATTATCCTATAACAAAGAAAATTGGCAGCCCCCCTGTAGTAACTCTAAGGACCCCGTAGGGGTGCCGGACCCCCTGTTGAAGACCCCTGAAATACAGTATATACCTGTTGAATCAAGCAACGTAAAACAGTCTGGGTTGCACACAAAGGCCTGAGTACAGTGAGTAGTAGATGTTAAAATGACCCCAGAAGTGTTTCAAAGGGAAATATCCCCTTTAACCTCTGTGTGGACACAGTAGCGTACCTTGGAGCAGTCGGTCCCGGCCACCAGACATGACACCTCTCCTCCCACTTTGGTGGCAGCGGTGATGGCATTCAGTGTGATGGGTGTCAGCTTGCCGTTGTCATGCTCTGCCACCACCAGGGTGCTCTGACATCTGTGCAAGAGAGTGCGCTGCAAAACCGGAGGACAATGTGCTTTTAAAAGCTGTGTATTGGCTTGTAAAATGGCTTGGTCATAATGTTGCATGCAGAGCAATGTGACGTTCAGGATTCAAACATCAAACTTTTTGCCTTTTTTTATAATTCAGAGTAGCCAATTACTTTACACAACTTTTTTCCCTTCCAGTTTAGTCGTTATGCGAATAAATTCCTCCCACTGCTTGACACTGCTGTTGCATCCTACTGGCTCACCTGCCAGGGACTGAGTTACTAGGGCCCAAGGTGGAGGGGCCTTAATTATTTTATACTTTAGCTATTGAAAAATAGCAGATATACAAGCTCACAGCGCGGCACCGAGTGCCACGCTACGAGCTTGTAGATCTGCAATTTTTGAAAAGTCGTGAAAATGTGTGCAAATCTTGTATTTTTTTAAAGCAAACATTTGTAAGTCAAATTTTGCTTCTGGGGAGTCCCTGGAACTAAATATTTTGAGATGGGGGACGGGGGTCCGTGGCCAAATACATATAATTTTGGGGGGTTCTTCACATGAAAAGGTTTGAGCACCACTGACATAGAAACATAGGTTTTTCAAAAAACGTTGAAATATTCAAAGATTTGCATACATTTTCACGATTTTTCAAAAATGGCAGATCTACAAGCTCGCAAGCTGTGAGCTTGTACATCTGCTATTTTTCAAGAGTTAAAAGCACAAAATAATGCGTTCCCAGTCTAAACGGGTTAAATCCCCTCCCCCTATGAAGAACATTCATGGGGGGCCCGCAGTGAATCCTTGCCCAGAGCAAAGAATTTGGTGCGACACCCCTGGCTACAGTCAAGCACAGAGACTATTGGGTAAAAAGGTTGAAGAAATCTATGAACGAACAGCAAACAATAGGGATAATCACAAAAAAGGGACATGTGTGCTCTCGTATGGACACAACAGTGATGAAGAAGACGTTGGTTAAAATTATATGAAGAATAATTAATTTATTTGTCAGCAACACACACGAACGCACAAACACTACTGTAAATATCAAAAACAAGAACAACTTTATGCTCCTGCTTTTTTTTTTTTTTTTTTTGATGACGGTTCCCAGAATTGTAATGATGGGTGTAATACCAGCCATTGTGCAGCGGGGGCAGTGTTGACACTTTGAGTGAACGAAGCCAAAATTCAAACCCTGTTCCAGGCGTAGCAACTGCAACATAACATGATAAAAAGCCTGAGCCACCTCATTTAACCTTCAGTCCTAGGACAGCGGTGGCAACCAACACTGTGCCACTGACTGTCATGACAAACTGGGCAAACAGGTCCAATGCGGGGTACACAGCATTGGTTTCTCAAAGTGTGGTCTGGGGACCCCCAGGGGTCCTTACAGGCATTCCAGGGGGTCCCCCAGCCAAACATATAGTTTAACCCTATGCTTCAGCTATTTGAAATATCTACAAGCTCACAACGAGTGGCATTGTGACACATTATTAGCTTGTAGATCTGATATTTTAGAAAATTCTTTAAATAATGTGAAGAATTTTAAACATATTTTTAATACAACATTTTAATAACACATATCTTTTATGGGGGTCCCTGACACATATTGGTGCATTATCCACTGGCATACTGTCTGTACCAACCAACGATGTGCCACCGACTGGCATCAGTACAAACTAACTGGTGTAAACTGCCCCAATGCAGAGCACACTGTAAACACATGGAGCTGTGTCACAGTCAAATCAAACAAGAACTGCCTGAGCCAGGAGAGAACAGGGAAGTGAAAGTGAAATCATATTACTGCCCTACAGGCTATGACTAAAACCCCCAGTGTTCATTTAACCATTTGTAGGTCTGAAATGTCAGTCAAATGGACCCTTAATGTTACATTTTACGCTAAATACTTAATTATATTATTATTATTATACTAAATACTTAACTATGAATGTATACAAAATAGTTTTTATTGCTACCAAAGGTTGCAGTTTAGTATGAGAAACGGCACATAATTTCTCCGTCTGGCCGGCCATGTACAGGTACGCTTTTTTACGGTCTATGGGTTTACTGCTCTGACATCACGCTCTGACATCACTGTGATGTCAGGGGAACCACACTAACAGAATCTCTTTTATGCCAATATATGGAGATCCCTGATGTCATCAATATTAAGCCCATATCTAACAGGACTTCATATGGGAATGCCCATATATGTAGGCCACATACCACACTAACAGAATCCATATATGGCCAAGACAGACGGCCAAGACAACCCATATCTGTGTGGCTGGTTCTACAGACAGGGTTCTCCATATATGGGCATAAAAGTGATTGTATGTATTATGTCAGATGTCATAGACGTCATTAGGACCTTCACATAACGAATAACTGAGTAAGCATGTTTGCGGTCTCACAGCACAGCATATCTCCATATACAGTACATGGATCTAGATATATGGGTACCAGGGGTCTCCATATATGGGTAACTGGTCCGATATACATCACTGGCCAGATGGCCAAGAATTGGCGCGACCTCGCCAAGGTCGCTTGTCTTACTGGTACATTCAGAGTTAAGGATTAAGTGTTTTACTGTGTGGAGTCAATAACAATAGCCAAGATCGTACTGTATAGTCTGTATACCATTGTATGTAGAGGTTACAGAATGTAAATAGATTTCATGTCTTATCCAGGATTGAATCCAGAGTTTCCCCTACAGTGTGGAGTGGGAGACAAAACTTCAACCGCTCCTCCAAGACACAATCCCTGCTTGTGCTTATTAGCATCTGGCAGTACTACTTGTCAACCAGTAGGTGTCCTCCTACCTGTCACCACACTGACCAGGGTCTAAATGTGTCAGTGGAGGAGTAGGGAGGCCATCTCCAACAAGTATGCATGTACTAGTAGCTGTATTGTATTAGCAATAGCATACTGTAGGCCTACCATAGCCTATGTACTAGTTATATTGTATTAACATGCTCTACTGATTAAAAAAATATATGTTTTATTCATTATTTTAAAAAATAATAATTGCAGCTTAAAAGCCAAATCGGGTGCATTATAAATAATCATTGGCATAACTTACACCTCTGAACCCAACATTCATTGGTGCCACTGGTGTCCTTAAGTGACACACAGAAACAGAAAGTAAACAAAGCAGACTTTTCATGGGAGGATTAAGTAGTGGATTAACAATGTTTTATGTCATTAATGTGCAAAAACCAAAATACAACAGGTACAATCTGTTCAACATATTGTAGATTACATTATCAGTAGAGTGCAGAGTATGAGAGCATAGCTAAAAGGCTAACTGCAGTGTGCACTCTCTAAGCTAGCTGTTCTCATGTCCTCAGGTGACCCCATGATAAACGTAGACATTCAGGCTACAATGGTTTCTATTATTCTATCGAGACATTTTAACCACATTTCAATGAGTTCCACACGGCTGTCAAAGCTTCAGGCAGGTCTACTTACCAGCTGCAGCACATTTGTCCTGGATAATGCAGAGAACATGACTGTAATGTAATGTGTGTGTGAGTGGAGCTGAGTCTGACTGAGCTGAATGCAACTAACACTTCTGTCAATGTAGCCACCAGTGTCACTGCAGCTTCCGGTACGGTGTCAGAATAAAGGTTTTCTGTTGAAAAGTAAACACGGGTCGTTTTATTGCTTTGAGTTTGAATACTTCTTACTAGCTCATATTTCACTGGGTTGAAGGAGTGTTGTTACAGCTGACACGTTATGGTCTTGAACTTGACCCCAAGTGCGTTTTATGGAGTTGTCTAGGTCTACTAGGCCACTGGTTCCCATTCCCAAGCACTGGGTCGGGACCCATTTGTGGGTCTTTTGTTTCCTGCATTTTGTTATTAATTGTTTATTATTCCAAAATATTTTCAAAAAACATTGTATTAATAAATAAGGGAAAAAAATAAGAAATTCTATAAATTAGAAAACAAATGTTTAAGAAGTGGTGAAAAGTAGTGAAGTAGTTTTCACTATCGAGTCCCCTGCCCCAAACGTCTAACTCTAATCTCTCTTTTGGGTCTCGAGCTAAAAAGTTTAGGAACAACTGGCCCAGGCTACTTAAAAATATATGTTCGTCTGGGCTAAATTTTAGCCTACCCACTAAAACTAATTGTCCTGCATTCATTTTACTTGAGATATAGGCTACAAAATATAGACTAGCCTAGGCCTACTTGTAAATATAGGCGGCCGTACTTATTCCTACTCAGAATGGCACATAAAAGAAGGTTAGTTAAAAACTTAACTGGAGTAATATGTAGGCTACACAGTAGCTTGTAGGCCTGTGTAGGCCTACAAGGATTCACTGTGGGGCCCCCCATGAATGTTCTAACCCATTTAGATTGGGAACACATTATTACGCATTATTTAATGCTTTAACTGTTGAAAATAGCAACAAAAAAAATAGCAGATCTACAAGCAATGTGTGCTAGTCTTTGAATATTTTTGACCCAATTCTATAAATGTCTTCGAAATCCTTTTTTTGAAAAACCTATGTTTCTATGTCAGTGGTGCTCAAACCTTTTCATGTGAAGGACCCCCAAAATGATATGTATTTGTCCACGGGCCCCCAACTCAAAATATTTAGTTCCAGGGACCTCCCAGAAGCAAATTTGAGTTACAAATGTTAGCTTAAAAAATACAAATTTTTCACAATTCACCCAAAAATAGCAGCTCTACAAGCTCGCAGGGCGGCATTCGGTGCCACGCTGTGAGCTTGTATATCTGCTTCAATAGCTGAAGTATAAAATAATTAAGGCCCCTCCACCTTGGGCCCTAGTAAGTAGTAACTCAGTCCCACAGTATAGTTCACCGCCAAAATGACTTTTTTTCTATTGATTAGTCATACCATGGAGACTTGAGTTCAATAATATTTTTTGTATTTGTTGCATTCCCAAGACAAAAAATGTATTATAGTAAATTTACCCCCATTGATTCTGGATGGGGACCCAAATACAAGGCCCTGAATGGGGACCCAAATGCATTTGTGTGAGAATCAATGGGGTAAATTTACTTGACCCTTGACCCTAAATTTACCCCCATCGATTTTGACCCAAATGCATTTGGGTCCCCATCCAGAGCCTTATTTGTGTCTAGGCCATGCATTTGGGTCCCCATCCAGAATCAATGGGGGTAAATTTACTATTATAATTTTTTTGTCTTAGGAATGCGACAAATACAAAAATATATTATTGAACTCAAGTCTCCATGGAGTGACTAATCAATAGAAAAAAGGTCATTTTGGGGGTGAACTAATGCCCCAGCCCAGCTGACTTACTTTCTCCTCTGTCTCTGTCTTGTAAATATGTAGACACCAGTGTCTCTTTCTTGTCATGTAGACACCTGTGTCTTGTTGAGTCCCCATTTTTAAACCAATCCATTATCTTTGATTTGTGCAGGGCTGAGCATCAGATTGTAAACACCCATGTATGTATTTCACAGCAGATATTCCACATATTAAATGTAACCCTTAAATTCAACTAATTATTTCAATGGACTAAAATCTTGTTTTATTTGATGGCCTTCCTGGCCTGGCCTTTGTGCCCTCAAATGGACAACACCAAAGGCCAAGTGGCCTTGCCCCTAAAATGATGACATTCAAGGCCTGTCACTCACTCTTCCATAAGGAACAATCTCCACCAGATAGTTTCATGGTTTACACACATCCTTTAATTGGCATATAAAAACAGGTGCACATTGTAATTTATTTAGTTGCCCCTGCACTGACAATAATTGAATTGAACTGTGAATTGTATTGAATTGAGCGGGCATATAGAACGCAATGATTGATTATTGACAGTCAGTGAAAAGGAAGCTTAATGTATCGTTTATGTAAAGTAAGTGAGGCTAGGCTATACATAACATTTTAACAATAAGACTTAACCCCCAAAAAAACTCATAACACATGCAGTGAGAATTGTGAGCTGATAGGTGAACATAGATTGGGAACATGATCTTTTTAAGCCATGATTCATTTCATGTTGAAATAACAGGTAGATGCAGCTGTAGCTAATTTGTGCCTGTTCAAGTTCATGGTCAAATATATCATCATGTTGTTTATATTCACACTAACATCCATTGTGTTATTGCAAAGACAAAGTAAGAGATTGCAGTGTGTTGGGGGGGGGGGGGGGGGGGGGGGGTACCTGAATCCTTAAGAGAGAAAAAAAATGTTTGTGCAATCTATTCAAATTCAATTGTATAATCCTAAGCACACATAAAGATGCATATTGCTATAAATGTAAATAATGCCTATAAAGTGGAACGAACATCAACATGTAGTTCTAGATATATTCCAGTAGATGGCGTTGTCCTCGAATAGATGGACTGAGTGAGGCACTGAGTGAAGTGAAGGTGTCAGGTTTCCCCTCTTGCGTTCTCTGTGTGAAAACACGACCGAAGCTCCTCAAATATTCTCCCAAACTTAAAGAACTGTTCAGAAAGAAGAAGAGCAGGTCAACACTGCGTCATTTGACGTGCGCCACCAATAGATAGGCCTATATATAGGTCCGTGCGCGCTATAATAGCTGCTTTTCAGACGCAGCAACAGCAGGATATTCATTCATTCATCCAAAAACATTGAGACGGAAAACCAAAGGGAGAACATAAGAACTAAAATGGCATTTATGATCACAACGAAATATCTATAACGCCTGTTAAGCGTTATTATCGTGCACCATAACGAAACGAGATTTTACCCTTAAAAAAGATGCACTGATTGTAAGCACGGCTCGAGCAGAGCAGAGGGGATGCAATAGGACATTATTCGGTGTGTCGTCATCGGGCGCATGACGTCAGGGGGTCTTGTAGCTGTACGGGACAGTGCAGCGCCGGGACGGGACGGCCAGTGAGATATGAGGCAGCAGAGCCCGGTCCTCCTCAATGCCCCTCTCCCCTGACCCGTCCTGTATGCTGGATGTTATATTCAACCCTTCTTTCTTGGGTGATATGGGCGATCATTCCAAAAGTAAGTATATGCATTGCATGTAATTTGTGCCTCTTTTTTTTTTTATAGCATAGGTCTATAGGCTACGTGGGGTGCCTATGGGTTTATATTGGCTATTCTTCCATGCGTTATATGTTTTTGTTTACCTGGGTTTTCAAGGGAACCCTTTGACCACTTCAACCCAAGTATTTTATAGTCAAAGGTCTGAGTTGGATGTGTAGCCTATATAGACAACTTGGACACCTTTTTCCCCCATCTAGGCTACACCAAATCCTTTCGCCGAAAATAGCTGATGTAAACCCACAAGCTGACGAATGTTACCCCAGAATAGGGGTGCTGCTGTGGTTGGTTCAAGACAAGTGGTTAAAATATGGGATGTGGAAAAATATATTAGCCTATATGTCGTGTGTGTTTTATACAATGTGTTGCCAACATGCAGATATGTTTTTAAATATGTGCTATAGACCTATATCATGCGCCATACGTTTTGTTTATGATCCTTTAAAATACATTTATAGGAACATATTCTATGGGGAGGGGTCGTTCCAAAAGGAAGTGGACTATGGATGGATAGTGTCGTGTGTGTTCTTTTTTACTATATTGGAATGTGTTGCCTGCATATGCATCTTATGCTTTTATATGGATATGCGCCCTACACATTATTTTTGTTTACATCCTGGTTAGCCCGCATGTTCCGAACGTGTATTTATAGGAAAATATCATACATGTTTGGTTTTCAGGCCGTGCGTAATTTTCAGATGAGTTTTTTTATTTTCAAAATAAAATAGGATTTATTCCTATTTGCATATGAAATAGCTTGATTCTGTGTGTCTACTCTGCAAGAGAGAGCAAAGTTCACTTCAAAACTGTGATTATAATTTATGTTATTGTTTTTAATAAGTGACTTTCACATGCAATTTTGTGTCCAGTGATGTTAGCTAGGATATACCTATTCTGTTTTCCTTATAGGAACCAAATGAACTACATGTCCATGTCTGTCTTTAACTCCAAGAGTGTACAAAATAAAAATGAACCCAGTTTTGTTCCATTTGACACCCTCTGAGTTATAGGGTTCAGCATACATATAATGTATTATCAACCCGGGGGGTTCCTTAAAGTTAAACTGTGTGCTCTGGTGGTGCAGAGAAGCCCGGATTCGCGATGTGTGTGGGCTGTGGGAGTCAGATCCATGACCAGTACATACTGAGGGTCTCCCCCGACCTGGAGTGGCACGCGGCCTGCCTGAAGTGCGCGGAGTGCAGCCAGTACCTGGACGAGACGTGCACCTGCTTCGTCCGGGACGGGAAGACCTATTGCAAGAGAGATTATGTAAGGTACGTGTTCATATAGGCCAAGAGGAATTATTATACATCATGTTACGTTTCGTTATATGAAAGAAAAGGGTGGATTTGGGAATAGAAATGAGGGCCTAAATATACGCAGGCCTGGTTATTTCCACAACACATCTTTGTGTCCCTTATTTTCAGTTTAAAATAAAACATTTTTATATAAAAAAGAAACATAGGCTATATAAAAAATTAAAATAAATGTAAAGCCTATCAGACGAACTCTCCTCAAATATTCCTCGACTGAAATGAGTTGTTAAAAAAGACACACACATTTCATACAATGAGCGCATGTAGCCTAGTATATGCACAATCAAATTAAGTTATTCATGTTTCAATCTGACTTCTCAGTTGATTTCTGTTATATAGATTCTATTTGTTTTTATTCACCTTTGTTTATTGAGTGTGCTCTGCGTATATTCCAACCTCGCACTGCATAAGAGCGTCTGGTAAATGCCTATACATTGTATTTGTAAATGACACTAAATATTTTCCTTTTTTATTTATTTTTAATTTTTTTCAGGCTGTTCGGAATAAAATGCGCAAAATGCCAGCTGGGCTTCAGCAGCAGCGACCTGGTGATGCGGGCCCGGGACAACGTGTACCACATCGAGTGCTTCCGCTGCTCGGTGTGCAGTCGGCAGCTGCTGCCGGGCGACGAGTTCTCTCTGCGGGGAGAGGAGCTGCTGTGCCGCGCTGATCACTCCCTGCTGCTGGAGCGGAGCGGAGCGGAGAGCCCCATCAGCCCCGGACACATCCACTCCAACAGAACGCTACACTTAGCAGGTAGGAGCCTAGAGGAAGACAGGCCGGATTTTCAGTTAAAAAACAACAAGACAACAGCGTTTTTGTTGTTATTTTTTTTATGCTATTATTGTGCAATTATTTATATTTTATTTTAGCTCTACACAACACAATGCGGGCAATATTATGACAACTCGGTTATTACATTCTTGGACGTTATGACAGATTTGTAATGCTCTGAAACATGCAGTTCAGAAACAAATAAGCCCACATGATTTCTAAAGAAATCCAAGTCATTATAGAATGTGTTTCAAACCCCACAGTTTCTTAAAAACGCCTTTTTAAACAGGCAAAACAAGTTGATTTGGGTAAATTACAATGTATAGTCTTAAACCAAATATAGTTAAAACAAATATATATTATGTAGGCCTATCTTTGAGCAAATTGATGCATTTGATGGGTGCAAAATAATGACAAAAAGATGAATAAAAAGAATTCCCCGGCCCAGGTTTTCTTTGACCAGATCGTCATAGAGCCCAACACGTTACACCGGCCTACAGTGTGTGTGGTTGTTTGCTTTAGGCTACAGCTAATTTCATAATTGATCTCATTAGCAGTAATCTGCTCGCTGTCATTATCTGAATAATCGCATTCATGGCTTGCATGTTATCTATCACTACTGCAGCCCAGCGGTAGGCCTGCCCTGCAGGATATACATGAGCTCTATCATTAGAATACCACACAGAATTCCTGCAGAGATTAAAAAGGGAAATTAATTCTCTACTTCTACTGGTAATAGTCTACTGTTTTTCCCAACGATTTTGCATGCGCCGCGAATAATCGTATTCATCCATTAGCTTTATTTTAGACATCGCACGTATTGTTTTTCCCATGTATTGTTGTGCATTTTAAGTGAAACAGAATAGCCTAGATATTTTGCCACTTTGATTTTTACAAAAATTAAGATACAGAAACGTGATTTGATTATAAACTGAAAGGTATTTGTTGTTGTTGTTATCATTTTGCTTAATAATAAGCACATTTCAAGCCTTTACATTTGCCGCCTTGCTGCCTCGATAGTTGCAGACAAGTTGTTCCACTAAATGACAAGTGGCTGCAGCCTGCAGCTAATGATGATGACTAATGACGATATACGAGGATAAAAAAAACACTCAAAGCTTACGATATACTTCGTTGTACGACGGTGTCGCATACGATACGTATTTCCCTCCCCGTTCTTCTTATTTTATTTATTATCATCCTTATTTATTTGACAATTTTGACACATTCTAAGCTTTTTATTGTTGTTGTTTCTTTTGTGTGTGACCATTTTCGCCTATATTATCAATCATGTAAAAGTCTACTAAACCCAGGGTTGTCAACATTGGACTGTCAGAATCCAGGAGATTTATTTTTGAGGGGTGCGCGGAACTCCCCAACCGGGGTCCTCTCCCCAAAACTTATTAATAGATATATTTTCCTGTGTTCTGGTGAATTTTGTGCATGTTTGATACTTTTATCAGGCTTGCTTTACTAGCATGGGTACAATTTCAGCCTTTAAATGCCAAATGTTGGTGTACAGATTTGATGACTGAAGCAAAAGGACATCTTTAATAATGATTTCTCATCTTTAAGTCATTACTTAAGTGAATATCTGTATGGTCTTTCTTGCATGCATTGCCCCCACCCCTAAAGCGGGGGGTCTGGGGGTCCCCCCCCAGAATTTTTTTAACATAGTAGATGTCATTTCCTGTGTTCTGGTGAATTTTGGGGGTTTGATACAAAATCCAGGAGAAATCCAGGAGATTTGCCAATCCAGGAGACTCCCAGGAGAGGGGTTCAAAATCCAGGAGACTCCTGGGAGATCCAGGAGAGTTGACAAGCCTGACTAAACCGCCTGGCTTCTCTCTCTCTCTGCTCAGACCCGGTGGCGGTGCGCCAGGCCCCGCATCGGAACCACGGCCACAAGCAGTCGGAGAAAACCACGCGCGTGCGGACGGTGCTGAACGAGAAGCAGCTGCACACGCTGCGGACGTGTTACAACGCCAACCCGCGGCCCGACGCCCTGATGAAGGTAGGCCTATATTAGGCCAGGGGGTCCTCAACCTTTTCAGGCCGCGACCCCCCAAAATAATCACATTTTAACTGGGGACCCCCCACACCCTGATCATGCCTGATGAGCGCTAAGTTACATTTTGTATAACACGGTTCTATTGTGAAAATAGCAGATCTACATGCTCACACAACGCCAGGCGTTGTGAGCATGTAGATGTCTATTTTCACAATGTCAGCCTAATATTTGACAATTTGGCCAATGTTTAATTTGTCATTTTAGAGTTATTAAAAAGTCCTTTAATTGTCACTTTAGAAATGTGCAGCTATACCCTCCATTGTGCACTTAAACTTTAATGGGTTTTACTGTTGAGAGAGAAAACAATGTTGCACATTATCATCTGGGGACTCCCCAAAATAATTTGGGGACCCCCGTGGGGCTCCCGACCCACAGGTTGAGAACCACTGTATTAGGCTATACACTGTTTTGTTTGGATTCGTTTTGTTACACTTTGTGTTGCTCTGGCATCAATGTAAAACTAAAACGTAAATGCGTTCCTCAATAATTATTCTCGTGCCAATAAAGCTCCTTTGAATTGACTGTAATGTGATTGAAGGAGCAGCTGGTGGAGATGACCGGCCTGTCCCCGCGGGTCATCCGGGTCTGGTTCCAGAACAAGCGCTGTAAAGACAAGAAGAGGTCCATCCTGATGAAGCAGCTCCAGCAGCAGCACAGTGATAAGACTGTAAGCATCTTCGTAAGTCAACCATCGCCAAGGGCCTTTTTTCATTCCTTCTCTTTTGTTTGTCTCGTTTGTGTCTGTTTGGTGCAGTGCAGTGCACAGTGGTGGAGATATATATATATATATATATATATAATTTATGTATGGTTTTGGTTTTTATTTTTTTACTTAAGTAAAAGTAGCAATACCACATAGTCTGTAATAATAGGCCTGTTTTCAAAAATTACAATATCGGCATCGAAATATACTTTATAAAGTATTCAAAGTAAAAGTATTCTAAAAGAAATTGCAAAGAAATTGCAAAATCTTTGAAAATAGCAGATCTAATACAAGCTCACAACACATCGGATGCAACCGTTGTGAGCTTGTAGGTCTTCTAGATCCAGTATAAATACTTTGTTTTGTAATAATAATAATAATAATAATCTAAATTGGCAAAGAAACAAAAGTTTGTGGCGTAAAAAGTTAAATATTTGCCTCCGAGATGTACTGGAGTAGAAGTACAAGGTATATTAAAAGATGGAAATAATCAAGTAAAGTAAAAGTACCTCAAAATTGTACTTGAGGAAAGACTTTCCACCATTGTTTGTTTGTATCCGTTTGGTGTCTGCATGTTGTCTTGATTCTGAGATGAACATTCTGCAAAAATGGCCAATCTCCAAGCTCCAAGTTTATAGATTGGCTATTTTTGTAGAAGATAGTGTAAAGTGATAACAGCCCTAGGCTAGTAGCCCTGACTCTGGTCAATGGTTTGCTTAAAGGAATTGGTAAAGGCCACAGCAACATTCAACAATGCAACCTATATTGTGTTTTTAATTTAGTTGCATTGCAACAAAGCATATTTGGCTGACTTGCTATGACACTCCACAATGTCATTGAATAATAAATCAATTGCAGTTAATTGCTTTGGCTTCAGTTGCATGAAAAGTGCATTTTTTTCTTCATATGATGCCATATTCTAAGTCAAGATGACATATGTAGAAATGATCACTGTGGGTAAAAGCACACAAACCCTTGACTATTCATGTTCTCTTTGAAACACATAAATCTGGCTTTTGTAATAGTTGACAGTTAATACTTTCAAGACCCTTTGATCCTGAAACTGTATGTATATACACACACACATTTTGAAATCACACTAGCATACGTCATCTTACATATGACAATATATGTAGGCCTACATATATGTACAAGCTCACTGCCAGCATGTACATCAGCTATTTTTCTTTACGCTTTTGAAAAAGTGTGAGAACTACTCAATTACAATGAATATGTGTGTGTGTGTGTGTGTGTGTGTGTGTGTGTGTGTGTGTGTCCAGAACCTGCAGGGGCTGACGGGGACGCCGCTGGTGGCAGGCAGTCCCATCCGCCATGAGAGCACGGTGCACGGCAACCCGGTGGAGGTGCAGACCTACCAGCCTCCATGGAAGGCCCTCAGTGAGTTCGCCCTGCAGAGCGACTTGGACCAGCCAGCCTTCCAGCAGCTGGTAAGAGCATGGCTTTACACTACATACACAGTGCAAACAAACATGTTGGGTCTCGGACACATTTTTATGAGTCCCTTAATTTTTGGTTTTCTATATAGCCTACATTTTGTAAAAAAAAAAAAAAAAAAAAATTCCCTCAAAAGCTAAGATTTTCACAAATAAAAAAAATATATAATGATTTTGATAAGTAATTGAGTTAATAAGTAAAAGAAAAATGTAAGAAATTCCATAAATTTGAAAACAAATGTTTAAGAAATCGTGAAAATAGCCAATCTACAAGCTCGCGACACGTTGTGAGCTTGATCTGCTGTTTAGTTTGGGTCCCGGGCAAACATCTAATCTCTCTTTTGGTCTCGACCTGAAAAGTTTGGGAACCACTGCACTACAATGAATCCCTGTAATGAAACTAAGATAGCTCTGTACTTGGTCCACTCTGTTGTCCCTCTACCCCAGTGATTAATTTTCACATCAAGAAACCCCAAATATGTATTTGGCCACGGACACGCGTTTGAAGAAAAAATTGTGACAGATTTGTGTGCCCAGATTTCATTCAAAAGTAATTCTGCATTTTGTCCAGATGTACTAATGTAGCTGGGGACCCCCTGGAAACCCCTCAGGGACCAGTGGGGGTCCCCGGACCCCAATTTGAGAATCACTGTGGTAAAAGACAAGTGACACATTTTACAATAGATACAATTAAGCTGCACTCTGTACCTTTACAGGGGCATTCGAACCTGGGTTCGCATGCACAAGTGCTCGAACTGCCATGCAGCTTGCTCAAGGGATTCATTGCATTTTGAGCTTCAGACTTGTCAACCAGTGGTGGTCATAGACCAAAGGGTCTAAATGTGAATGAGCAAAAAAATATGTTTTTATCCTTATCCACACAAAAAGTTAGAGTGTAGTTTTAAACCATCTGTAAACGTGAGTTGGCTCTGTACTTGGTCCAATCTTTTGTCTCTCTCTATAATCTCTGAAGATAGACCTAAAGCTCACAATGCATCTTGATACGATGCGTTGTGAGCTGGTAGATCTACTATTTTTGACTAATGTTCCCCCAGATTAGGCTTTTGAAACCATGCCATTCATAAAACCTGATGCAAACACTTCAGACAATAATCTGACTTGATCTGCAAGTAAATACATGCATGAGTGATGCATCCTGCTCTCTCTCTCTCTCTCTCTCTCTCTCTCTCTCTCTCTCTCTCTCTCTCTCTCTCTCTCTCTCTCTCTCTCTCTCTCTCTCTCTCTCTCTCTCTCTCTCACACACACACACACACACACACACACACACACACACACACACACACACACACACACACACACAGTTTATCCAAAATGAAAGTGTTCTGCTTTTAAAAATATTTTTGAATGTATATATTTATATGGACATTTTAGATTTTTACTCCAGTCCAGTGACCCATAAAAATTGGTTTGTGACCTATAAATGGGTCCCGACCCACTGTTTGGGGAACAGTGGGCTACATAGGATGTGTATGCATATGATATGATATATGATATTGACTAACTGAATTGATCTCCTCTCCTCTTTAGGTGTCGTTTTCTGAGTCGGGGTCGCTGGGAAACTCGTCTGGCAGCGACGTGACCTCTCTGTCCTCCCAGCTACCGGACACCCCCAACAGTATGGTCCCCAGTCCGGTGGAGACGTGATGGGATGGGAGGGACCACCCCGACCACCCCGGGACCCCCGGAATACCCCCCGAACAGAAGCATGACCCCCCCATCGGTACCCCCAAAAACCCTGCATGATGTGACCGGCTCATCACAGCGCCCAAAAGACAAAAACAAAAGAGGATCGATTTTTTTTCCATTTTTTTTTCTAACACGGAGGATATGCAAATGGACAAGACCTATACCGACCTGCAAGGACCTTTTCCAAAAAACTATACGGCCTGTTCAAGGTGGGGGAAATTTCCAGTAAAACAAAAAAGAACAAAGAACAAACGAAAAAATTAATAAGCAGAAAGATGGCGTTGCATGAATTGATCCGGGGAAAAGAAGATGTATATTTAACCGCTGGATGGGATTATACTCTCAGAAACGATCCTTCCTTCAAAAGGCAAACATTGGAAACAGAGATGGACATTCTGCGATTTCATTGTGGTCATATTTGTTGTCTTGCGATTTTTTGATACATTTTATTGCGTTTTTGTCGAGTCCAAGCGACTCAAAAGTTGTCTTTGTCTTAAAAAGGTCGGAGCATGATATGTCCGCAGAATAACTCGTGTTGTAAAATATTTTATCTTATGGGGCAAGGACAGATTGTTTGAGCTTCTCGAACAAAAAAAAGTAAGTTATTGTTATATTATTTATTGTGAGGAAAGCGATTCATAAAGGGATTATTAACTGATGGAAATAAACAGCTGAATATGACATGTCTTCATTTATGAATAGCCTACTGTATAGCCTATACAGTCCAGCAGGCGAGAACCAGACGTATTATAATAATTTACAATTTCACGAGTGCCCATTTTGATTGTCTTTGATGTTTGTTATAGGCCAACACAATCTAGCTGCTATAGTCGGTCTCACTCTCGTCGATTAAATTGTGTTCAGCCGTGAAAACCTCAGCCATTTGACTCAAAATTATAGGTCATTCAATTTTAAAGGAACACAATTCATTAATTATGTAAAAATGCCATTTAGATTGACCAAATCCGATTGTAGATTTTATTTATGACGATTGTGCAAATACGAGTGTTCAGTATTAAAATCCAAGCTAAATATAGACAGCCTATAGTACACACAGTTCTTGACCTAAAGCGTGCGCGTAGGCCTACCGCCTATCTATCAGGGTTAGACGAGGCTATAATGATCAGCAAAATATTATAAATGAAAGGCAACGCATAGATTCTTGGTGATCGACAACGCACTGACAAGTTGTTTAGGTCAAACCTAAACTCTGTCTGCAGAAGAGCTGCAGGCTGTCTTATCGCTGCATGCGGATCTAGGATCTAGCGCTGCCTGGCGCTTCGCCCCTCCAGTTATGGCCAGATAAGCCGCTGGTCATTTAAAGTTCCTGCTTGTGAACTGGTGTTCAGTCCGGTTCCACTGGTTTTAAATAAGTCACATAAACGTCCACAGTCTAGACGGCGAGCTGAGGGGATCGGCGACCTCCTTATCTGCTCGTGGCATCACCTGCAAAGCGATACACTGAATGAAAGCCACAACAAACTAAAGCATTGATTTAAACGAGCGGTTGGCTTGGCTGGTCGCTAGGTTTGGATAGAGAGAAGCTGTGTTCTGCACTGTGCTGTGCATGGCTCCAGTTTATTTTCACTGCAGCGCAGCAGCGGTCAGTCAGTCAGTTGCGTTCTGACTCCATGCCAGCACAGGTCAGATGGAATGACAGCCTCAGAGCCACATTAATTGACCTTAAAGATGAGAAGATCTGCCGTGCTGAGTCAGGCCTCTATGTACACAGGACAATCCTCAGTGGGATTTCCCCCCTTCTTTTTTCCTCTTAAACAACCGCTGCTATAATAGGAATATAGTGTTGTAAAAAGTACTCACATTTTACACTTACCGGCGGTAAGTAAAAGTATCAATACTGCAACGTAGAATACAGAATTCAAAGTGAACTTGAGTAAAAGTATGAAAGTATTGGCATCAAAATGTACTTAAAGTACATTACCCAAAGTGAAAGTGCAAAATGTTTGAAAATAGCCAAGGGATAAAATAAGGCTAAAGTGGTTAATGTATGCTTTTTTATGTATTGTAATTTATAGGTGAATTTATTGGTGACATATTATTATTGTTGTGAATATTTGATCGTTATGGGGAAAAACTAAACAAACTGCGGGCTTATTTCCAACATCCTTATTATTATGTCCCTCGGAAGACGAAAAAAGGACCTAAACTAATATATAGGTGTAACTGAGCCTGTTGCTTAAAGATAAGTAAATAATGGCTGCGAGATTAAGATAGGCCTAAATGGAATAACAAATGGCGTTTACACACAAGAATGTGACAGACAGCAGCACAATCCCCCTGCAGAAAACCACCGTGGACTCAATGTTTCTAGAGAGAGGGAGAGAGAGAGAGAGAGAGAGAGAGAGAGAGAGAGAGAGAGAGAGAGAGAGAGAGAGAGAGAGAGAGTCTGTGTCCCATCAGAATACGAGCCTTTATTCCAGAAACAAAGGGTCAAAAAATGAGATCATAAGGGTCACGTTTAAATTAAATACATATACAATCGATAGTCTTACGACGAACCAAGAAATTAAAAGAAAAGGGGGGAGCTGAAAGGGAGCCCACACATTATTATTGTCTTTCTCTGCACGAAAGCCAATTAAAAAAAGCATAAATCCTTCAAACTGCAGGGAATAATCAGGGTTTACTGTCACTACAGCATGCGGATTTCCCAACGCAAAATATCCACGAGGTGTGCCAGGAAAGGACAGGCTTGCATTCACTCAGAGCCCTCAATGTTGTTAAGACTTAAAACCTTCCAAAACTGTGGTGTAAAAAAAAAGAAAAAGAAAAGAAAAACACTGTGTCAATAATAGACCTATGTGTGAACTAGCAGAGATGTGCGTGTATGATTTTTAACGTGTCTCAAAAATGGACACATCGGTTGCGAAAAAACAAGGCAAATCAAAGTAGTTTCATTTTGTTTATCCTTCTGTTTTCAAAACACGCATTCCATTCAGCCACGGTCCCGCACTCCCCCCCCATCCACTTGCATTGAAGCGAGCTTAACTGGGAGATAATAATGTGCTCTTTCAAGAGTGAAACGTATCTTTTTACATTTAAATATCCTCTATTAGTTATCTCAAACAGGACCAAAATAAACAGTGCTGAGGCTGTATTATCCGTGCGCTTTTTTCTCTCACGCGCACGCGCAAATGGACCCAGCCATCCGGCCTTCATTTAAAAAGAGCAGGAGCATGTGTTTTCAGATGTTAGCCCTGCCTTCACAAATAGCCTAGTATATGCCTACTCTGTTGAATAGATTATGAAATATAACATTAATAAATAGGCCTACTATACAGACGAAATAATAGGCTTTAGAAAATGTGGAAAAAAGAAGGCAATTTGACAAAAAAATATACATAATTAATTCCAAAGCAGATTCTTCCGCCATTACTCGCTTTAATCATAACAATGGATGTGTCCACAGCAAACCCCACACTCTTAGTCTTAATGAACTCTCACGGGTCCATTTGGTTACGCATGTTTGTACATCTGCAGAATTACAAATGGCCTAAATTAACACACGAGTAGGCCTATTTCTACTGTGTGTGGACATGATGAGGAGGATGGAAACCGACCATGAATGATTAAAAGGAGACCCCATTTAAGGGTGTGATGTAACACAGTAATTGCCAGAGATGACGTGTAATTAGATAACCCAGCCTGCGTGCATGGGGAGATTCCAGCCAGCCAGGTATAGGAAAACCCTCACTGCTCACTTGACCCATGAGAGAGTACAAAAAAAAAAAATTTAAGAAAAAGAAAAAAAAGAAGAAATAAAATAGTAGCCTAGGCCTACTACTAAATATAAAATGTAATACACCTATAGACTAGTTATGAATGGTAGTCAGACTGACACCGCATATTCTTATAGGCATATGTACAGTCTCGGTTTTAAGGAAACTTGGGAGAAGGTTCATGGTTGAATAGAATTACCCTTTCTTAAACACTTGTCATATTATACCCCAGACTGTGCCCAAGAACATTTGTTTGTGGTGTTGTTTCAAAAAGCCACATTTTCAAATGACATGATAATTATAAAGTCTCTACAAACCAGAAACCAAATCTTGATTATAGGCTTAACATTAATGTGCTAACTAGCTGGCACTGCATGAACTTAGGAAGCATTCAATTAGAATGTATACTGAATGTATTTATTTATAATGTAAAAAGGGGTGAGAACACTGTGATGTTTTGACGGCACTGCAGTGCATTTCTGAATCAGGGTGTCTCAACTTGGGGAAATCTCGCTATTTCTATGTCCCATTATTAATTGGGTTAGGTTCAGGTTATTAGGCATAGAGGTTAACATTCACGAGCGTCGGCAGGTTAGCATTTCACTAGGTTAGCATTTCACCAGGTTAACATTCACCCATTTCAGTCGAAATACTGGGGCGTAGAACAAATGTAATGTGGTAATATCGACACGCTTCCTCTCAACTTACGGGCTGCCAACCTTATAGGCCTAAACACATAAAACCTAATAGCGTCCCTGTTCCTGGAGGGCGAACATTCAGAGAAAATGAGCAGATCTACAAGTTCGCAATGCATCCGCGCTATACAAACTTGTATATCTGCAAAGATATTATAGCATATAGAGAGAAAGGGGAGCTAGTATAGAGCCCAGGGCGACTCCAGTCAACAAAATGCATACAAAAAGACGTTTATACCTGACTACTAGCCTGGTAAACCATGCCGGTCTTCTGCAGAGCGGTCTGGCCCCAACCTAAGTGCTGGGTGGGCGGTTTGCAGAAACCGAAAAGTGAAAGAGCCAATCACAGGGCCCTGAGCGCAGACACCGATTGGCTCTACCACTTTTTGGTTTCTGCGAAACGCCCACACAGCACATGGGTCCAGACCACTCTGCAGAAGAAACATCGTTGTTGTCGGGTGGAAACCTTGTATGTCCAAAACCGTTCATTTTGTATTTATCCTTTTGAAAATAGCCGATCCACAAGCACACAACGCCTCGCACCGCGAGGCGTTGTGTGCTTGTAGATCTGCTATTTTCATTATTTTTGTGTGACAGTCTTGTATGATGAAGCAGGGCTTTACTTTACGAAAAAGAAACTTGGAGATACAAGGTTTCTGCCCGACAGTGACGACATGATAATGTGAATTCACACGACCGGGGTCAAAATTTCTACCTGACGCTTTCCTGTTGAATTTAAAAGCAATGTTGTGCATGCACAATGTGACTATGTTTTATCGTACAAACAAGCAGTAATCAGAATCGGAGGACCTTTATTTGTCATTGTGCGTCGAGTACGACATTTCTTCCTACGACACAATAATATGGTCAAGTAAAGACCTAAGTAAGAATAAAAAGGAGATGATCAATATGCAACAATCAATATATAAAAAAGCCAATCAAATATGCTAGTATACTAAGGCTGGGCGATAGGAAAACCTTCGATATTCGATAACGTTGTTGAATACCTCGATATCGATATTACTCACGATATTAGTAAAAACAATTGTATTATATCGTTTTTAATGTTTTTCTGCTTTAGGTCGACTGCCTGCCTAACCCAGATAATGAATAGCATATCCATGCATGCACACTGCACAGTACACATAGAAGGGTTAGGTAGGTTTTATTGAAATAACCACACCTGGTTACAGATAGACTGCTTTCTTGCATGTGCTATGCATGCATAGTGTGTCTGTTCATTAATTTGACACATACACCAATACCTAATTTCAAGCCGCCTTCGTCGATATGTATACCTTGCATGTTGATACCTCGATATCGATACATTTTCGATATATTGCCCAGCCTTTAGCCTTAGTATATACAGGTACATCAAATGAAATATATTTAAAAAAAGCATCGGACGAACAGCACAGTATTTATTTCATAATGGATATTTCAGAAAATATGGTGTGTGAACATGTGTGTGCTCTTGTCTCGGGGGTCCATCCATGGCGGGTGAGGTATTACAGCCTTCAGTGTTAGAAGAACTACTCAGATCTCTTACGTTTAGTAAAAGTAGCAGTGCCACAAATGTAGCTGTTACAAGTAAAATGCCTGTATTCAAACTTGAGTAAAATCTAAATACACTTAAAGGATCAAAACGGTAATTTAAAAAATGTGTCAGAAGTACAAAATAGAGTTTAATTGGTTGGTGATACATTTAATAATCTAAATCTGCAAAGTCACTATGGTAACAAAAGCTGTAAAATAACTTTATCTGTGTAAAAAAAAGTACAATATTTGCTACTTTGTGTGATAGAAACTTGTTTTTCCCCCCATTTTTTATTTTAACCACTTGAAGCCTAGCGTCCATCTGAGAACTTTAGCCAAAAATAGCAGATCTAGGGTTAGGGTTAGATCTGCTATTATTGGCAAAAAGCTTTGGAGGGGGAAAAGAGCAGACTAAGTACAGAGTGAAAGGTCAAGTTTATTAAGTATTGACGGTTCAAGTGGTTCAATATCTGAAAACCCACATTTGCATGAATCCAAAATATGCTGATGATCGTGCTGTCAAACAATGAAACTAGGCAATATAGAATCTTTGAAAAGGTTGTGGGGGTCCCCGCTTCATCTCTCTCTCAACTAAGGGGTCCTTAATTGGGCTGAAAACGTTGAAGACCCCTGACTTTAGGACAGCATAGTTGAGTTAATGTACTTAGTTCCTTTCCCCCGCTGGCCTGCCTGCCTGCATGCTGGAGGTGTGGAGGCTGCCAGCGCTGTGACCTGGGAGGACAAACTTCAAGTCCAACCTCTCAGGGGAAGCCGGCTGACAGGCTGACTTAATGCAGAGACCCGGGGAGGTGGTGGGCCGGAGCAGGGTGGGCGGGTGGGGGGCTGCTTTTCTGAAAGAGGAAAGGGGTGGAGGGTGGGGGTGGTAAATGAGAGAGAGCAGGCATGTGCACACATATAGACATCAAAGGGGGCTTGAGCCTTTTTTTTCAATGCAAATGCCCCTCTTTCCATGGCATACCTGAAGGCAGCATTCAAGAGAATTGCCTTGTCTACTCTCCTGAACTTCAATGCAGCATCTTATGTTGAAAGAATTGCCCTCTCTGTGTAGAAATCCACGACTGAACGCCACATCTCCAGTACTGACTTGGTTATGCTTAGTTCAGTGTGGCTTCACGCACCGAAAATAGCCGACCTCCAAGCTCACAACGCGTCGCGTGTTGTAGGCTTGGAGGTCTGCTATTTTTGATATTTTCACCAAAAGGCCCTTTTAGAAATGTCAGACCCTGCCTCTGTAACATTCTCTGCACATCCCTGAGAGAGAGAGAGAGAGAGAGAGAAAGAGAGAGAGAGAGAGAGGGAGAGAGAGAGAGAGAGAGAGAGAGAGAGAGAGAGAGAGAGAGGGGAGAGAGAGAGAGGGAGTGAGAGGGTCACACTTTGGTGGAGGAGGAACAACAATGACGAGGCTGGAGTCTCTCTATAGCTTATGTCAAATTAAATCATTCCATACGCCCCATGGATGCTGAGCACCATTACTGTCTAGTTCTCCTTTTTTCAGGGGTGTGTGTGTGTGTGTGTGTGTGTGTGTGTGTGTGTGTGTGTGTGTGTGTGTGTGTGTGTGCGTGCGCGTGCGTGTGCGCGTACGTGCGAGGTACAACTGGTTAAATGAACGCTAAGGATTTTACTGGGGTGTAAAAAAAACAACAGTGAAAAATAGTAACACACAGGCTAATGTATCAAAACAATGTTTCATCTTCCCAAAGATCCATCGCGTTTGATTTTGTATTCATTTCATACGGTCACACACGCACACGCACACGCACACGCACACGCACACGCACACGCACACACACACACACACACACACACACACACACACACACGCACGATGCCGCCCGAGTGCCTCTCTCTCGACTCTGGTGTCGACAACAACAGTAAATTACAGCCGCCGGTTCCTATGTTGCACTTTGTGTTTTTCCCCTCTCTCTCTCTCTCTCTCTCTCTCTCTCTCTCTCTCTCTCTCCATCGTTTTGTCAGCTCTCTTAAATAAGAAATTTAAGGCTCTATTTATCTTCGATGGGTAATGGCCAATTTAACATCCAGTGACAAGAATTTAATCATCTCTATTCTTGGGTTACGCCGATAATGAAAGGGCCCAGTCAGTGTCAACAGTCTGCCTGTAGCAGCAGGGGCGTCACAACTCACAAGGGGGGGGAGTGGGACTGAGTTACTAGGGTTGCGAGCTTGTAGATCTGCTATTTTTGAAAAGTTGTGAAAATGTGTGCAAATCTTTGAATATATGTGTATTTATTTTATGCGACCATTTAACTAAAATTTTGCTTCTGGGGGGTCCCTGGAACTAACACCACTGACAGAAACATAGGTGTTTTCAAAAAACCTTAGTAGAATTTGAAATATTCAAAGACTTGCACAAATGTTCAAGATTTTTCAAAAATAGCAGATCTACAAGCTCGCAGCGCGGCACTCGGTGCCGCGCTGTGAGCTTGTATATCTGCTATTTTTCAATAGTTAAAGCACAAAATAGTGCTTATTAATAATGCGTTCACAGTCTAAATGCGTTCCCTCCCCTTATGTAGAACATTCATGGGGGGCCCGCAGTGAATCCTTGTACCCAGGGCCCAGAATGTGGTGTGACGCCTCTGGCAGCAGGGGCTGCTTGTGTTCGCCTATCGATTGGCCCTGGAAAGGGATGGATGCTGCTTTTATGGGAAGCTGACACCGCCGAGTAAACACACACAGGATTACATCCTTTAACTTTTAAAAAGATCCCCGCCGCCCACCACGTCGCCACAGCATGCAGAGGACTTATTTCAAATGCACCGTAAAAAAGAAAAAACTCTAATATCGATTTTTCTTTTTTATATATATTATAAATGCTATGTTTCACATTTTGGTGTGTGTGTGTGTGTGTGTGTGTGTGTGTGTGTGTGTGTGTGTGTGTGTGTGTGTGTGTGTGTGTGTGTGTGTGTGTGTGTGTGTGTGTGTGCGTGTGTGTGTGTGTGTCATAGAATGGATATTTCCAAGAACCCACACCTATACATGACCTGTGAAAGGACAGTGTAGGTCACTCACTATACACTGTACAATCCACAGTGTTAATTTAACTCCCAATAGTGCAGTGGTCCTCAACCTTTTCAGGCAGCAACCCCCCAAAAGACGTTGCGAGGCGTTGTAGCATGTAGATCGGTTATTTTCACAATTTCTGCCTCAATATTTGTCAATTTGGCAATGTTTAATTTGTCATTTTAGTTTAGAGGTAACTTAAACTTGATGTTGGTTTGTTTACTGTTGAGTGAGAAAACAATGTGTGTGTGTGTGTGTGTGTGTGTGTGTGTGTGTGTGTGTGTGTGTGTGTGTGTGTGTGTGTGTGTGTGTGTGTGTGTGTGTGTGTGTGTTTTGTAGCAGAATGGATAATCCCCAGAATGTATACCGGTACAGTATGCAACAGGACTCAACCTTGTATCCTACACAGTATAAGCCTTAGTGCTAATTTAACTCCTGCGTGTAAAAACACGATACCCTTAATGGTCTCTTCCGGGTCCATTTGGTTCCATTTGTACCCTCCTGGGAGTGAGCAGAACAGTGAGGGTTGACGGGGTAATGTACCGTACATGAACCTCAGTGGGAGGAAATTGCAGCAGTGAGTGTATAGCCTGAAACTCTATGACTCAGGTCATGAGAATACAAGAGGTTGTGTGTGTGTGTGTGTGTGTGTGTGTGTGTGTGTGTGTGTGTGTGTGTGTGTGTGTGTGTGTGTGTGTGTGTGTGTGTGTGTGTGTGTGCACGTGCGCACACACGCAGCGTGCATGCATGCATGTAAGTGTGAATAATGTGTGCGTGCGTGCGTGTGTGTGCGTGTGCAGGATGGCTGGCAACCAGACCATGGTCTCACCTGGAGAACACACAGGGAGCGCCACTCAGGGTCCCGCCACAGAGACGGTGTCAGAACGTCGTAAATCAGCCCGCCCCACCCACACGTAAATCTACCACACACACACACACACACACACACACACACACACACACACACACACACACACACACACACACACACACACACACACACACACACACACACACACACACACACACGTATGTATTACATTACTTGTGAGGACATCATTTTAGGACAGTCATTTGAATTAAAGGGATATTTCACTTTCAAAAAAACCTTTGGTCATTTTATCGTCTAATCAGGCTTTTATAAACACCCTGAACAGTTTTTAATTTGCTTGGACCCCCTGTTGAAGACCCATGGTCTAATCCTAACCATAATATCTTCCAAATTGTAACCCTTAGGACACAATTATTTTTTAAGCAAAACATTTCTATTGAAAGGACCATTCTTAAAAAAACTAAATGTCTATTTCTAGACATTTGTTCCGCACAAGTATAGCAAAACAAGGACACACACACACACACACACACACACGCGCACACACACACACACACACACACACACACACACACACACACACACACACACACACACACACACACACACACACACACGTATGTATTACATTACTTGTGAGGACATCATTTTAGGACAGTCATTTGAATTAAAGGGATATTTCACTTTCAAAAAAACCTTTGGTCATTTTATCGTCTAATCAGGCTTTTATAAACACCCTGAACAGTTTTTAATTTGCTTGGACCCCCTGTTGAAGACCCATGGTCTAATCCTAACCATAATATCTTCCAAATTGTAACCCTTAGGACACAATTATTTTTTAAGCAAAACATTTCTATTGAAAGGACCATTCTTAAAAAAACTAAATGTCTATTTCTAGACATTTGTTCCGCACAAGTATAGCAAAACAAGGACACACACACACACACACACACACACACACACACACACACACACACACACACACACACACACACACACACACACACACACACACACACACACACACACAGCTCATTAGAAGGCAAGAGGCAGGTCGGAGCCGCCCCACTCTACAATGACAAGGCTATAAAACTGTCTGAAGGAGGTTCACCTGTACTTGGCTTCCACACTGACAGCTAAACTGGTATTAACCAAAAAAACAAAAATAAAACAAAAAGTAGGAAACACAAGCACCTGTCACTGCACCCATGGAGCAGTGACACACTGAGGACAAGTCACTCACACAATGACAACCTGTACAGAAAGGTTCCTGCTGCCGAGACACCGTGGCGTCCCTGCAGGGTCAAACCAGTGTCAGCGAGAGTTCAGCGTGGAAAGTACATTTCATCGCTGTCGGGCAAGAAACCTCTTATCTCCTTCCTATTCTAACTCGTTGCGTTTTCTTTTTCCCATACATTAACGTGCTGCTTGATCATACCACAGCGTCAGACAAAAGCATGAAAGGAGCAAATCCGCAAGCTCGGAGAGCGGCGTGAAGTGTCGGGTTTTGAGCTAGAAACAGTTTTGAACATATGAGGTTTCCACATGACGGAGACGATTTACTCAAGCTGAATGGGTACAGAGTAGGGGGTCCTCAACGTGTTCAGGCCAAGGACCCATTAGTTGGGAGAGAGATGAAGCAGGGACCCCCACAACCTGCTCATACAGTATATTCCATATTTAACCACTTGAACCGTCAATGAACCGTCAATACTTAATAACCTTTTCACTGTATGTACACTTACAGTAGTCTGCTCTTTTTCTCCTCTACACCAAAGCTCTTTGCCGAAAATAGCCGATCTACAAGCTCACAACGCCATCGGCTATTTTTGGCTAAAGTTCTCAGAATATGGACACTAGGGTTCAAGTGGTTAATATAAAATAGAAGAAAAAGAAAACGTTCTATCACTCAACGATTTGGAAGACCACCTGTAGTAACTCTGAGGACCTCCTAGGGGTCCCGGACCCCCTGCTGAAGACCCATGGTACAGAGGCCTACTGTGAAACTAAAGGTCCCAGTTTCCATCCCTAACTACCTGCATCCCTCTGGGCGGCCATCAGCTGGGTGAATGTTAAAGCTGAATTTCCCTGTGGGATTAGCCCAGCTCTCAAGTACTGTATTCTGTTATTTTTGAGCGGTGGTTACACCGTCTCCTATACGTGGCCGTGTGTGTATGCGTGTGTGTGTGCGTGTGTGCGTGTGTGCAGTACCTTTTATGACCACACATGTTAAGGGAGGGGCGCTGTTGTTCAGGCCAGGCCAGACCAGGCACACACAGACACACAGGCACACACACACACACACACACACACAGGGGGGAAGGGGGGGGGTAAACCACCGCTCAGTTCACACGGGTGTGATTTTTACTATAATTGAGTATAGCCACAACTAGGTTTATCATTTATTGTAATTACAAAACATAGGCCCTACACATGAACTATTTTAGGCCCAATTATATAGGGCCTAAAGGTGTTGCATCGCTGCTTATAGATTGGCTATTTTGGTTTGACAAATATCTTATTTTTTGGGGGGGTTGAAATTCATGATTACTTTTACATTTGTATTCTTAGTATATTTTGAAATCAACACCTTCGTACTTTTACCCAAATCAAATGTTAAATACAGGCCTTCTGACAGGGCATTTCCATCGCTACTTTCTACTCAAGTAAAGAAAATTGCGGAGCACTTCTTTCCACCTCTGCTTTGGGCAGGGGCGTCACAAGGGGGGGAAATGTGGGACTGAGTTACTAGGGCCCAAGGTGGAGGGACCTTAATTCTTTTATACTTTAACTATTGAAAAATAGCAAATATACAAGCTCACAATGAGTGCCGCACTACGAGCTTACAGATCTGCTATTTTTGAAAAATCGTGAGAATGTGTGCAAATCTTTGAATATATGTATTTTTTAAGCAAACATTTGTAACTCAAATTTTGCTTCTGGGGGGGTCCTTGTAACTAAATAAAGGTTTGAGCACCACTGACACTGACAAAACTTTAGACGGATTCGAAATATTGAAAGACTTGCACAAATGTTCTAGATGTTTCAAAAATAGCAGTTCTACAAGCTCGGTGCCGCGCTGTGAGCTTGTATATCTGCTATTTTTCAATAGTTAAAGCACAAAATGACACGTAATAATGCGTTCCCAGTCTAAATGGGTTAACTTAAACCCCTTCCCCCCCATGAAGAACATTAACGGGGGGCCCGCAGTGAATCCTTGCACCCAGGGCCCAGAATTTGGTGCGACACCCCTGGCTTCGGGGTCACACCAGTGTCAGCCGAGGGGCTGAGGAATGAGAGAGCAGCACTCAGTGTTGGTCCAGGAAGTTCCTCTAAAAGCAGAACATCCAGGGTTCAGTTTCAATCCGTCATGACTCAAATGGACTGCAGCAGAACTCCGCTCAGTCCTAATGACGCTGTTTATGGCAGACAGCGGCGTGATGGACTGCTGTTGTCCAGGAGGTAAAAGACCTACGTCTCACCAGAGCAGAGCATCCCCGCAAAGTAAAGTACAGGGGTGTCACACCAAATTCTGGGCCCTGCCTGGGCACAAGGATTCACTCACATTTTGTGCTTTAGCTATTGAAAAGCCTTTGAATATTTCAAATCCTTCTAAGGTTTTTGGAAAAACTTATGTTTCTATGTCAGTGGTGCTCAAACTTTTTCATGTGAAGGACCCCCAAAATGATATGTGTTTGGCCACGGACCCCCATCTTAAAATATTTAGTTCCAGGGAGGGACCCCCCCAGAAGCAAAATTTGAGTCACAAATGTTCGCTTAAAAAATACATATATCCAAAGACTTTTCAAAAATAGCAGATCTACAAGCTTGCAGCGCGGCACTCGGCGCGCTGATCTTGTAGATCTGCTATTTTTCAGTAGCTAAAGTATAACATAATTAAGGCCCCTCCACCTTGGGCCCTAGTAACTCAGTCCCACTCCCCCCCCCCCCCCCCCCTCCCTTGTGACGCCCCTGCCCCAGACCAGAGCATCCCCGCAAAGCACAGGGATGGAGCGTTGTGACATCATACTGTTGGGGTTCTGAATTTGTTTTATTATGGGGGAGCTTTGAGATCATAAAAAGTTGTAAAAGTATGACGTGTCGTTTCAATCCGAAAGACTTTCATTGTGTGAGGTCAGATTGACCACGTTCAGGAGCGTGAGAGAGAGAGAGAGAGAGAGAGAGAGAGAGAGAGAGAGAGAGAGAGAGAGAGAGAGAAAGAAAGATAGAGTGGTAGAGAAGGGGAGATAGAGGGAGAGAGAGAGGAGGGGAGAGAGACAAACCGCGGGCGCGGGGAGGGGAGAGAGAGAGACAAAGAGATAGAGTGGGAGGGGAGGGAGACAGCTCTGCCTGCCAACTGTGGTGGTCTCTCTCTCTCTCTCTCTCTCTCTCTCTCTCTCTCTCTCCCCCCTCCCTCCCCAGGCGTTACTGCCACTTTAAGAAATGAAGTAATACCATTAATGGAAGCCTCCCTGGCCTGACATGGTGCTCACGTGCAGCGGGTGTCGTCCATCACGGCACGGCGCTGCAGGCGCTCCAATATTAAAATCCAATCATTCCTCCAACTAGTTGGATTAAGGAGGGCATCCACACAAAGGGACGGCTCCCACCCATTGTTGGCTGTGCCAGGGGGCTCCCTCCCCTCCCGGGGGGACCGCGGTGGCTTGGTGGCCCCCGCAGACAGCCAGGGCAGGGCAGGCCAGGGCGGGGGTCCCTGGGGGGCCTCTGTACCACTGGTACTTAACCACTTAAACCCCAGCATCCTTACTGTGGGGAAGGCCTTCGCAGAGCATAGCAGATCGACAAGCTCTCGATGCGCTGTGCGAGCTTCAGCGATAGCTTTGCCCACAAAAACAGAAAATATGCTTGTATTAAGCCTTGAGCGACTCAATATCACAATGTCGAAATACTGTATTTCCTGTATTGCTATAGATATCAAAATACATTTAAAGTAACAAAGGTAAAAGTAGCCATTATGCAGAATTTCCCATTTCACAATTCATTTTTTCTACAAAGGTTTTACAAATTTGTCAAAATCTTTTAATAACAGCATCTCTACAAGCTCACAGCAAGTCACGATGTTACAGAAATACTCAAATGGAAATCAGTCAACAGTCAGATAACTCACGAATAGATTGAGACCAATAATAGCTTGAGAACAAGTGTGAAACACTGTGAATAGTATATTTGATCTTGGCATCCAGGCTCTGCTATAGACGGGTTTCTGGTCCACGTTACACTGATAAGAAATAGATGCGTGCGCAGGGTCGGTACCAAAATTAGCCAATGAAACCAGCGCTCCCCAAAACAACAGGTTTGGGGATTGGACGGAATTGATTACATGATACAGTCAGCTGTGCATTTAGTCTCAATGTTTGTAAACAAGAAACCCGTCTATATTACTCCATCCCTGCTCAGCACATCAGCAGACAACCATTTAAGAGCAGGGAGATGTGCCCGCTGGCGGGCACCCCGTGACGCTTTACTCCATCTATATCAAATCTTATCCCCAAAAATAGCAGATCGTCAAGCTCACGACGCGCTGTGAGCTTGTAGCTCTGCTATTTTTGGTGACTGTTCCCCATAGAGTATATATATAATAGAGAGCGGACAGCCCCGCCCCCAGCCATTCACTTCAATGCAAGTGCTCAGTGGCGTTTTGAAGCATGCGGAAGTAGCTAATCCAGGTGCATTCTGGGGGAAATTGGCCACTACCTAGTGGCCAAAATGTTTGACGTCGAGACGTAATGACGTCACGAACGACGTCGACGTCCATTGAACCCTATTGTAGGTCTTATGCTCTTATGCTCGTGCATGTATGTTTCACCCCGCCTGAAATTCCAGCTTTGGCCAGTAGGGCGGCCGCTTCAATGTTTACAAGCCGTTCTGGGGGCTTGCTGTTCCCCCAGCTGGGGTTCAAGGGGTTACCTCTGAAGGGCCGTACATTGGTTCTCAAAGTGGGGTCCAGGGACCCCTTTAGGGGGTTCCCAGCAATGTAGTTAATGTAGCATCACAGTCATTTTAACCACTTTATCCATTTATACGTTGGCTATTTAAAAATAGCACATCTACAAGCTTGTATATCTGCTATTTTTTTAAGAATATCACTTTTTTTTTAAACTTTTGAATATCTTTTAATTTAATTTCCTTAACATAAATCTTCTCATCTGGGGTCCCTGGCACAAAATATTTTCAGATGGGGGGCCGCGGCCAAAGACATATGAAAGGTCCTTGGCACGAAAAAGTTTGAGAACTAAAGCCGTACACTTTGGGAATCCACATCCACACAGAGCAAGAATATAACGTGGTGATGAAGTGATGCCGTTTGGTATTTGGAATTAGGTTGATTTTTCATCCTAAAATAATAGCATCAACCTGTATGAATGATGCATCCACTATGAACAGTTTTGATGTAAAATACTTACCATGGGGAACACTGCACGCACGCACGCGCGCGCGCACACACACACACACACACACACACACACACACACACACACACACACACACACACACACACACACACACACACACACACACACACACACACACACACACACACACACACAGATTTCACACATTTATAGAAGGATGTGGGATAACATCTTTAGTTTTTTACCAATAGCGGCAACAGAAACAGATTTTCAGGTTTTTACTTTGCTATAATAAAAACATTCCACTATGCTACTGCATCAAACACTGCTTTTTTGCCAGAATATTTAGAAACAAAGTTAACCAGACACTTTCCTTGGTTTGGGCATGTCATTAGGCAAAACGTTTCTAAAGTGTTAAATTATCTTTTTTCTTTTACAAAAAAAAAAAAAAAAAAAAAGATTTGCACAAAATGGCAATGTTGCAGGTCTATCATCTCACGTGTCATAAGGCTAAATTGATTAAACAAAATGTAAAACAAATAAATAAAATGTTGGCAAATTAGCCAAAGCCGTCATCAGAGGCATGGTGCCTCCTCACCTCCTCAACCCCTGCGAGGTTGGAACCGGCAACTCTCCGGGCCAACACGCTTGCTTTCTTAACCTTCAGGTTGACACTGGCCCATGGAGGGGTCACGTCACTAAATTGTGCCTGGGAAGAAAAAGCCGGCCGCATCCCAGGTACCGACCCCGGAGGAGCCCGGACCAGGCCAAATTGAAACCAGAAGGTGGGGGTGAGCCTCCGCGACCACTGGCGACATAAATTACGGGGATTTACAAGATTTTTAAAACACTTTTAACAATACCCCCCTTTTAATGCGCTCTCTGTTTAATAATGCACTTTAGGCTTTAAGAGCACGATAAACAAACCAATAAGTCACTTTTTTATCATCTGAGGGGTGAAGCCCCTCAGGACGGAGTTCTACAGCGACGTTCAAAGGGTCCTCTGGACGGATCAAATGAAGGGCTGTCGCAAGATGTTTTGGACTACACTTGAGACTGGAGCGCTGATCTGCGTGCTCTGGTGAGGGGAAAAGTACACAGAGGTTCATCTATCCCGGGAGTTGGGCGAAGTTTCAAAGGCAAACTGATAGCGAAGGGGAAGACACATAACTTCTCGCGAACAAAGGTTACAAGGCGCTGTCAGGAGACGTAGGGTCTTATGAAAGAATGAGCCTCGAGTTACGTGCGGACGCCAGCCTGACTTTTACCAAAGAGAAGAATCCGTAACTCTGCTCAATGTTCCAACAACAGGACAGAAAACGGAAAATCTGGCAGCAATGCATTCAGAATGAAACTCCCAGCACGATAAATAAATGTCTCGACAGACAATGAATGTGACAGTCAATTGGCCACAGCGGCCATTTTTCTCTTATGTCATGCTCAGGGGGTGGGATGACATACTGTATGAGCAAAATTAGCAATATTTCATAAAAGACGAGGATCTTTTTGACGTAAGAGAACAGACTTTCCGTGACTTTGCTTAATGTTCGAAAGGATCGATAGACGATAAACGATCTGCTTGCTCCACTGGAACCGAACAACAACTAAATCACTGTAGCGCGGCTGTCGTTACAACTCTGTAGAAATATCACTTCCTAACAGATGTGTGCACAGAGGCGTCAATAGGGTATGGCAACGTATGGGAGCTGCAATACCTTGGCTACAGGGGGAAAAAAATGTACTTCTTTAAAATAAATTCATCATACCTTAGCTTTTGCTGCGCCACTGTGTGTGCACATGCACCCTGTACGTGCATGCAAGCAGAGGTGTGTATGTGACCATGTGCGCCTGTGAGCAGTGGTGCAAAGTAATTACCGGTAAGTATATTCACTCAAGTAAAATGTTGAGGTACTTGAGTATGTCAGATAAAAAAATATCTATCACAGATAAAAAGAATATCTGTGATAGATATTTTTTTTATCTGTACCTACCATCCACTTGAATGGAAAAATATCTGGAGAAAGAGATTTTTTTATCTGTTATCTGGCCCAGTGGGAATAGGCCTTTATACTTCTACTCCACTAAATCTCAGAGGCCATAACTGTACTTTTTCAATCCACTACAATTATTGAATTATTAATAATATTGTAGATCAGCCATTCCCAAACTGTTTGAGTACTTTTACATTGGTGAGTACATTTCAATGCTAGTACTTTTGTATTTACTCTGGTAAAATTATTTTTCATTTTGATTATAAAAGGAAAATGTCTACAGACCTACTTCTTCCTCCACTGTGTGTGTGTGTGTGTGTGTGTGTGTGTGTGTGTGTGTGTGTGTGTGTGTGTGTGTGTGTGTGTGTGTGTGTGTGTGTGCGCGCGCGCGTGTGCGTGTGCTTGTGAGGGATCTGGGAGTCTTCAGTGCAGTAGTATTTCCACAGTGGCTGAGCGGTCCGTCTGAAAGCGTGTGGAACTTCACAGGATTAAGTGAAAGGCTCTTCTGGCTGCCAGGACGAGTAACGCAAAACCTGCCAAGAGCAGCCTGTAATGAATTCACAATAAAACTCCCAGCACCAGGAATTCATTTCTCAGCAGACAATGAATGGAAGAGTCAATGGGCTCATTTGGCTCTTATGTCATATTGGAATGATGACGTAAGAGCAAGATAGCTGCCGTGGGAATGCGGCCTGTCGGGCAGAAACCTCCTATCTCAATATTCTAACTTTCTTTTGTAAAAGAACACCCTACTTGATCTGTTGATCACACCACAGGGACACAAAAAATCTGCTATTTTTGCTCATTTTGAATTTGAATGCTGAAAAGTCCCATTTTCCACCCAGAGACATAGCACATTTAAAAAGAGCAGCAGTTGACCCAAAGTGCTTTCCAATCAAGGATGGCCAAGCAAGAGCACCATAGCCATATACAAGCACGTTTAAGATTCAGTCACACCCAGCCTGTGTTCAGAGGGACTGCATCCCCCCATTCAGACATTTCCCCATTCTGACATTAACCCTATACCTAACCCTAACACTAACCTCTATGGAAGTGCCGCCACTCAGACAATTAGAAGTCAATGTCTGAATGGCAGCATGTCGGAATGGAGAGCGGACCTCGTTCAGAGGTGGCAGATCGGGGGACAACCGATGCCCTGTGTTAGGGCAAAGACCTGGAACTGAAGGCAGGCAGGCGCGCGCGCACACACACACACACACACACACACACACACACACACACACACACACACACACACACACACACACACACACACACACACACACACACACACACACACACACACACACACACACACACACACAGCTACACAGCCAGCCGCCACAAACCAGTGGTCCATCTCATATAATCCTCCAGCCAGTCCAGTGCCACAGCATCAAACATCCAAACAAATTGTCCTTCCTCAAGTGTTGCACTGCGGGGAGGACATAAAACCCGACCCGGACCAGCAGCAGCGTGGCTCCGGTGTGGCCTCGGCCCCACTCCCATTCCACAGAGTAACGACTTGGCCCAGGTCCGCCCGCCCTGTTTTCAATGTCCCTTCGCAACTTGTGAGAAACTCGTTTCACGGTTGCCAATAACACTTGGGAGACACTCAAAAGCACCTCGTTCTTTTTTGGCTCCTTTTTATTTTGAGCTGTTATACTCTCCACTGAGCGTTATTTTACAGGTATTTTAACTTCACGTGCCAATGCATACAGCACTGGTTCTCAAAGTGGGGCCTGGGGACCCTCAGGAGGTCCTTGAGGAGTTTCCAAGGGGTGTCAATGTAAAGGAGGATGACCAGAGCACTACGTCACACAAAGCTTGGCCAATCAAATCAGGAGGTTCGTTTTTGTCCCATCCACCTGTAAGACAATCTTAAAGATATATAGTGGGGGTCCCTGTTTCGTCTCTCTCTCTCTTTCTCTCTCTCTCTCTCTCTCTCTCTCTCTCTCAGCTAACATGGAAGACCCCTGTTATGAACTATGACCCTTATATGCTTGACCCAGAACATACATGCGGTGAATCACTCTCATCCGCATAAGCTTCAGAACTTCAGAACTTTCTGTGTGATACAGTCTGATGATTTCATCTAGTTGGAATCAACTGAACAAGTGACGTCTGTCCATCCGTACGTCATTGAACACCATCAGCATCCAACAACCACCTACAGTAGCCTGGAATCAGACGAATTGGGTCTGGGACCTGCTCAGTTCTGAATCCATTTCTTCACCCCGAAGAGTTGGGTGACCAATCAGTGCCCAGTATTGGTCTGGTGTAACCAATTGTGTCCAGAAAATGATAAAATCTCACTGTACAGTGTACAGTTTTTGTATATTATACTAGTAAGACGCCTCAGGGTGACAAGCGACAAGACCCCTGGTACCCATATCTGGAGATCCATGTACTGTATAATATACAGTACATGGATCTCCAGATATGGGTACCATATTATGGAGATATGCTGTGAGAGCCCAAACATGCTTACTCAGTTATTCCTATGATGTCTATGGCATCTGACATACCCTTTTATGCCCATATGGAGATCCCTGTCTGTAGAACCAGATATGGGCTGTCTTGGCCATCTGTCTTGGCCATATATGGATTCTGTTAGTGTGGTATGTGGCCGATGTGGCATAAAGGGGACGTCAGAGCATGATGTCAGAGCAGCAAACCCATAGACCGTAAAAAAGTGTACACGTCCAGACATACAGAGTCAGCATGTGCCATTTCACATACTAAACTGCGACCTTCGGTCGCAATAATGCCTATCAGCTGTTTGAACGTGTGTTTGATTCCCCCCAAATAATGAACAAAGAGTGACTCTTATCAGTTCAATGAGGGACACGTATTTTAGTTTCCAAATTAAGGGCTGAGGGACGGTTGGCAACCCTACTGATGCGGGGGAAGAAGTAGACCCTATAGGACGTTAAAAGTTACAGACTGCGTCTCCAAACGGATGAATCAGCAGCCTTTTAACCCTTAAGTTCTGTTCAGATTCACTACACCTTCGTTCTGTTCGGGTCATTTTGACCCGGTGGATATTTGGTTTAAAAAAAACAACACTAATATAAATTTTAACTTAACAAATCATCATGATACATTGACTTTGACTCAATACCAAACAATTCATATGATATATTTGGTAAATGTTTGCATTTCTGCTTTGCTATATCACATTAAACACTGAAAGAGCTAGGCGTTTTTACTGATTTAGCTGAAATCCATGTAAAAAAAACGACTTCATTTAATACTGGGCAATATTGCTCATGCTTATAGGAAGGGGGGGAGGGTTCGGAATGGGGCTTCGGAAGGGGGGTGTTAGAAGTGGGGGTGACTGTGTGTCTGTGTTTTGGCATAATACTGTGTATTTCTGTGCTTCCGGGTCAAAATGACCCGAACAGCACTTAAGGTTCAAAAAATATGAGGGGGGTGTAGCATGGGTGTAGTGCAAAAATATTTTTTTTACATGTTCATCTCAGAAGAATCTTTAAGGCCAGTGAGTTTCAGGTGGAAACATTTTTAACTTCTACCTTTTTTTTCCAAATGAAAATGTAAAACGGGTCAAAATGACCCGAACAGCACTTAAGGGTTAAAGATGAGGCATTAACACGTAAACTCTGCCAATTATAAGACTCCCAAACTGTGTCTGCTCCTCAAACAGAGCCCCGACCTGCGCGCCCCTCTTTTACGGCGTCCCGTTACATAACCGTAAACGTTGAGAGGAAACAAAGAGAGCGTAAACTTTAACTCACTGGAACACAAACAACCTGGACGCAGACGGGCCGGTTCAAGAGGGTCAATGGTGTGACCCCTCACCCCTCCCTGTGTGTGTGTGTGTGTGTGTGTGTGTGTGTGTGTGTGTGTGTGTGTGTGTGTGTGTGTGTGTGTGTGTGTGTGTGTGTGTGTGTGTGTGCGCGCAGGGGCGTCACAAAGGGGGGGAAAGTGGGACTGAGTTACTAGGGCCCAAGGTGGAGGGGACAATTTTATACTTTAGCTATTGAAAAATAGAATATCTACAAGCTTGTAGATCTGCTATTTTTGAAAAGTCATGAACATGTGTGCAAAATCAAATAAGCAAACATTTGTAACTCAAATTTTGCTTCTGGGGGTCCCTGGAACTAAATATTTTGAGATGGCCAAATACATGTCATTTTGGGGGTCCTTCACATGAAAAGGTTTGACCACCACTGACATAGAAACATACGTTTTTCAAAAAACCTTTGAAAGAAATATTTTTTTTTTTGCAAAAAAATGCGTTCTCAGTCTAAATGGATTAAACCCCCTCCCCCTATGAAGAACATTCATGGGGGCCTGCAGTGAATCCTTGTACCCAGGGCCCAGAATTTGGTTTCGACACCCCTGTGTGTGTGTGTGTGTGTGTGTGTGTGTGTGTGTGTGTGTGTGTGTGTGTGTGTGTGAGTGTGAGGTGGGGGAGGAGTGATGCATTCAAGAGCGGCACAATGACTGTGAACTGAGGTTAAGGGTGGCGTCATAAAGGTGTAAATGTAGATTATCTGTTTGAATGGTTAAAAAAAGGCTAATAAAGACGACAAAATGATCAGAAGCATGTGTCTGAGATACCCATTATTATCTGTATGTACGTGTACTGTTTATAAATACGCACGCACGCACGCACGCACGCACGCGCACACACACACACACACACACACACACACACACACACACACACACACACACACACACACACACACACACACACACACACACACACACACACACACACACACACACTCATGGTGGCGCTAGAAGAGGGCCATGTGAGAAATGAGGGGTGGAGGTTGTGATTTGGCATGCAGCCAAGGAGTGTGTGTGCAATGTTTGGCATGGATAGGGGCAACGGTGCCGGAGATATGAGTAGGGGAAAAGTGTGACGTGTGACGTGACTGACAGACAGACTGACAGACAGACTGACAGACAGACTGACAGCCGGTGGCGGCCGTAATAATTTTGAATATGTGCTGTTTGAACGTGTAAGCTGTGGTCGATCACTGATTGATTCCCCAAAAAAAGGAACTAAGCATGTCCCTTCGATAGGGGCACGTCTTTTAGTTTCCAAATAAGGGACGGTTCTTTATTTCAAACGGTCGGGCTGTCACCCTATACCTACCTGGGAGTGACAATGAGCAGGAGTTGAGGTTGAGCTTAGGTTGATGACCATAAACCCTATCGTCGCTGTTTGCATTGCATTATTTTGTACTTTAACTACTGAAAAATAGCAGATCTACAAGGTCACAGCACGGCTCTGAGTGCCGCGCGCAAGCTTGTAGATCTATTTTTTTTAAGCGTGAAAATATTTGGAATATTTCAAATCCTTCTAAGGTTTTTTGAAAAACCTATGTTTATATGTGAGTGGTGCTCAAACCTTTTCATGTGAAGGACCCCCAAAATGATATGTATTTGGCCACGGTCTCAAAATATTTAGTTCCAGGGACCCCCCAGAATCAAAATTTGAGTTACAAAAGTTTGCTTAAAAAATACCTATATTCAAAGATTTGCACACATTTTCACAACTATTGAAAAATAGCAGATCTACAAGCTCGAGTGCCGCGCTGTGAGCTTGTGGATCTGCTATTTTTCAAAAGTTAAAATATAACATAATTAAGGCCCCTCTTGGGCCCTAGTAACTCAGTCCCACTCCCCCCCCCCTTGTGACGCCCTTTGCGTGTGGTGTCTGCTGGTGTTCGTGGCGCTCTCTCTCTCTCTCTCTCTCTCTCTCTCTCTCTCTCTCTCTCTCTCTCTCTCTCTCTCTCTCTCTCTCTCTCCCCCACGCACCTTGTAAAAACGTCCTCTGTTCTGTGTGTGTCAGAGCCACACATCAGTACACAGAGCGTCGTCGCATTGTCTGCCGGGGAGCCGTTTCAGAGGGTCACAGGAATTTACACTGAGGATCTGTCACTAGGTGGTATATAGGAAACTGTTAAGATAAGTCTTCGTCCCCCCGTCCCCCCGTCCCCCCATCCAATGGCAGCCAGGTCTGTGTATAAAGAGGCTGACTTCCTTTTCACGAGACTCTCGGCATCTCTCAGATCTCCCCCAGATTACGGCCGTGCCCCCCCTCCCCCCCCCTCCCCCCCCACGCTCTTATCAGTAACCCGACCGGCCCCACTTCCAGCTAATGCAAATGTTTGCAGAGAGATGGAGATCTGCTCTGTTGTCTCCCTGCGCGCACACGTCTGTGTGTGCGTGTGTGTGCGTGCGTGCGTGCGTGTGTGCGTGTATGTGTGTGTGTGTCTTATTATATGACTATACTTGAGAGAGGAAGAAAAGTCCCCACAAGATAGCATAGAATTAGAGCAGGGGTCTTTAACGTTTTCAGGACAAGGACCCCTTAGTTGAGAGAGATATGAAGCAGGGACCCCCACAATGGTACATAATCAATCATCATTGTATTTTGGATTCATGTCAATTTGTGTTTCCAGATATTTAACCACTTGAACCGTCAATACTTAATTAACTTGACCTTTCACTCTGTACTTGGTCTTTTTCCACTCTACACCAAAGCTCTTTGTCGAAAATAGCTGATCTACAAGCTCACAACGCCTCACAGCGCGAGGCGTTGTGAGCTTGTAGATCAGCTATTTTTGGCTACTGTTCTAAGAAATATAGACAATTGGGTTAAGGTGGTTAATATAAAAATGTTCCTATCACACAAAGATTTGAAGGACCACCTGTAGTAACTCTGAGGACCCCCTAGGGGTCCCGGACCCCCTGTTGAAGACCCCTGAATCAGAGAAATAGAGACACTTGTGAGGACAATGAGCGTGGTCCTCACTAGAGAAATAGTTGTTTTATGGTAAAAAAAAAGAAAACAAAAGATTTGTGGAGTTAGGAAAAGATTGACGTTTAGGCTTTGAGTTATGTCTTGTTTGATCAATAGTTGTGTGCAGTGTCATGCACCAAACATAGCTGATATACAAGCTCACAGTGTCATGCTCCAAACATAGCTGATATACAAGCTCACAGTGTCATGCTCCAAACATAGCTGATATACAAGCTCACAGTGTCATGCTCCAAACATAGCTGATATACAAGCTCACAGTGTCATGCACCAAACATAGCTGATCTACAAACTCACAGTGACATGCACCAAACATAGCTGATCTACAAACTCACAGTGTCATGCACCAAACATAGCTGATCTACAAGTTCACAGTGTCATGCACCAAACATAGCTGATCTACAAGTTCACAGTGTCATGCACCAAACATAGCTGATATACAAGCTCACAGTGTCATGCACCAAACATAGCTGATGCTTGCTCACAGTGTCATGCACCGCTGATCTACAAGCTCCCAGTGTCATGCACCAAACATAGCTGATCTACAAGCTCACAGCATGTAAATGTGCAGCTATTTACGGCTTCGGGGTTAGGGTTAAAAATGGCATTATAAAATGCCATTGTCCTTCTCCTAGAATGCTGATGTCCCCACAAGTATTGTTATACAAGTGTGTGTGTGTGTGTGTGTGTGTGTGTGCGCATGCGTGCGTGCGTGCGTGCGTGCGTGCGTGCGTGCGTGCGTGCGTGTGTGTGTGAGAGAGTGACTGAGAGAGAGAGATATCGGCGGAGGTGTCCGTTCCTGCGCAGATCTCAGATCTGGCAGTATAAGGGATGTTCTAGGTGTCTAGACAGAGAAGGTAACAGGAACTGGCCTGTAGCCACATCATCTGGTACCTCCTCCACGCACCCATGTCCTTCAGCCCCCCCCCCCCCACACACACACACACACCCACACACACACACACACACACACACACACACACACACACACACACACACACACACACACACACACACACACACACACACACACGGACAGTGTGGTTGACCTAGCCGAGCCCCCCAGGGTCATTTCTTAGTTTCGGATAGCCTGCACTACGCAGTCCCCACTCCCCACACTAAACAAAGATGGCTACATCGCACTAAAAGTGGTTCTTTGGCTTGTAATCATTGGGAACTTTTTTTTATTTTTTGGTGCTACGTACGTACTGTATATAGTTTTGGGTCTTCAACAGGGGGTCCGGGACCCCGGCCTAGGGGGTCCTCCGAGTTACTACAGGTATGGTGCTACATAAAACCTACATAAAACCTCTAGAGGTGCCTAAACATGAACCTAGTGTTCTGGTGGCGAATATTTGGCGAAAATAGCAAAACTGAAAAGTATCAGTTTTGTACCCACAAGGTTTCCCCAGTGAAAGTGACTATATCATAGTTTAAAGTAGAGTAGATTGATGGATATGAATTTATGATACATAAATGTATGATTCATGTATGAGGCTCATATTATGACAATAAAAGCCCCTTTTCCACTGCAAGGTGGAACCAGAACTTTCAGGAACCTGAACCTATTTTTTTGGTTCTGGTTTTGTTTCCATTGCACACGGCCCAGTTTCAGACGGGGTTCCTGGAACCTTTTTTAGGTCCTGCTCCTGAGGTAGAACTAAACTTTAGTTCTGGGAACCTATGGGCGGGGCCAGCAGCGCTGCTGGTCTTTTTTTGGGACCTTCCCAGTTAGTTCTGGTTGTATAGAAACGTAAGCAGAACTTGGTCCCGGAACTTCACAGGTTCTTGAAAGTTCTTGGTTCTGGAAAGTTCTGGTTCTAGTTCTGGGTCGGCCCTACAGTGGAAATGGGGCTTTTAAGTTATATTATGTGAACTACTGTCTGGACGTACAGTACAGGTCATGGCGACTTTGGTTACCCTGACTACAAGACCATGTTTGGGTTATACTGTATGTCTAGTGGAAAGTTGTTGTTATGATCTGTGATCCAGTTCTTTTATACACTGTATGTCTAACCTCCATTTTGGGAGAGAGAGATGAAATCTGCCACTAGCGATGGTATGCTCACTGTTTTGTCCTCTTTGTCTGACTCTCTTCAAATACAACAATTTATTGATATAGTCCTTTTGGCTGTCTCTGAGTCGGTTATGGGTTTATTCATCCATATTTATTTGATTTAACATAGATCACCTCACAAACTACTCCTTTAAGGCTTCCGTATGTGTCCTCTTGTGCATAGCGGGAGGCACACCATTAATAAAAGGATGATGTGCATGGATGATGAAGCACTTCCCCACTGAGACGTAATATCAGCATTATCAGCATTATCAGCATCAAAACCGCCCTCTACGACACTCCTGCCCGAAGGTCGTCCAACATGTGACTGAGCATCACCACGGCACCCGGAAACATGGCTCAATGTTATTGTACAAATGACTGTGTAGAAGTCACTCTCGCAGTGGCTCTTGCGCTATATTTTCCAAGGGTATAGTTATTTATACCCTTGGAGCAGGGGGGCATTCATCATGCGGGGTAGTGGTTCCCCTTCAAAGTTCTGCTTTTTATGACGTGCATTATTTCTTGCGCGCACACATAAACAAAACGGGGACTGCCGGCACTGAATCAGCGGGCTGTGTCACCGCGTGCCCCCCGGGTCAGGCCGGGCTTTCTTGTACCGCCAGTGCTTACATTAGCATGTGAAAGGCTAAAGCTGTTCCAAATATTCCCCTCCAAACATTTATCCTGCCTGGACCTCGCGGTGGAAACATTCCAGCCAGGGTCCCGGGACCACTGCGTAGGGTGCGAGGGAAGTTAAGCCACTAATAAAAGTTATGATAAACCAGGGGTTGTCAAACATTTTTATGTCAAGGACCGTTTTTATGTATTTGGCCACAGACCCCCATCTGAAAATATTTTGTGCTAGGGAGCCCAAAACAGATCGTTAAAATTATTCAAAATATCTTCCTTTTTTTTTCCCTTTTCTGCCTTCATTGATAGTATAGTTAGTAGAAATGGGGGGAGAGTGACGGGGAGTGACACGCAGTAAAGGTCGTTGGAATCGGTTTTACAGATCGTTAAAATTATTCAAAATATCTTCCTTTTTTTCCCTTTTCTGCCTTCATTGATAGTATAGTTAGTAGAAATGGGGGGAGAGTGACGGGGAGTGACACGCAGTAAAGGTCGTTGGAATCGGTTTTCGAATTGGGATTTTCAATGTCTTAAATATAAAATAGGGTTGAAGTGGTTAAACTGAGCGTCATGCAGCATCTAATTTTGCTGGGGAACACCAGCAAAGTTCGGGGACCAACGAACCCTGCTTTAAGAACCCTTGCAATAAACAAACAATTACAAATGGCATCATGCTCAGTGCATTCAAGAAATGTAGAATTCTCTGAGAATTGCCCCAGGAAAATATTACCTTCTTTTACACAAGTCACCAAAGATAAGTTGTATGGGGTCTCCCTGTCTCTCAAGCTCTTTAGTAAACAGTAAATACATTTTCAGGTCAGGAAAGAACTCTACAGGATAGGATAGTTGTTCTCTCTCCTGATTGGATACATTTGGTATCCCGACCTGAACCTTTATTTTCTGTTTAATAAAGACTTGGACAGACGGGGAGACTCCTGTTATTGAAGAAACACGCTATAGCAGGGGTCTTCAACGTTTTCAGGCCAAGGACCCCTTCGCTGAGAGAAAGATGAAGCAGGTACCTCCACAACCTGTTCAGAGATTCCATATAGTTTCATTGTTTGACAGCACAATCGTCAGTGTGTTTTGGATTCATGTCAATTTGTGTTTTCAGATATTTAACCACTTGAACCGTCAATACTTGATAAACTTGACCTTTCACTCTGTACTTAGTCTGCTCTTTTTCCCTTTTTAGCCGAAAATAGCCAATCTACAAGCTCACAGCGCCTCGCAGCGTGAGGCGTTGTGAGCTTGTAGATCTGCTATTTTTGGCTAAAGTTCTCAGAATATGGACACTAGGGTTCAAGTGGTTAATATAAAAATCTTTTTATCACTCAAAGATTTGGAGGACCCCCTGTAGAAACTCTGAGGACCCCCTAGGGGTTCCGGACCCCCTGTTGAAGACCCCTGCCCTATAGCAATAATTACTATCAGAACATAGAGCTTAAACGTTTTAACCAAAATATTGAATGAAATGAAAATATAGCACCATGAATTTTCACTTTTCCTATTTTAAAACCTTTTTTTGGGGTCCCAATAGCACCTTCTATCCTCACAAAGTCCCATTTCTGACGATTGTGTCTTTATCTGTTTTTGGGAAGGCAGAGGTTAAAAGCTTTCCACGGGTTCTCAGAACAGGCTGTCCTGAATTGCTGCGACGGCACTCTACTTGCATTTGCCCTCCCCGCCCTTCAGGTCCAAACCAGAAGAAGCAAGCTGTCAAAATCCCATATTAAATAACCTGTCACAAATGCATGTCCAAGAAGTAAACAATCTACTAATGTCAGATTAACATACACAAGTGTGCTAGTTATTTTCTAATTAGGTGCTTCTGAATTGTTCCAGTGTGTTTGTGTCAGCTGTGTAATCCATGCCGTTTGTGCGCTGTCTTTGTCTGTTGACGACTAGTCGCAACGCTTCCATGTTCACACTGCTACTAGCTGGATCGTGCATGAGCTGTGCCGCCCCAAGTGGATGATCCGTTGATTTTGAATCTGTTCGCGACACTGACTCACTACTCAGTCAGTATACTCTGTGTCTCGCGACTGCGAACCGGATCGCATCATTCATTTAAAAGAGCCGTTCAAGAGAACCGAATCGTTTGCGAACATCTCATCTCTACTGCCGACGGGGCAGCGTCTTCTATCGTTGTGCATGCATGCAGTGATGTGCACTGTGTGCATGTATCGTACTCAGCGTTGTGCTCGCACCGAAAACACTGTGTATCGTGATAACCCTGCTATTGTACAATGACCATAAACATCTTATCTTATCATAGGTGATTCTGCTAGCCCTATGCTTACCCTTAATACCAATACCATTCTATATGGAACAATGAGCAATTTGAAGAGCCTAATTCAGGTGTAGGACCTGTAGTGTTTGTATTGCGTGTCTGTGTCTAAATGCAGTTTTCTATGCATTACGTTTTTTTTTTAGTTTTTTTTTTTTTACCATTCAAGAGTGGTAATTTAGCCTCAAACCTTTTTAAAAACGTTTTTTTTGGGACATAAACAATATGATATACTTTTTAAATGCATGTGTATCACCTTTGAATGGCATGCAGACTGGCACCAGCAGTCTGTGTTTACACTGAGGGAGCTCACAAATGAGTTTCAACACACACCACTCTCATTTGTCTTATCATTTTGTGAACGTGTGGAGCCACACGTTTTAAACAGCTCAAAAAGCTTTTCACTCTCCCCCCAAACACCTTCACACTTACTGTAGTGTATACACACCTCATGCACAGTAAAAGCCTCAGAGTTAAAGAAAGTGATATTTTGTTGTAAAATGTATTTTGTTAAAGCTATACTGTGTAAGTTGCTCAACTATAGTGGTCAGAGCTGTATAGCAAACCGCGGTCGCGTCTGCATCTTTTCGGCCGTCTTTCGCCGCGGACCGGGCCTCTCGCCACCGCGTCTGCCTCCACCTCGCCGAGATCTATCTTTAGAGGGGTCCCTGGTTCCTGTGCGTTCAGGCATTCCGGAGAAACACACTCCTTCACCCGAGTATGTTGTTGTTATGTTGAGGCAAGCTACTTCCTGAGAAGTCAGCAAGATGCGCCTGTGATTGGCCGGTAGTGTACCATGTGTTTATGATCGGCGATATGATTGGCCAACGTATACACATGATGCAGATGACGTCATTTTGCCGCGAAATTCTCCCCCCCTCACGGCTCATAGAAAACATATAAAGAGAAGGCTTTAGAAGCTGAAATTAACGGAGTGGGGGTTCTAAAACTTTAGCGATTTAACAGTTAGGACAATTTTAAGATTTGTTTTATAAAAAAAGTTACATGGTATAACTTTAAAGGTTAAAGCTCTATAGTCTGATTGCGACAATAGGTCACAGATTAGTATGTAAACGGTCACAGCTTGTCCGTATGTATGTATGTAGCCTATGTATGTATGTAATGTATGTATGGGTTTGTCGCTCTGACATCATGCTCTAACGTCACTGTGATGTCAGGGAAACCACTCTTAACAGAATGGGTTTGCCGTTCTGACATCATGCTCTGGCTTCACTGTGATGGCACACTAACATTATCCCTTTTATGCTCATATATGGAGTTCCCTGATGTCATCAACATTAAGCCCATATCTAAGAGAATCCATATATGGTCAAGACAGATGGCCAAGACAGCCCATATCTGTGTGGCTGGTTCTACAGAAAGGGATCTCCATGTATGGGCATGAAAGGGTATGATATCAGATGTCATAGACATCATAGGACTTTCACATAACGAATAACTGAGAAAGCATGTTTGGGCTCTCACAGCATATCTCCATTTACAGTATGGATATCCATATATGGGTACCAGGGGTCTCCATAACTGGTCCGATATACATCACTGGCTGGTAGTATTTGTTCAACAGGGGTCTACCCATCTCTCCTGCTCTTTAGTAAACACAACATTCATCTTCAAGTGGGTTACAAATGTAATCCAATCAGGACATCAGGAACAGAAACAA